>NW_024055820.1:859219-1212182 GCF_902713615.1 Scyliorhinus canicula | reverse complement strand
AATGCATTGGTCCGGCATCTCTGACTTTGTCTATATAAATGTTTCTGGAACATACCTCTCCATTCACTGAGGAAGGAGCAGTGCTCCGAAAGCTTGTGTTTGAAACAAATCTGTTGGACTTTAAGCTCGTATTGTAAGACTTTTACTGTGCTCACCCCAGTCCAACGCCGGCATCTCCACATCATCCTGGGAGATGAAGGGGCAATTTAACCTGCAAATCTTTGAACTGTGTGAAGAAACCGGAGCACCTGGAGGAAACTGACAGACACGTGAGAACGTGCACCCTTCCACTTCTACATCAAAGTCATTTGTAAAAACCACAAGGAGCAGAGGTCACAGAACCATAACCCGTCAATCCATCTCCACTGTCCTCCCTTTCACCATAGCCCGTCAATCCATCTCCACTGTCCTGCCCTTTCACCATAACCCGTCAATCCATCTCCACTGTCCTGCCCTTTCACCATAACCCGTCAATCCATCTCCACCGTCCTGCCTGTTCACCATAACCCGTCAATCCATCTCCACTGTCCTGCCCTTTCACCATAACATGTAAATCCATCTCCACTGTCCTGCCTGTTCACCATAACCCGTCAATCCATCTCCACTGTCCTCCCTTTCACCATAACACGTCAATCCATCTCCACTGTCCTCCCTTTCACCATAACCCGTCAATCCATCTCCACTGTCCTGCCCTTTCACCATAACCCGTCAATCCATCTCCACTGTCCTGCCCTTTCACCATAACCCGTCCATCCATCTCCACTGTCCTCCCTTTCACCATAACCCGTCAATCCATCTCCACTGTCCTGCCCTCTCACCATAACCCGTCAATCCATCTCCACTGTCCTGCCCTTTCACCATAACCCGTCAATCCATTACTAATTAAACATTTGGAGGGTGACACGATGGCGCAGTGGTTAGCACTGCTGCTTCACTGCGCCGAGGACCTGGGTTTAGTCCCAGCCCAGGGTCACTGTCCATGTGGAGTTTGCACATTCTCCCCATCTCTGTGTGGGTCTCACCCTCACAACCCAAAACTGTGCAGGGTAGGTGGACTGGTCATGGTAAATTGCCCCTTAATTGGGAATTTAAAAAAAAATCTGTCCACCTCCTCCTTAAATTTATTGACTGTCCCAGCACCCACCACACTCTTCAGTAGCAAAGTCCACAGATTTATGATGACCCTTTGAGAAGTAGTTTCTCCTCATTTGGGCAGCACGGTAGCATTGTGGATAGCACAATTGCTTCACAGCTCCAGGGTCCCAGGTTCGATTCTGGCTTGGGTCACTGTCTGTGCGGAGTCTGAACATCCTCCCCGTGTGTACGTGGGTTTCCTCCAGGTGCTCCGGTTTCCCCCTACAGTCCAAAGACGTGCAGGTTAGGTGGATTGGACATGATAAGTTTCCCTTACAGTCCAAAATTGTCCTTAGTGTTGGGTGGGTTACTGGGTTATGGGGATAGGGTGGAGGTCCTTAGGTAGGGTGCTCTCTCCAGGAGCCGGTGCAGACTCGATGGGCCGAATGGCCTCCTTCTGCAATGTAAATTCCATCTCTATTCTATCTCTATTTGAAATTTGCTATCCCTATCTTGAGACAATGACCTCTCGTTCTACAATGCCCCACAAGAGGAAGCATCCGCTCCACGTCTAATTTATCCATACCTTTTATCAGGTACCTGCTGCTATTGTCTCTTTTGATGGTGGAGGTCATGGGTTTGGAAGGTGCTAAGGAGCCTTGGTGAATTACTATAGGGCAACTTGTAGACAGTACACATGGCCGTCATTGTTCGTCAATTGTGGAGGGATTGAATATTTGTGGATGGGGTGCCAATCAAATGGGCTTGTTTGTCCTGGATGGTGTGGCCTTGCGGAGCCAGGAGGTGAATTACTCACCGCAGGATTCCTCGCCTCTGAGCTGCTCTGGTAGCCACAGTATTTATATATTTGTATTGTTTTATTCATTTACAGGATATGGATGTCGCTAGTTGGGCCAGCATTTATTGCCCATCCCGAGTTGGCTTTCAGAAGATGGTGGTGAGTTGCCTTCTTCAACCTCTAGTCCAGTTCAGTTTCTGTTCAATGGTAACCCCAAGGATGTTGATAGTATGGGACTCAAATGATGGTAATGCCTTTAAATGTTTAGGGGTGATCATAAGTTCCTCTCTTGTTGGAGATAGTCATTGCCTGGCAGTTGTGTGGCATGAATGTTACTTGCCACTTGTCAGCCCAAGCCCGGATATTGCCCAGGTTGCTGCATTTGGACATGAACTGCTTAACTGTCTGAGGAGTCGTTAGTGGTGCTGAACATCCCCACTTCTGACCTTATGATGGAAGGAAGGTCATTGATGAAGCAGCTGAAGAAGGTTAGACCTTGGACAGGACCCCGAGGAGCCCCTGCAGTGATGTCCTGAAGCTGAGATGATTGATCTCCAACAACCATCTTTCTTTGTGCCAGGTGTGACTCCAACCAGCGGACAGTTTACCCGATTCCCATTGACAGCAATTTTGCTGGGACTCCCTGATGCCACACTCGGTCAAATACTGCCGTGGTATCAATAAGTCACTCTCAGATCACCTCTGGAGTTGAGCTCTTTTGTCTATGTTTGAACCAAGGACATAATGAGGTCAGGAGCTGAGTGACCCTGCCAGAACGCAACCTGGCATCAGTGAGCAGGTTATTTCTGAGCATGTGCCACTTGATAACACTGTTGATGATCCCTCCATCACTTTACTGATGATTGAGAGAAGACTGATGAGGCAGTAATGGGCTGGGTTTGACCTGGTCTTTTATACAGGACATACCTGGATAATTTTCCACACTGCTGGATAATCAGTAATTTACTAAGATTCACGATTACTTCCTTTCATTTGTACACCATGTCTACATTAATAAACCAAGGACCCTATTAAACAGCTTCATCAACTCCCCTTGTCATCATAAATCAATTTTGTACATTTACCCCCTGGTATTATTGATGCTACACTCTGTTTAAAATTGCACCATTTATATACAGCCTCACCTCAGTCTTCCTTCCAAAATCTACCATTGACTGTGCCTTGATGTCAATAACAGTCACTCTCAGATCTTTCTCTTTTTACAACTGATTTAAAGTTGTAGATTTTGCTCCAAAGATGACATTGGAATTGATATTCAAAGTTAACTATTTTACTGCAGAAACAGCTTCAGCTGGGAGTCTGAATGAAGAGGAAAGATCCCAGACAGCGGATTTCCCAGGTTCACTGCAGGCCCGACAGCTCAATCAGCTCCACTCTCAGCTCAGGAGAGCTCAGCAGCTCCATACACTGTCCACAGGGGAGATCTCCTGGTCCAGTGGGACCAACATTCATGTTTTAACTGACACCATCAATAATACTGTTGATTGTGATCATTCTGGTGGCTTTAGTTTGTTATCTACAGTTTATAATCAAGAAATTAGGAAAACAAGCTCACAGCTTAGAAATAACTGGGTTAGTCAGAAATCAGTTGTGAGCAGTCAATAAGGATATTCCCTTCTCCAGGTAAGACATCATTGTCCAATAGTGTTATAAAATCTTGAGAAATGTATTGTGAAGAAAGATTCCTGACTTGACAAACACAGGACAGTGACGGCCTGTTATCTCTGCCAAGGACATGTCTCCAGCACAGAACCTGAATCAAGATAAACTTGACCATTTGGGGAGGATCTCAGGACCCATATGTAAAGCAGACACCTGGGTAAAGGTTAAACAGGATGTCCAAGCAAGAAATGAGCCAGAATGAAAAGCCACACCGAGCTCCTCAGAAAACGATCACAGGACACAACCGACAGACTACCCTTCGTCGTCCAGTATTTCCCTGGAGTGGAGAAACTACGACATCTCCTTCGGAGCGTTCAACATGTCAACGATGACGACGAACATCACGGTAAGGCCATCCCCACACCCCCACTACTTGCCTTCAAACAACTGCCTAACCTCAAACAGACCATTGTTCGCAGCAAAAAGCCTTCAGGAGAACAGCAACACCACACAACCTGCCACGGCAATGTCTGCAAGACACGCCGGATCATCAACATGGATACCACCATTATACGCGAGAACACCACCCGCCAGGTACACAGTACATGCTCATGCAACTCGGCCAACGCCGTCGACCTCATACGCTGCAGGAAAAGATGTCCTGAAGCGTGTTACATTGGCGAGACATGCAGACGCTGCAACAACGGATGAACAGACATCATGTGACAATCGCCAGGCAGGAATGTTCCCTTCCAGTCGGGGAACACTTCAGCAGTCAAGGACATTCAGCCTCTGATCTTTGGGTAAGCGCTCTCCCAGGCGGCCTTCAAGACACACAACACAGAATCAGGTAACCAAGTTCCGCACACACGAGGAAGGGCTCAACCAGGACTTCGGGTTCACGTCACATTACGTGTGACCCCAACCATACTGCCCGGATTTGCAGAATCTTATTAACTGTCCAGGCTTGAGACAATTGACACCTCGAATCATCAAATTTACAGTGCAGAAGGAGGCCATTCGGCCCAACGAGTCTGCACCGGCTCTTGGAAAGAGCACCCTACCCAAGCCCCCACCTCCACTCCAGCCCCATAACCCAGCAACCCCACCAAACCTTTTTTGGGTACTAAGGGCAATTTAGCATGGCCAATCCACCTAATCTTTGGACTGTGGGAGGAAATCGGAGTGTACGGAGGAAACCCACGCACACATGGGGAGAATGTGGAGACTCCACACAGTGACCCAAGCCAGGAATCAAACCCAGGACCTTGGAACAGTGAAGCCACTATGCTAACCGCTGTGCTACTATGCTGCCCCAATTACCTGTGATTATCGCTCTTTACCCTCAATTACCAGTGATTATCCCTCTTTACCCTCAATTACCTGTGATTATCCCTCTTTACCCTCAATTACCTGTGATTATCCCTCTTTACCCTCAATTACCTGTGATTATCCCTCATTACCCTCAATTACCTGTGATTATCCCTCTTTACCCTCAATTACCTGTGATTATCCCTCATTCCAGTCACATTGTTTGTACCTGTAAAGACCCGCAGTCCAACCATTCTTCACATTCCAATCTGTAATTACCTCGCAATTGTGACTCTGCCGATATATACTGTGGAGATGCCGGTGTTGGACTGGGGTGGGCACAGTAAGAAGTCTGACAACACCAGGTTAAAGTCCAACAGGTTTGTTTTGAATCACTAGCTTTCGGAGCCCAACTCCTTCCTCAGGTAATGACCTATATATCCTGTGTTTGTGAACCTGCCTCCACTGATGAAGGAGAAGCGCTCTGAAAGCTTGTGATTTCAAATAAACCGGTTGGACTTTAACCTGATGTTGTGAGACTTCTTAAAGTGCCCGGAGAACCACTCTCCCGGCTATTCGTCTCGAAGAAGCTTCAGAGCCTCATGAGAATTCATGGATCATAGAATCTACAGTGCAGGAAGAAATCTGTACCCATCGAGTCTGCACCGTCCCTTGGGAAGAGCACCCTTGGAAAGCCCACACCTCCACCCCATCCGCGTAACTCGGTAACCACACCTAAACTTTTTGGACACTAAGGACAATTTAGCATGGCCAATCCACCGAACATGGGCATCTTTAGATACGGCAGGAAACCAAAGCACCCGCAGTAAACCCACGCAGACACGGGAGGATGTGCGGACTCCGCATATACAGTCACCCAAGCAGGAATCAAACCTGGGACTCTGGTGCTGAGAAGCAACTGTATTAACGGTGCTACCGTGGAACCCAGTAATGAATTAGAATTAGAACAGTACAGCACAGAACAGGCCCTTCGGCCCTCAATGTTGTGCCGAGCAATGATCACCCTACTCAAGCCCACGTATCCACCCTATACCAGTAACCCAACAACCCCCATTAACATTATTTTTTTAGGACACTAAGGGCAATTTAGCCTGGCCAATCCACCTAACCCGCACATCTTTGGACTGTGGGAGGAAACCGGAGCACCCGGAGGAAACCCACGCACACACGGGGAGGACGTGCAGACAGTGACCCAGCCAGGAATCGAACCTGGGACCCTGGAGCTGTGAAGCATTGATGTTAACCACCATGCTACCGTGCTGCCGACAAATGATTTGTTTCTAAAAACGCTTCACTCCAACTAAAGGGACAGCTCAACATAAAACAGGCCTGCAGTATATTAGGGCTGGTTTAGCACACTGGGCTAAATCGCTGGCTTTTAAAGCAGACCAAGGCAGGCCAGCAGCACGGTTCAATTCCCCGTACCAGCCTTCCCGAACAGGCGCCGGAATGTGGCGACTAGGGGCTTTTCACAGCAACTTCATTAAAGCCTACTCGAAGGGCAGCATGGTGGCCTAGTGGTTAGCACAACCGCCTCACGGCGCTGAGGTCCCAGGTACGATCCCGGCTCTGGGTCACTGTCCGTGTGGAGTTTGCCCATTCTCCCCGTGTCTGCGTGGGTTTCGCCCCCACAACCCAAAGATGTGCAGAGTAGGTGGATTGGCCACACTAAATTGCCCCTTAATTGGAAAAAATAATTGGGTAATCTAAATTTAAAAAAAAATTAAAGCCTACTCGTGACAATAAGCGATTTTCATTTCATTTTCATATTCAGATTGTAGTACACATTCCATTTTCATAATTACAGCTTCAACTTGATCTGTACCTAATTTCTGTGTATGTGTCATTGTGTGTGAAAGAGACGAGAGACTTGAGATGTTCAAACATCCGGGGAAACAGTGTGATAGTAAATAACCTTCTTTCCTTATAAAAATCACCAGAAAGCCTGCTGCTGAAATAGAACATAGAACAGTACAGCACAGTACAGGCCCTTCAGCCCACAATGTTGTGCTGACCATTTATCCTAATCAAAGATCACCCTAACCTACACCCTCTCAATTTACTGCTGTCCATGTGCCTGTCCAAGAGTTGCTTAAATGTCCCTAACGACTCTGACTCCACCACCTCAGCTGGCAGTGCATTCCACGCACCCACCACTCTTTCTGTAAATAACCTACCTCTTACATCTCCCCTATACCTTCCTCCAATCACTTTAAAATTGTCCCCTTGTGACAGCCATTTCCTGGGGAAAGGTCTCTGGCTATCCACTCTATCCATGCCTCTCATCACCTTGTACACCTTGATCAAGTCACCTCTCTTCCTTCTTCGCTCCAGTGAGAAAAACCCGAGCTCCCTCAACCTCTCTTCATAATACATGTCCTCCATTCCATGCAGCATCCTGGTAAATCTCCTCTGTACCCTCTCCAAAGCATCCACATCCTTCCTATAATGAGGCGACCAGAACTGGAGACAATATTCCAAGTGTGGTCCAACTAGGGTTTTATAAAGCTGCAGCAAAACCTCGTGGCTCTTAAACTCAATCCCCCTGTTAACGAAAGCCAACATGCCATACGCCTTCTTAACAACCCTATCAACCTGTGTGGAAACTTTGAGGGATCTGATCTGTGTACGTGGACCCCAAGATCCCTCTGTTCCTCCATACTTTCAAGAATCCTGCCTTGAACCCTGTATTCAGCATTCATATTCGACCTTCCAAAACGTATCACTTCACATTCATCAAGGTTGAACTCCAGCTGCCACTTCTCAGCCCAGCTCTGCATCCTGTCAATGTCCTGTTGTAACCTACAACTACCTTCAACACTATCTTCAACACTATCTACAACTCCCCCAACCTTCGTGTCATCGGCAAACTTACTAACCCACCCTTCCACTTCCTCATCCAAGTCATTTATAAAAACCACAAGCAGCAGAGGTCCCAAAACAGATCCCTGCGGGTCACCGCTGGTCACCGACCTCCAGGCGGAATACTTTCCATCCACTACCACTCACCGTCTTCTTTCGGCCAGCCAATTCTGTATCCATACAGCCAAATTTCCCTGTATCCCATGCCCCCTAACTTTCTGAATGAGCCTACCATGGGGAGCCTACCATCCCGTAACAGCCTCCCCGAACAGGCGCCGGAATGTGGCAACTAGGGGCTTTTCACAGTAACTTCATTGAAGCCTACTCGTGACAATAAGCGATTTTCATTTCATTTTTCATTTCAAATGCCTTAGTGAAATCCATCCACTGCCCAACCTTCATCAATGTGTCGCGTCACATTCTCAAAGAATTCACTGAGGCTTGGGAGGCATGACCTGCCCCTCACAAAGCCATAATGACTATCTTTAATCAAACTATGTTTTTCTAAATAATCATAAATCCTATCTCTCAGAATCCTTTCCAATATTTTGCTCACCACAGACGTACGAATGATGGGCCTGTAATTCCCAGGGATATCCCTATTCCCTTTCCTGAACAGGGGAACAACATTCGCCTCCCTCCAATCATCCAATACTACTCCAGTGGAGAGTGAGGATGCAAAGATCATCGCCAACGACGCAGCGATCTCCTCCGTCGCTTCCCATTGTAATCTTGGGTATATCCCATCAGGCCCAGGGGACTTATCGATCCTAATGCTTTTCAAAATTTTCAGACATCCTCCTTACTATCATCCTGTTCGAGTCTATTAACCTGGTTCACACCGTTCTCATGAGCAATAAAGTCCCTCTCTCTAGTGAATACTGAAGCAAAATATTCATTTAGGGCCTTCCCCATATCCTCAGACTCTAGGCACAAGTTCCCTCCACTATCGCTGATCGGCCCTACTCTCACTCTGATCATCCTCTTATTTCTCCCGTAAGTGTAGAACGCCTTAGAGTTTTCCCTAATCCTTCCCGCCAGGGCTTTTTCATGCCCCCTTCTAGCTCCCCTCAGTCCATTTTTGAGTTCCTTCTTGGCTACCTTGTAACCCTCTCGAGCCGAGTCAGATCCTTGCTTCCTCAACCTTACATAAGCTTCCTTCTTTCTCTTGACTAGAAGTTCCACTTCTCTTGTCATCCAAGGCTCCTTCACCTTGCCATTCCTTCCTCGTCTTAGTGGGACAAAACTATCCAGCACTTGCAGCAAGTGCTCCTTAAACAACCCCCATATTACTGTTGTGCATTTCCCCAAGAACAATTGTTCCCACTTTATGCTCCTCAGCTCCTGTCTAATAGCAGTATAATTTCCCCTCCCCCAATTAAATACCTTCCCATACTGTCTGTTCCTATCCCTCTCCATGACTATGGTAAAGGTCAAGGAATTGTGGTCACTGTCACCAAAATGCTCTCCCACCGAGACATCTGACACCTGGCTGGTTCGTTACCAAGTCCAATATGGCCACCCCCCTAGTCGGCCGATCTACATATTGAGTCAGGAATCCTTCCTGTGCACACCTGACAAAATCTGCTCCATCCAAACAATTTGCACTGAGGAGGTTCCAGTCAATATTAGGGAAGTTGAAGTCACCTATGACAACAACTCTGGTACTTCTGCTCTTTTCCAAGATCTGCCACCCAATCTGTTCCTCTATCTCTTTGCTGCTATTGGGGGTCTATAGAAAACTCCCAATAAAGTGACTGTTCCTTTCTTGCTTCTGACTTCCACCCAAACTGACTCAGTGGACAAACCCTCCTCAACTACCTCGTTTTCTGCAGCTGTGATGCACTCCCTAATGAACAGTGCCACTTCCACTCCTCTTTTACCTCCCTCCCTATTCTTCTGAAAACATCTAAATCCCGGAACATCTAACAACCATTCCTGCCCCTGTGAAATCCATGTCTCCGTAATGGCCACAACATTGTAGATCCATCTAAGTTCATTTCCCTTATTCCTGACACTCCTTGCATCGAAACAGACACACTTTAACCCATTCCGCTGAGTGCAACTTTGCCTTATCAACTGTTCATCCTTCCTCACAGACTGGCTACATACTATTTCTGCCTGTTCAACAGCTACCCTATCCTCTGACCCATAGCTCTGGATCCCATCCCCCTGCCAAACTAGTTTAAACCCTCCGAAGAGCTCTAGCAAACCTCCCACCCAGGATATTAGTGCCCCTCCAGCTTAGGTGCAATCCATCCTTCCGCAGGAAGGTTCCACCTTCCGCAGAAGATATCCCAATGATCAACATATCTGAAGCCTTCCCTCCTGCACCAGCCCTGTAGCCACGTGTTCAGCTGCACTCGCTCTCTGCTCCTTGCCTCACTTGCACGTGGCACTGGTAGCAATCCTGAGATCACTACTGTGCTTGTCCTGCTCTTTAGCTTCATCCTAACTCCCTAAAATCACTTTTCAGGTCCTCATCCCTTTTCTTAGCTATGTCGTTGGTGCCTATGTGCACCACGACTTCTGGTTGCTCCCCCTCCCCTTTAAGAATCCTGCTGACTCGATCCGAGACATCCCTGGCCCTGGCACCCAGAAGGCAACATACCTTCTGGGAGTCTCGTTCACGGCCACAGAATCGCCTACCCATTCCCCTAATCATTGAGTCCCTATCACTATTGCTTTTCTATTCTTCCGTCTTCCCTTCTGAGCCACAGAGGCAGGCTCAGCGCCAGAGAGCTGGCCGCTAAGGCCTCTCCCCAGTAGGTCACCCCCCCAAACAGCATCCAAAATGGTATATTTGATTTGAAGGGGAACGGCCACGAGGGATCCCTGCACTGTCTGCCCGTTCCTTTTCCTTCCCCTGACTGCTACCCAGCTACTCCTGTTCTGCACCTTGGGTGTGGCTACCTCCCTGTAACTCCTCTCTATCACCCCCTCTGCCTCCCGGACGATCCGAAGTTCATCCAGCTCCAGTTCCCTAAGGCGGTCTCTGAGGAGCTGGATTTGGGTGCACTTTCTGCAGGTGTACTCAGCAGGAACACCGGTGGTATCCCTCACCAGCCACATTCTACAGGCGGAGCATGCAACTGCCCTAGCCTCCATCCCCTCTGATCTGAATTCCCCAAGACATTTAAAGGGGAAAAAAGATTAAACACCCTTTAGGCCCTATAAAAAGAATATATATAGTGTTGCTACTCTCCCAAGTGAAACTTCTCAGATTGGTGATTCTGCTAAATGATACAATGATAGCTTGCTGCCTCCCAAAAAACAAAACACAAAAAAATAAAACATTTTTAAAATTAAAAATCCCAAAACAAACAACTCTTACCTTGCATAATGTAGCTGCCCTGTGAACCAACTGGAACTCCGTCCTCTGACTCAGCTCCCAGTCAGCTGCGCTCTCTTTAAACTCCCTGCCCCCTTCACACTCTGAGGAAATGTAGGAAATTAAATGAAAGGAGCACCTTGCTCCCTCCTCACCCAACCCCCTCAGTCACCAAACTCTCACTATAGCACTCAAAACACATCCAAATTCAGCACTCCCTCAATCACCAAACTCTCACTATAGCACTCAAAACACATCCAAGTTCAGCACTCCCTCAATCACCAAACTCTCACTATAGCACTCAAAACACACCCAAATTCAGCACTCCCTCAATCACCAAACTCTCACTATAGCACTCAAAACACACCCAAATTCAGCACTCCCTCAATCACCAAACTCTCACTATAGCACTCAAAACACACCCAAATTCAGCACTCTGAGATGGCTCACCTTTATATCCCGGCCCTGGGACACTGTCCGTATGGAGTTTGCACATTCTCCCCATGTCTGCGTGGGTTTCACCCCCACAACCCAAAGATGTGCAAGAAAGGCGGATTGTCAACGCTAAATTGCCACTTAATTGGAAAAAATAATTGGGTACACTAAATTTAAAAAAAAAGAGTAAATCTGACTCATTCACCCATTCATGAGGAGCCTGAGGCTGAAGTGTAACCAAAAGTTGTATAACCAGTTCAGGTAGTGAGACAGGACTGCAGCCTCTCACACTGAATGTATCAATGACTCATCGAGTCCTCCAGGCAACAAACATCAGCGCAGATTGGGAGTGGGAGGTTTAAAAAAATTGCCGTTCTGTTATTCTTACTGTAAGAAGTCTTACAACACCAGGTTTGACGCCAGCTTTACGATTTCTCCCGTTTTGGGAGAATCGCGCCCTATACGTCTATCCGATTCCACGTTTCCACATCCTTGCTGGCTGCTGATGAATCAAAGGACTGTAACCTGGTGTTCTCAGACTTCTTCCTGTGCCCACCCCTGTCCAACGCCGGTCCCTCCTCATCGCCATCATCCCATTGCGCATGCTTGAAAGGTCGGTTCCTCACTACGTGTGTGCGCCCCTCTCTGTGGTGTGGATAGGGGGCATTCATGACCGCGGGGAACTGTAGGTACCGTCCCCGCTATTGAAAGTCTTAATTAGTGAAGTGATTTTTTTTTTGCTTATGATGTGAAAATTAGGGATAGAGGGTTATTTATCCCTCCGTTAAGGGGAAAGGTTCTTTCCTATCTATCTGTGCCCCTCATAGTTTTAGAGACAGCAATCAGGTCTCCCCTCAGCCTTCTCTGCTCCAAGGAAGATAACCCCAGCCTACCCTGTCTCTCTTGATAGCTGGAACATTCCAGCCCAGACAACATCCTGGTGAACCTGCTCTGCACCATCTTTAGTGCACTCATTTTCTTCGTATAGTCTGGAGACCAGAAAAGCACACACTACTCCAGCTGTGTCCTAACCAATGGTTTATATAGCTCCATTACAGCCACCATGCTCTTATATTCTATACCTCAGTTAATAAAAGCAAGTATCCCATGTGCCTTCCTAACTACCTTATTTACCTGGCCTGCTGCCTTCAGAGCTCTATAGACATGCACACCAAGGTCCCTCTGATTGTCTGTACTTCCAAGGGTCCTACCATTGATTGTACATTCCCTTGCTATGTTAGTCCTCCCAAAATGCATCACCTCACACATTTCAAATTCTCTTACCAGCCCATCAATATCGTTTCCTCGTATTGAGGTTACATTGTGTAGGTCTAGACCGGGTGGCAGGTTCCCTTCCCTGAAGGACATTACTGAAGGGTAGCATGGTAGCAGGGTAGCATGGTGGTTAGCATAAATGCTTCACAGCTCCAGGGTCCCAGGTTCGATTCCCGGCTGGGTCACTGTCTGTGTGGAGTCTGCACGTCCTCCCCCTGTGTGCGTGGGTTTCCTCCGGGTGCTCCGGTTTCCTCCCACAGTCCAAAGATGTGCGGGTTAGGTGGATTGGCCATGCTAAATTGCCCGTAGTGTCCTAATAAAAGTAAGGTTAAAGGGGGGGGGGGGGGTGTTGTTGGGTTACGGGTATAGGGTGGATACGTGGGTTTGAGTAGGGTGATCATGGCTCGGCGCAACATTGAGGGCCGAAGGGCCTGTTCTGTGCTGTACTGTTCTATGTTCTATGTTCTATGAATCAGTTGGGTTTTTATGGCAATCCCGCAGTTTTCATGGTCACCTTTCCTTATGCCGTTTTGATTCCATGTACAGAAGCTGATGATGATTCAGGCCATGATGAATCAAACGACTGTTAGGTCCTGATGTGATGTTTACAAATCACCCCTTCTAATATTCTGAAAAATGAATTCAAAGAGGAGAAAAACAGAGTGATAAACACAAAGGCAGCTTATGAAATGGAGTTGGATGAATCTGGTCAGCAGCAACAAACTCCAGCTGTCATTAAACTGGTCATAACACAAGTGTTGTCCCATGGGGAGAAACCGTGGCAATGTGGAGACTGTGGGAAGGGATTCAATTACCCGTCTGAGCTGCATATTCAGCACCGGGGAGAGACTATTCACCTGCTCTGTGTGTGGGAAAGAATTTACTAAGTCATCCCACCTTGTGAGACACCAGTGAGTTCACACTGGGGAGAGACCGTTCACCTCCTCTATGTGTCGGAAAGGCTTCACAACCTCATCCCACCTCCTGTCACACCATCGTATTCACAGTGAGGAGAGAGTTCTGACTGTGAGAAAAACTATAAAAGGAAAAATGATCTGTTAAACCATAAACACACTCACACCGGGGAGAAGCCATTCACCTGCTCAGTGTGTGGGAAAGGATTCACCCGTTCATTCGATCTGCTGACACACCAACTTCTTCATACTGATCAGAGGCCGTTTAAATGTCCTGATTGTGGGAAGAGCTTTAAAAGCCGGAAGAATCTGCTGACATATGAATACAGTCACACCAGGGAGAGACCTTTCATCTGCTCTTTCTGTGGGAAAGGTTTCACTTGGAAGTCCAACTTACTTAAGCACCAGCGGATTCACACTGGGGAGAGGCCGTTCATCTGCTCAGTATGTGGAAAGGGATTCACTCAGTCATCCACTCTGCTGGCACACTAGCGTGTTCACACTAGGGAGAGGCCATTCTCCTGCTCAGTGTTTTGGAAGAGATTCACTCGGTCATCTACACTGTTGAGGCACCAGCGAGTTCACAAGTGACTGCAGGGATTGGATTTGGATTCTGCTGTTAATCACATCCGGACTGAACCATCTTCACTCTGACAGCTGGAGTTTGTTGCTGCTGATATTAATAAGCCTGAAAGCTGGGATGTGCATTGATGTTCTGTATAAATATTGACAGAATCAGCTTTTATTCAGACAGTGTTTTGAATATTTTATTTCCTCAATGATAAGAGGAGACTGATTGATCTCCTGTTACTGATTGAGACATTATTTTGATCGTTCCTTACTCTGAATTATTTCTGTTCTCTGGTTCACCTTCTCCCAGATTAAACACTGAGCTTTCATCAATCCTATCAATCTGTTGGAGACATTGGGCGGTTGGTAAGTTTCACCTGATGTTGGTGTCAGTTGCCCTCGGGACGATTTCACATTTTTCTGAAATTCCAGTGTGGTTCTGTGTTGATGTAATGATTGGAGTTTCAGTTCCAATGCTGATGATGGAGGGCCTGTGCTGACAGAACCACAGAATCATTACAGATCAGGAGGCCATTCAGCCCATCGAGCCTTCACTGTCACCGAAAGAACATTCTACCTAATCCCACTCCCCTGCCTTATCCCTGTAACCTTGTACATTCTTTCTTTGCAGATAATAATCCAATTCCCTTTTAAATACATTGATTGAAGCTCCATCTCCATCTGAATATGTTCATTCCAGACTCCATCCACCCTCTGGGTGGAAACATTTGGCCTCGCATCACCTCTGCTCCTTTTGCTAATTATTTTGAATCTGTGCTCTATCGTTCTTGATGTACTCCTGAGGGGAAATAGCTTTTCATTATTTACCCTGTCCAAACCCCTCAGGATCTTGATTACCTCTACAAGTCTCCAAACAGCCTTCTTTTCTCCAAGGAAAACAGACCCAACCTCTCCTCATAGCTCCAGTTATTTATCCCTGGAATCATTCTTGTGAAGCTTCTTTGGACTCTGTACTCCAATGTACATCCTTCCTCAAGTTTAATAAAATGATCTCCTGGGATGTGGTGTCGCTGGCTGGGTATTTACTGCCCATCATTAATTGCCCTTGAACTGAGTGGTTTGCTCAGCCATTTCAGAGGGCATTTTCAGAGTCAACCACTTTGCTGTGGGTCTGGTGTCACATGTGGGCCACACCAGGTAAGGGCAGGAGATGTCCTTGCCTAAAGGACATGAGGGAGCCAGATGGGTTTTTATGACAAACAACAATGGTTTCATGGTCATCATTAGACTTTTAAATCCAGATTTTTAAAAATTGAATTCACATTCCACCATTCCATATACTAACTAAGAAGTTAATTTCTGGACTAAAGAATTGTGAGTTCTTTGAAGATGTAACAAGCAAAGTGGATAATGGGGATCCTGGAGATGTAGTATATCTGGACCTCCGGAAGACGTTTGATAAGTTGCCGCACAGAAGGTTAATTGACAAGGTGAAATCACATGGGATGAGGGGTAATTTATTCGTTTAGCTAGAAGACTGGGTGACAGACAGGGGACAGAGAGTCAGGATAATGGTTATTTTTCTGGATGGCAAGATGTAACTAGTGGGCTGCCACAGAGTTCGGTCCTTGGGCCCCAGCTATTTACAATCTATATTAACGACTTTGATACAGGTATAGAAGGTTCTATAACCAAATTCGCAGATTACACAAAAATAGGTGGGACAGGAAGCTGCAATGAGAAAATAAGAACCTTACAAATGGATATAGATAGGTTAGGAAAGAAAATGGAATGTTAGCAAAAGGAATTGAGGAACAAAGTGTTGCTGCAACTATACACGGCATTGGTAAGACCGCACCTGGAGTATTGTGCACAGTTTTGACCCCTTTTTGAGGAAAGTTGTAGTGGCATTGGAGGCAGTTCAGAGGAGGTTCACTAGATTGATTCCAGAGATGAGGGGTTTGTCGTATGAGGAGAGATTGAACACTTCAGGCCAATACTCTCTGGAGTTTAGAAGAATGAGGGGAGATCTAATTGAGGTAAAGAAGATGTTAAAAGGTATGGATAGTGGGTGGCAAGGTAGCACAGTGGTTAGCATTGTTGCTTCACAGTGCCAGGGTCCCAGGTTCGATTCCCGGCTTAGGTCACTGTGCGGAGTCCGAACATTCTCCCTGTGTCGGCGTGGCTTTTCTCTGGGCGTTTCGGTTTCCTCCCACAAGTCCCGAAAGCCATGCTGTTGGTTAATTTGGGCATCCTGAATTATCCCTTTGTGTACCTGAAAAGGTGTTGGAATGTGGCGACTAGGGGATTTCCACAGTAACTTCATTAGAGTGTTAATGTAAGCCTACTTGTGACAATAATGAAGATCATAAAGTAGACGTGGAGCTGATGCTTCCTCTTGTGGGGCATTTTAAACGAGAGGTCATAATCGTAGAATAAGAGGTAGCAAATTTAAAACAGATTTGAAGAGAAACTACTTCTTCCAAAGGGTTGTGAATCTGTGGAATTTGCTACCCAGAGTGCGGTGGATGAAGGGACAGTGAATAAATTCAAAGAGGAGTTAGACAGATTTTTAATTAGTAATGTGTTGAAGACTTATGGAGGACAGCAGAGTTGAGCCCAGGATGGGACATGGGACAGTTGAACATGTATAATAGTTTAGATGTAAAATAAAATCGTGTTGCATTTCATCAAGTGTTGGAAGTCTGTCTCTCGCTACACTGCATCAAGTGCAGTCCACATCGACCCAGTCTGCCCAACACATCATCCTCTGTTAAGATTATCCTTAAAATCTAATATCTCCTCATGTTGCTCACTGTCAATTGTTATTTTATAACATTTCTCTGAGATGTGTTAAAAAGCTTGATTCTGTCAAGGCACAATAAATACGAATTGTTGTCACTACCCTGGACAGATATAATTGTTCATACATACGTCTCATACATACGAATTTGTAACTCGGAGTTAAACACTCTGTCATGAAGAAACATTTGAAAAATATTGCCCTCAACAATGATGGCGACTGAGCCTGCTGCTGCCCCCAATGAAGATGGTGGATGCGCGTGCGCTTCGCTACTACCGCCCACAGCACAGGTGGTGGGTGCGCGCGCGCGCGCACGGCAGCGAGTGCCCCAATAAAGTTGGTGCGTGGAGAGATGGTGGACTCGCTGTCCCGTCTCTGATCCCCCCTCATCCTTCTAAATTCCAACGAGTACAGTCCCAGTCTACTCAACCTCTCCTCATAATCCAACCCCTTCAGCTCTGGAATTAACGTAATGGATCTCCTCTGCACACCCTCCAGCACCAGTATGTCCTTTTTACGTAGCCACAGAAACTTTTACACTCCATTTTTATGTATTTTGCTAGTTCACATTCTATTCTATTCTCCCTTTTTTTTCCCTCGGTGTCTTGGTTGAAGAACTGAAGTAAATGAACCTCGGGAATGAATCATCACTTTGGACAGGTTCTGAGACAATTAAGTTTCAATTTATAAGGCAGAGTAACTATAATCATGGAGTGTATTTCTAGATTGTGAAAAAGGGCAAGGTTCTAGTTTATAGTTTAATGTGTAGGATTCTGACTGAAAGTAGCTTCTAGTTTGTTTGTTTGTTGTATTAAAACTCATAAAACCTGAAGTCCCGTCGTGTGATCCTTTAATTTGTTGACTGGGAGTTTGATTTTTTCTAAGTTGCTGACCTTTATGGGAGAGGGTGACCGGGACTGATAGTGACGTGACCCCAGGGTTCAGTGCCCCCGTGTCCAAAGCGGGGAGTCACGGGGACAGGGTACAGAGGAGCTGACGGGAACTATTTGGGTCCAGAACATTGTGAACATCCTGTTACTCTGATTGTCTTTGATCCTTAAGTAATTTTCCGTCAGTTTTTTTAACCATGTTCTATTTCATCAATAAACTTTTAAACAGAAAATATTTGAATTTGTTGGACTTTTCCTGATTAAAATTGTTCACTTTTGGGAAAGTGAGTGAGAGGGGTTGACAGGCTCTTTAACAGAAAGTGAGTCCGTCTAAGGTAATTGGCAAAGGAGCCAGAGGGGTAGAGGAGATTTGAATTTTCTTTTGACACAGTGTTTGAAAATGGGGAATCAATCGTGATTGACTAATTTAGCAAGATGTTTGAGGAAGTAACAAGGGGAACCTGTAGATGTGCTTTATCTGGATTTCCAGAAGGTATGCTGTACCTGTCCTGGGACTGTTTGATGGGGACAATGCAGAGGACCATTTACATTGTACCCAACCTTGTGCTATACCGATCATGGGAGTGTTTTGATGGGGACATCATCGAGGGAGATTTACTCTGTATCTAACACCATTTTGTATCAGCCTTGGGCGTGTTTCATGGGGCAACGTAGAGGGAGCTGTGCTGTAACTGATTGGAGAATGGTTCAAGCTGGCACTTGGTACTCAGATTCTCCAGTACAGACACCCTTCACTTTAAAAATAAAATTTCATTCAGAGATAAGAGAAACCATCACCGGTCCCCCCACTCTCTCTCCCCCCCCCCCCCCCCCCCACCCCCCCCCCCCCCCCCCCCCCCTCCTTGCAGGCCCAGAGGGGCAGTGAGAATCCTGAACATTGTTGTAGTCTGCTTGATATTTCATGTGTCTTTTTCTGTTCCATAGAATCTCTACAATGCAGAAGGAGGCCATTCAGCCCATCGGGTCTGCACTGACCCTCCAATATGGCACCCCACTCAGGACCACTCCTCCACCCTATCCCCAGAACCCCACCTAACCTTTGGACACTCAGGGGAAGTCTCTTATTATGGCCAATCCACCTAACCTGTGCATCTTTGGACTGAGGGAGGAAATTGGAGCACCCAGAAGGAACCCACGCAGACACGGGGAGGAAGTGCAAACCCTACAGAGTCACCCGAGGCCGGAATCAAACCTCCCTCCCTCTGATCTCCAGTCAGCCTCTGTTTGAATGAACAGAGCCCCAGTTTCTCTAATCTGTCCTGGTAACTAAATCCTCTCTTCCCTGGGATCATCTCAGTGAATCTCTTCTACACCCTATCCATGGCCTTGACATCCTTCCTAGTGTAAGATCCCCAAAACCTGATCTAATATTCCAACTGTAGCCTAACCAATGATTTGTACCAGGTTTACATGACATCTGTCATTTTGTACTCCACACCCAGAATTATAAAACCTTGGATCCCATGTGTATTTGAAACACTTTATCAACTTGTCCTCCCACATTTAAACATTTGTGTATCTGAACTCTTTTTAGGGTTTTGGAGAAATTAACAAAACATGGCTGAAATACATTGACATCTAATGTCTGATATAGTGTGTGTTATGGGAGAGAGAAGTTTAGTCTGAGTTAGAAACTCAAACAGGCGCATCATTGCAGACAGGTCACCGTGGAAACGTTGATAAGACATTCCATTCCACAGAATCCACTCATGGGAAACTGTAATCGGATTGGGGAGAGGACAGAGTTTGTCTGTTATTAACCTCAACATAAACTTAAACCAGAGTGAATAATGGAACAGATTAAATTCTAATGTGTGATGTTTATAGCTACAGTAATGGAATTATCAGAAATAATAACATTAACAGGCAGGGTAGTTTAGGGAAAATGAAGAAATTACTGAAGAAACGTAACTGCTGTGAACCAAGAATGTGTCCTTGTAAATCACAGATTAGAGAAATTCCTGCTGTCTTTTCCTCCATGAACTGTGTTCCGTACTGGCCACCAAATTTCAGGAAAGATACATTGCACTTGGTAACGGTCCAGTACAGATTGACCATGATGAAGTGAGGCTGGTGAACTGAATCTCTTCCCACACACGGAGAACATTAATGGTCGCTCCTCAGTGTAAACATGTCGATGAATCTCCAGCTCTGATTAAATCTATTCCACAGTGCCCAAATTTCCAAGGTTTCTTCCAGTGTGACTACATATTGTTCGAAAGGTCAGACCATCGGCTAAAACATCATCCACATTTCGAACACGGGAGCTGTTTCTCCCACATTGAACAGGGTCTTTGAACAAAGAACAATACAACACAGGAACAGGCCCTTCGGCCCTCCAAACCTGTACCGGTCATGATACCAATCGTTGGCAAAACGTTCAGCACTTCCTTGTGCCGTATCCCTAACCCCATCCTATCCATGTGTTTGTCAAGATGCCTTTTGAACGCCATTAAGGTATCTGCTTCCACAACCTCGCCTGGGAATGCGTTCCAGGCACTCACCACCCTCTGCGTAAACAAACCTGCCTCGCACATCTCCTCTAAACTTTGCCCCAGAGACCTTAAACCTATGCCCTCTGGTGACTGACCCCTCCACCCTGGGAAAGAGTGCCTGCCCATCCACTCTATCCATGCCCCTCATAATCTTGTCGACCTATTTCAGGTCACCCCTCAACCTCCGTCTTTCTAACGAAAACAGTCCGAGTCTATTCAGCCTCTCCACATAGCTAACGCCCTCCAGACGAGGCAACATCCTGGTAAACCTCATCTGCACCTCTCCAAAGCCTCCACATTCTTCTGGTACTCTGGCAACCAGAATTGTGGATAATACTCCAAGTGTGGCCTTACCAAGGTTCTATGCAACTGCAGCATGACTTGCCAGTTTTTATACTTGATGCCCTGTCCAATGAAGGCAAGCAATCCGTCTGCTTTCTTGAGTAACTTGTCCATTTGTGCTGCCAACTTCAAAGATCTGTGCACATGCACACACAGCTCTCTCTGACTTTCTATATTCCTCGGAGTTTTGACATTTACAGTATATTTCCCTTCATAATATTATAATACTCTCTTTAACCAGTAATGCTACTCCCCCACCCCTTTAACATCCCTCTCTATCTTTCCTGAAGCATCTGTATCCTCCAACATTCAGCTGCCAATCCGGCCCTTCATTTAAACATGTCTCTGTGATAGCCACAACATCGTAATTCCAAGTACTAATAAGTGCTCAAAGTTCATCTGCCTCCCCGCTATACTTCTGGCATTGAAACAAATACTCTTCAGACCACTGTGTTTGAGCAGACAGGGTGATGTGGTTCTCTTATTTTTGTTCTCCAATTCCCCTTCAGTTATTACACCTTCTGCGCACTGGTTCCCACCCCCATACTAGTTTAAATCCTCCCGAATGGCTCGAGCAAACCTCCCAGCCAGGATATTGGTGCCACTCCAGTTTAGATGCAACACTTCCTTCTTGTACAGGTTACACCTGTCCCGGAAGATATCCCTGTGGCTGTTCACCCTCCCCCTTCAGGATGTCCTGTGTTCGTTCAGAGACATCCTGGACCCTGGCACCAGGTAGGCAACGTCCCATCCTGGAGTCTCTTTCCTGTCCACAGAAACGCCTATTTGTGCCCCTTCCTATCGAGTCCCCTATAACTGTTGCTCTCCTGCACTTTGCCCTCCCCTGCTAAGCAACAGAGCCAGTTGTGGTGCCACTGTTCAGGCTGCTGTTGTTGGTTTCCCCACTTGGCTATCCCTTCAAACAGTATCCAAAACGGTATACCTGTTAGAGAGGGGGACAGCCATAGGGGATTCCTGCACTGCCTGCCTGCCCTTCCTAGCAGTCACCCATCTGTCTGATCCAGTGAACACTGTGGAAATAACTGGAACCAGTTACGCAGCCTGACATCACACCATTCACAGCACAGAGACACCATGCATGTGTCCTGTGTGGACGAGGCTTCAACTGCTCATCCAACCTGGAGAGACACAGGACACAGGCATCATGGAGAACGTGTGGAAATATGAGGACTGTGCGAAACAGTTCAAATGTTCATCTTAGGCACCAATATCCTGAGAGTAGGGCTGATCAGGGATAGTGGACGGAACTCATTCCACGAGTGTGAGGAGATGGGCGAGGCCCTAAATGAATATGTTGCTTCAGTATTCACGAGAGAGAGGGACCTTGTTGCTCATGAAAGCAGTGTGAACCAGGTTGATAGACTCAAACAGGTTGACATTAAGGAGGATGTGCTGGAAATTTTGAAAAGCATCAAGATAGATAAGTCCCCTGGGCCTGACGGGATATACCCAAGGTTACTACAGGAAGTGAGGGAGGAGATTGCTGCGCCGTTGGCGATGATCGTTGTGTCCTCGCTCTCCACTGGAGTAGTACCAGATGTTTGGAGGGAGGCAAATATTGTTTCCTTGTTCAAGAAAGGGAATAGGGAAATCCCTGGGAATTACAGACCCATCAGTCTTACGTCTGTGGTGAGCAAATTATTGGAAAGGATTGTGATAGATAGGATTTATGATTACTTAGAAAACCATAGTTTGATTAAAGATAGTCAGTCATGCCTCACAAGCCTCATTGAATTCTTTGAGGATGTGACGAGACACATTGATGAAGGTTGGGCAGTGGATGTGGTGTATATGGATTTCAGTAAGACATTTGATAAGATTCCCCACGGTAGGCTCATTCAGAAAGTTAGGTGGCATGGGATACAGGGAAATATGGCTATCTGGATACAGGATTGGCTGGCCAATAGAATACAGCGGGTAGTGGATGGAAAGTATTCTGCCTGGTGGTCGATGACCAGTGGTGTCTTGCAGGGGTCTGTTCTTGGACCTCTGCCCTTTGTTGTTTTTAATAAATGACTTGGATGAGGAAGTGGAAGGCGGGTTAGTACGTTTGCCGATGACACAAAGGTTGGGGGAGTTGTAGATAGTGTTGGGGGCTGATGCAGGTTACAACAGGACATTGACAGGATGCAGAGCTGGGCTGAGAAGTGGCAGATGGAGTTCAAACTAGATAAATGTGAAATGATTCATTTTGGAAGGTCGAATTGGAATGCAGAATACAGGGTTAAAAGGCAGGATTCTTGGAAGTGTGGAGGAACAGAGGGATCTTGGGGTCCACATACACAGATCCCTCAAAGTTGCCACCCAGGTTGATAGGGTTGTTAAGAAGGCATATAGTGTGTTGGCTTTCATTAACAGGGGGAATTGAGTTTAAGAGCCGCGATGTTTTGCTGCAGCTTTATTAAACCCTTGTTAGACACACTTGGAATATTGTGTCCAGTTCTGGTTGCCTCATTATAGGAAGGATGTGGATACTTTGGAGAGGGTAGAGAGGAGATTTACCAGGATGCTGCCTGAACTGGAGGGCATGTCTTATGAAGAAAGGTTGAGGGAGCGAGGGCTTTTCTCACTGGAGTGAAGAAGGAAGAGAGGTGACTTGAGAGAGGTATACAAGGTGATGTGAGGCATGCATAGAGTGGATAGCCAGAGACCTTTCCCCAGGGCGGAAATGGCTATCAAGTGGTGACATAATTTTAAGGTGATTGGAGGAAGGTATGGGGTGATGTCAGAGGTAGGTTCTTTACACCGAGAGTTGTGGTTGCGTGGAATGCACTGCCAGCAGAGGTGGTGGAGTCAGAGTCATTCGGGACTTTGGGCATATGGACATCAGTAAATTAAAGGGGTGTAGGTCAGGTTGATCTTAGATTAGGAGAAATGGTCGGCACAATATCGTGGATGAAGTGCCTGTCCTGTGCCGTACCGTTCTATGTTCTAAACTCTTCCCAGTCATTATGGTCAATGCATATTATATAAGTGGGGAGTGAACAGGAGTGGACTAAATTCAGAGACAGGCAAAGCACCACTCACTTATTAGCCTTGACCAGAACACCAGGGGTGGTATTCTCCCCTACCCGGCAAGGCAGGGGGTCCCGGCGTACCGGAGTGGCCCCAACCACTCCGGCGTCGGGCCTCCCCAAAAGGAGCGGAATTCTCCACATCTTTAGGGGCTCAGCCCGTACCGGAGTGGCTCCTGCTCCGGCGGCAGGCACGAGCGGCCTTTGGCTCCCCGCCGGCCGCCGCGAACGGCCTTCCGCTCTGACAGCCGGAGCGAACGGTTGGCCAAAAGGCCTTCGCCGGCCGGCATCAGGCCGCGCGTGCGCCGGAGCATCAGCGACTGCTGATGTCATCCTGGCGCATGTGAGGTAGGGGGGTCTCTTCCGCCTCCACCATGGTGGAGGCTGTGGCGGCGGCGGAAGAAAAAGAGTTCCCCCACAGCACTGGCCCGCCCGCCGATCGGTGCGCCCTGATCGCGGGCGAGGCCACTATGGGGGTACCCCCTGGGGTTTGACCGCCCCGTGTCCCCCTCCCCAGGCCCCCGTGCCCGCTTGCACCACCTGCTACCGCCAGCATCAGAGGTGGTTCAAACCACGTCAGCGGGAGAGGCCTGTCAGCGGCGGGACTTTGGCCCATCGCTGGCTGGAGAATCGCCGTGGGGGGCCCGCCAACTGGTGCGGTGTGATTCCCGGCCCCCCCCCCCCTGATTCCCAGGTGGCGGAGAATTCCGCCCCAGCTTTTTCAGCATTGTTTCTCCAGAGTTATTAAAGCTCTCGAAGGAAGGAAGCACAGGTTCAGGTGCTGATGGAGATCCGGTGCATCCTCAGTCACCAATAGTAATTATATATAAAATCGATGTCTTGAAATATGTGAAGGTATGATCGATAAGTTTGCAGATGGAAAATTGTTGGTGTGGTAACTAGCGAGGAGAAAAGCCTTAAATTACACGATGATACAGATGGGTGGGTCATATGGGCAGAACAGTGGCAAATGGAATTTAACCAGGAAATGTGGCAGCTCTTGTACAGGGTCAGTATAGACATGGTGTGCCGAGTGACATCTGTGCTGGATCATTCTAGAAAACATTGAACATTCAGTATCACGAGCAAGAGGGAAGAAGATGGAGGAATTACTGATTCTGGGATTGAACCCAGTAAGAGTTTGCATCTTCTGGGGAGGAGAGAGGAAGGACCCATTGGGGGATAAAACCTTAGGTTCTGCATTGTTCCACAGGAGAGCAGCATTTAATCATTTTGAAAAATAGTGAATAGCAGATTACCCATTGACAATAATTTGTTTGATTATTTTTATCAATTGGTAACCAAGTTATTTTTTATTTACAGTTTGGGGTGTCAATGGTGCGGCTATTACCCAACATTCACTGCGGCTGTGAATGTGCCCTAATCACTCCACAGGACCCAGTGCGCAGTCGCAGTGCTGGGTGAATCGAGCATGCGCAGTGCCACTGTGCTTGGAGTTCTGCGAGTGCAGGAGCGGCTGTTTGGGGCGGTGAGAGTCGGTGAGGCGGAGGGAGGAATGCAGACGGGAGCCGGGAGTCGGGGTGGGGAGGGAGTGAAGGTTTCATAAACACCCCCTGTTGGTCACAAGGCCGGAATAAGTCCCGTGTTGGCAGCTGCGGAGCTTTTATCGGGTGCCAGGCCCAGTTCCACGGCCGCCATCTTTGATTAGCGGTGCTTCAGGATCCCGGTGAGACTCTCACTGTTATTATTGGCCAGTCAGCCTGAACCTGTGACCGTTCTCACCACCTGAAACCGTCACAATGACCGCGTGATTGACGGCAGCTCTGGACCAATGGGAAGAGGAGGGGCGGGACTGGAGAATTGACCTAGAGCTGCTGGTCCTCCAACCAATCAGAGTGAATGAGGGGCGGTGCAGACTCACTGGGCCGATTGGCCTCCTTCAGCACTGAAGGGATTCTATGATTCTACATTGGATCCAATGATATGTTCACTCACACACTGTAGCCTGACTCTTATTAGAACACAGTGTTTGTTACTCTCAAAGTGAGTAAATCCTTTGCTGTTTATCCTCTGGGCCCCATCTCCACTATTATTGTCTGATTGTCCCACTGAGACTCTCACTGTTATTATTGGACAATCAGCGAGTCAGCCAGAGCCTGTGCCGCTCTCACCATCTGGAACCGTCACAATGCCCGGGTGATTGACGGCAGCTCCGGACCAATAGGAAGAGGAGGGGCAGGTCTAGAGGACCGAGTGAGGGCAGCTGGTCCTCCAACCAGTCGGAGTGAATGATGGGCGGGACCCGTCGTGATTGAAGCATGCGCAGTCTGGGTAATGACAATGTCGAAGGGCTTCTTCATAGAATCATAGAATTTACAGTGCTGAAGGAGGCCATTCGGCCCATCGAGTCTGCACCAGCCCTTAGAAAGAGAACCCAACTCAAGGCCACGCCTCCACCCTAAGCCCGTAACCCAGTAGCTTGGACACTAAGGGCAATTGATCATGATCAATCCACCTAAACTGCACATCTTTGGACTGTGGGAGGAAACCGGAGCACCCGGATGAAACCCACGGAGACCCGGGGAGGACGTACAGACAGTTACCCAAGCCGGGAATCGAACCTGGAGCTGTGAAGCAACTGTGCTGCGGTGCTGCCCTAACTTTTAATACTAAGAATCAAAGAAAAATTAACTATATTATATTGGAGAAAGAAGATCTCAATACAAACACAAAAATACAATTCAAATTCGAACTTTTCTTTTACCCCAGCAATATCCTGACAGAAACATAGGCCGGAATTCTCCATTCACACCGCTGCAGTGAATGAAGTTTTGGATGAGTGTCAAATTCTCCGTTCTGCATCAATTCCAAAATCGGTGAGAGGCGTTTAACAATATACAGGGAGCGAGAGATCGCGGGTGTGGGCGGAAACATTGTGTAAAGCTGTTGTAAGCTGCAAACCTCGGAAAAGAGATTCCGGGACCCAGTTTGTATCGAGCGGAGCTGTAGTTCATGTTCGGCTCGGGTTAACGGCCGCCACCTTTATTGGATGTGTATCAGGGCGCATGCACGTTTGTCATCTTTGTCGGGGCGATGTTTCAATGAGTGGGAGGAGCTTGTTCCCCATTGTTCAGAATGGAGACAACTTGTCCATCAAACTGGATTCGTCTTTGAGTCCCAATGTCTTATTGATGATGCAAAGCGGTGGCAGAGATGGAAAGAAAAGGAAGCCAATCCTGCTCTCCAGATTTCACTGTCTCATTGGACATCCTGTCCCATGTGTCCAAAGCTCTGCGGCCCTGTTCAGCCACATGAAGACCCAGGGTAGAAATTCACAACCCCGAGTAGATGTCACTGTCAAATCAAGGGACTGCTCTGACAACGAGGGTCAGTGTGCAGCGGGGGGCATGAGCAGTCATCCTGGACCCGGGAGCAGGAGGAGAGAATGTTGTGAATTTCTATCCTGGACTGACAGTGATTAATTTTGGAAACTCCTTTTACAGGGGATTAGTAGGGGAGGATTTACACACAGCAAACTCAAACCAGGCGAAACGTTTATCTTTCCTGAATTACATTTCTGGACTGACAGTGATGCCTTTGTAAACTTCTTTCACAGGGGCTTAGAAAGGGATTCGCAGACAGGAAACTCACAACCAATCCTCACATCAAATTCGGGTTACCGGGACCTGGAGATTGTCGACCTTTGTGTGTAAGCATTGAGTTCCATATCGTTATCACTCACTGTATAAAATGTCTACCTCCTGTCTCCCCTGTAGATCTTGTTCACAATCTTAAATCTGTGTCCCTTTTCACAATTTACTGATGGGAACAGTTTATAAAAATCTGTTGCTGGGTTTGCCGTTGTTGTTTCTGGTGCCTGGGTTGATGCCGGGTGGTCCGTCTGGTTTCATTCCTTTTTCATGTTTTTGTTGTGGTTGAATCAGCTTGGACCAGTCCATTTCGGATCCAGAACACAATTGAAGTCTCCTCCAAGAATCAATTGATCTGGATCCAGGTCTGGGATGGATTCCAACAATTTTTTTACAAATGTTTCTATGAGATCCCCTCATTGAAAAAAAAGATAGAGAAGCAGAATTAGGCCATTCAGCCCATCAGGTTTTGGAGTTTGCTCTGCCATTCGATCATGGCTGATATGTTTCTCATCCCCATTCGTCTTGTATTGTAGCTCTCTTGAAATGAATGCGAACATTGCATTTGTCTTTCTAGCTGCCAACTTTCCTTTATGTGTTTTGGGATGTGGGTGTCGCTGGCTGAGCCGGCATTTGTTGCCCACCCCTAATTGCCCTTGAACTGAGTGGCTTGCTGGGCCATTTCAGAGGGGGGCAGTTTGGGAGGATGTAAGGCTGAAGTGATGAAATGACAAAGGGGATAATGGTGCAAGATAAATCTGGGTGACAATGAGATAAGTAAATAAACTAATAGGACAAGAGAATAAAAGGCAGGTCCAGGTGAGGTATAAATGGCAACAGCAGAACCATTACCAGCACCAACTGTCTAAAAATATCGGAGTGATGATTATAATCTGAAATTACTGAAATGAATGTTGTGTCTGGAAGGTCAGGAATTGCCTGATCAAGGATGAGGTTCTGTTCCTCGAGTTTCCTTTGAGCTTTATTGGAGCAGTGCAGGAGGCTGAGGACAGAGTGGGAATGGGGCGGGGAATTAAAATGATCAGAAGCTCAGGATTATGCTTGCAGACCTGAATGGTGATGTTCCACAGTCACCCAATCCAGATTTAATCTCCTCAGTGTAGGGAAGATCCAAATCGTGAGCAGTGCATACACAACTAGTGGATAGCAAGAAGTACAAGTAAATCACTGTCACCTGGAAAGTAGTGTTTGGAATCCTGGAATGTGGGAGGGAAGGCGATGAACTGGTGGTTGTTGCATCTGTTGTGTCTGCATAGAAATGATTTACAGTAGATGTTCATAATAACACAAGTAATGGAAGCGGGTGGAGACCATATGGCTCATCGAGCCTCTGCATTATCTTGCTGGCTGTAACCTGCTCGTTCAGGCATCATTCTGGAATACTTTCCCAGTCCTTCCAGATCCATTTTATGACATGGAGACATTAGCTCCACAACCCTGTGAACGAAAATTTAGTCTGGCCGAGTGTCACCGAGCTGAAATCCAGTCTTTCTCTGACACATTATTCTTAATACCATAGCTGACAGGCTAAGAGTGAAAAAGTCAACTGTTTAGCAGTGAGGGGAAGAGGCAAGTTTGTAGATGTTCTACAGTGTTACAGACTCGTTGGATCTGCTTCTTCTGTCCCATCTTACATTCAGCTAATGGTAAAATGATTAAAATACTGCAACATACAGGCATTTGAGGACAACGGTGAGTTTGCTGCTCAGATTAAGTAAAGTCTCCACATCACAAAATGGACCTAGAAGGACTGGAGAAGATGCAGGCAAATATATTTAAATTATGCCTGAACTGGCAAGTTACACCTGGCAAAAGGGATTGGACAGGGCATAAACTTTTCTCTGGAAAGGGGAATAAAGGATGGCCTGATCATGTAAGATTATGAAAAGGTTTGATGTGATAGACAAGTGGAAGATGTTTCCACTGGATGAGAAGACATTTAAAGAGTCAACCACATTGCTGTGGTTTGGCCAGACCAGGTAAGGATGGCAGATTTCCTTCACTGAAGGACAGGAGTGAACTAGATGGGTCTTTACAACAACCAACAATGGTTTCATGGTCTTCAGTAAATTTTCAACAAATTCAAATTTTACCTTCTACCTTGGTGAGATTCATACCTGGATTTCTGGAAAATCATAGGGACAGGAAAGAAGATTTTTGAACATTTCTCTTCAGCGGATATAAAAATATTGAAAATGGGATAAAGGATGTTTGGCTGACAGTCAAACACTGTCCTGTGAGGTAATGAGACCTTTTGCTTCCCAATTGGCCGAGGAAGGCAGTGTGTCACAAGGATGGATAGGTTGACCGATTAATGGCTGGAGGATGGGGG
Organism: Scyliorhinus canicula; assembly: GCF_902713615.1. NCBI lineage: Eukaryota > Metazoa > Chordata > Chondrichthyes > Carcharhiniformes > Scyliorhinidae > Scyliorhinus > Scyliorhinus canicula. The sequence continues at coordinate 1,182,456 of NW_024055820.1, read as the reverse complement.
CAGGTCATGTGATCAAACCTCCAGGAATACATTTAATCAAAGTTGGCGAGGAGAGAATGTTGTGAATTTCTATCCTAAACTGACAGTGAGGTTTCTGTAAATTTACAGGATACTGGAAGTGGAGGTTTAACAGACGGGAAACGCAAACCAAATGTCACATCGCGATCTGACAGAGTCACTCGATTCATCAGAACCTGAATATCAGCAGCATCTGGGTGTGGAAGGTAAAAGGTTTGTCTGTTCTGTCTGTGAGGGAAGATTTCAGGTCTCAGTGTGACTGGAAAAGCCCGAGATTCACAAACCCTGGTTAGACCAAACCTGGAGAACTGTGTTCAGTTCTGGACAACAAACCAGAGGAAGGATAGAATGGCCTCGGAGGGAGTATAGCACAGCTTTACCTGAATGATATCTGAACTCTCCAGGGTTAAATTATAAAGCGAGATTAGACAGAAATGTCAGAGTCAGCTGTCAGCACGGTGGCGCAGTGAGTAGCACTGCTGCCTCACAGCGCCGAGGTCGCAGGTTCAATCCCGGCTCTGGGTCGCTGTCCATGTGCAGTTTGCACATTCTCCCCGTGTTTGCTTGTGTTTTGCCCCCATAACCCAAAGATGGGCAGATAGGTGGATTGACTGCACTGAATTGCCCCTTGATTGGAAAAAAATGAATTGGGTACATTAAATTTATTTTAAAAAATAGAAAAAGGGCAGAGAAGGGCATTCGGTCCATTGAGTCCATGCTAGCTCTAATCAGCATGGTTAGCACTGTTGCTTCATAGCGCCAGGGGCCCGGGTGTGATACCCGGCTTGGGTCGCTGTCTGTGCGGAGTCTGCATGTTCTCCCCGTGTCTGTTATGGGTTTCCTCCGGGTGCTGCGGTTTCCTCCCACAAGTCCCGAAAGATGTGCTTGTTAGGTGAATTGGACATTCTAAATTCTCCCTCTGTGTACCCGAACAGGAGCCGGAGTGTGACGACTTGGGGATTTTCACAGTAACCTCATTGCAGTGTTAATGTAAGCCTACTTGTGACACTAATAAATGTTATTATTATCTGGAGCAATCCAGTCAGAGTTATTCTCCTGCTCTATCTCTGTACCCTCACCGGTTTATTTCTCTCATGTTTCTATCCAATTAAAAAAAAAAAATTATTGTGTCTATTTCCAAACTCCGTCATTGGCAGCAAGTTTAAGGTCATTGCCACTGGCTGTGTAAAAACATTCTTCCTCATACCTCCTGGACCATTTACATGCACAGATACGGAGCAACGTAGAAAATAGAAGCAGGAGGCCATTTGGCCCTTCGAGCCGGCTCCACCATTCATTACGATCAGAGCTGATTAGGCTCAATAGCCTAATCCCGCTTTCCCCCCATATCCTTTGATCCCCTTCACCCTACTTCTTGAAAACATGCAATGTTTTAGCCTTAATTAGTTCCTGTGGTGACGAATTCCAAAGGCTCACCACTCTCTGTGTGAAGAAATTTCTCCTCATCTCTGTCCTAAATGGTCTACCCCGTATCCTCAGACTGTGACCCCTATTTCTGGACACACCCACTATCGGAAACATCCTTCCTGAATCTACTCTGTCTCGCCCTGTTTTTTTTCTGAGGCCTTGACAGAAATCTTTGGATCCTCACTGTCTTCAGCTGATGTCCCGGGGGACTGGAGAATAGCCAATGTTGTTCCTTTGTTTCAGAAGGGTAGCAAGGATAACTCAGAGAACTACAGGCCGGTGAGCCTTACGTCAGTGGTAGGGAAATTACTGGAGAGAATTCTTCGAGACAGGATCTACTCCCATTTGGAAGCAAATGGACGTATTAGTGAGAGGCAGCATGGTTTTGTGAAGGGAGGTCATGTCTCACTAACTTGATAGAGTTGTTCGAAGAGGTCACAAAGTTGATTGATGCAGGTAGGGCAGTGGATGTTGTCTATATGGATTTCAGTAAGGCCTTTGACAAGGTCCCTCATGGTTGACTGGTATACAAGGTGAAGTCACACAGGATCAGGGGTGAGCTGGCAAGGTGGATACAGAACTGGCTCGGTCATAGAAGGCAGAGTAGCAATGGAAGGGTGCTTTTCTAATTGGAAGGCTGTGACTAGTGGTGTTCTACAGGGATAGTGCTAGGACCTTTGCTGTTCGTAGTATATATAAATGATTTGGAGGAAAATGTAACTGGTCTGATTAGTAAGTTTGCAGATGACACAAAGGTTGGTGGAATTGTGGATAGCGATGAGAACTGTCAGAGGATACAGCAGGAATTAGATCGTTTGGAGACATGGGCGGAGAGATGGCAGATGGAGTTTAATCCGGACAAATGTGAGGTAATGTATTTTGGAAGGTCAAATGCAGGTAGGGATTAGACAGTGAATGGTAGAACCCTCAAGAGTATTGAAAGTCAGAGAGATCTAGGTGTACAGGTCTACAGGTCACTGAAAGGGGCAACACAGGTGGAGAAGGTAGTCAAGAAGGCATACGGCATGCTTGCCTTCATTGGCCGGGGCATTGAGTATAAGAATTGGCAAGTCATGTTGCAGCTGTACAGAACCTTAGTTAGGCCACACTTGGAGTATAGTGTTCAATTCTGGCCGCCACACTACCAGAAGGATGTGGAGGCTTGAGAGAGGGTGCAGAAGAGATTTACACGAGGTTGCCTGGTTTGGAGGGCATTAGCTATGAGGAGCGTTTGAATAAACTCGGTTTGTTCTCACTGGAACGACGGAGTTTGAGGGGCGACCTGATAGAGGTCTACAAAATTATGAGGGGCATAGACAGAGTGGATCGTCAGAGGCTTTTTCCCAGGGTAGAGGTGTCAATTACTAGGGGGCATAGGTTTATTTAAGGGTCATCTTGACAAATACATGAATAGGATGGGAATAGAGGGGTACGGACCCAGGAAGTGTTGAAGATTTTAGTTTATACGGGCAGCTTGGTCGGCAGGGGCTTGGAGGGCCGAAGGGCCTGTTCCTGTGCTGCACTTTTCTTTGTTCTTTGTTCAATTTAGAGTGCCCAATTCATTTTTTGACAATTAAGGGCCATTTTAGCGTGGCCAATCTACCTACCCTGCACATCTTTGGATTTGTGGGGGTGAGACCCACGCAAGAATGTGCAAACTCCACACAGACAGTGACCCGGGTCGGGATCAAACCCGGGTCCTCGATGACATGAGGCAGCGGTGCTAACCACAGCGCCACCCACTTTTTATACGTTTCTGTGAATCCCCCCTCATTCTTCTGAACTCCAGCAAATACAATCCTAACCAATTCAATCTAATCTGCACACCTTTGAACTGTGGGAGGAAACCGGAACACCTGGAGGAAACCCACACAGACGGGGGGAGAACATGCAAACTCCGCACAGACAGGGTGGGAATTCAACCTTGATGCTGTGAGGCAGCAGTGCTAAGCACTATGCCACCCCCCTGTCTTGCAACCCTCAAGAGAAAAACAAATCCTTATCTCCATCTGAAATGGGTGACCCCTTACTTTGCAACAGTGACCCCCTTGTTCCAGATTCTCCCACAAGAGGAATCATCCTCTCCACATCCACCCTGTCAAGTCCCCTCAGGATCTTATAGTTAAATCCAGGTTTTACCCAAAACTTTAAATCTGTGTCCCGGCTGCTTGTACGATCAGTGAATGGAAACAGAGTTTCTTTGTCCACCCAATGGAAATCTGGCGTAATCTTGTGTCCCTGAATCAAATCTCCCCTCAGCCTCCTTTGCTGGAACCATTCTGGTAAATCTCCTCTGCACCTTCTCCAAGAACCATCACATCCTTCCTGAAGAGTGGTGACCAGAGCTTTATAAAGATTCATTGAATAGAATTAGAACCATAGAATTCCTACAGTGCAGAAGGAGGACCTTTGGCCCATCGGGTCTGCACCTATTCTCTGAAAGGGATCCCTGCCTAGGCCCACACCTCTACCCTGTCCCTGTAACCCCATAGCCCCATCTAACCTGCACATCCCTGGACACTAAGGGGCAATTTATCAAGGCCAATCCACCTAATTTGCCCTTCTTTGGACTGTTGGAGGAAACCTGAGCACCGGGTGGAAACCCACGCAGACACGGGGATGAAAGTGCAAACTCCACACAGACAGTCACCAAGGCTGGAATTGAACCCGAGTCCCTGGCACTGAGGCAGCAGTGCTAATCACCGTGCCACCAGAAGCATAGTTTTGGTATCAATATTACTGTTTATGAAGCTCAAGATCAAATTTGCTTTGCCAACTACTCTCTTGATGTCTTGTAGATATACAAACTCCCTCTTCACCTCTTTCTCTCTCCTCCCAAAGAGGCCAGTTGGGTTTTTATAACAATCCAGCAGTTTTCATGGCCACTTCTTTTCCCAGTGTCGGCCCCACAAATGACCAGATTCATTCAGTTTCACAACCTGCCTTTGTGTTTTTGTGGGTTCTCTCTCACTCCCTATTTTCTGTTTTCAATCAGTTTCACAGGGTGTTCGAAGGGGGCTTCAAAGTCGGGAAACTCAAACCAAGCATCAGGATCTGACGTGAGTCCTCAATTCATCATACCTGAATATCAGCAGATTTTGAACATGGAAGGAAAAAGCATCGTTCTCAGTGGGGAGAAACCGTACACGTGTTGTGTGTGTGGACGAGGATTCAGTCCATCATCAGGCCTCACGAGCCACAAATGCAGTCACACTGAGGAGAAACCGTGGAAATGTGCGGACTGTGGGAAAGGATTCACTTCCCCATCCAAGCTCGAAACTCATCGACGCAGTCACACTGGGGAGAGACCATTCACCTGCTCCAAGTGTGGGAAGGGATTCACTCAGGTATCCAACCTGCGAAAACACCAACGCGTTCACACTGGGGAGAGGCCATTCACCTGCTGTCAGTGTGCAAAGGGATTCATTAATTCAACCAATCTGCTGATACACCAGCGAGTTCACACTGGGGAGAGGCCATTCAACTGCTCCAAGTGTGGGAAGGGTTTCACTCAGGTATCCAACCTGCTGAGACACCAGCAAGTTCACACTGGGGAGAGACCATTCACCTGCTCCAAGTGTGGGAAAGGATTCACTCAATCTTCCGACCTGCAGAAGCACCAGCGAATTCACACTGGGGAGAGACCGTTCCAATGTCCAGACTGCGGGAAATGCTTTAAAAGTTCTGGAGAACTGATGCTCCATCAACGTGTTCACACTGACGAGAGACCGTTTAGGTGCTCTCACTGTGGGACTGGATTCAGAGAATCAACTCAACTCACTGTACATCAGCGAATTCACACTGGGGAGGGGCTATTCACCTGCTCCGAGTGTGGGAAGGGATTCACTCAGTCATCCAGTCTGCTGAATCACCAGCGAATTCACACCGGAGAGAGACCGTTCACCTGTTCAGAGTGTGGGAAGGGATTCACTCAGTCATCCTCCCAACTGCGACACCAACGAGGCCACAAACCGCGGTGAATGGATTTTACTGTTCCTCACATTCAGGACTGAACCATGTTCATTTGGGTCTCTTTCTGCTGCTAACAAACTCCAGCCCATTTACAGGGGCTAATATTCTGCCTAAAAGTCAAATAAATTAGATTTCTGTTAAATACGCTGTGTGCTGAATCTTTTTAATATCTCTGAAATGAAATGAATGAAAATGAAAATCGCTTATTGTCACGAGTAGGCTTCAAATGAAGTTACTGTGAAAAGCCCCTGGGTCACCACATTCCGGTGCCTGTTTGGTGAGACTGGTACGGGAATTGAACAGTGTTGCTGGCCTGCTTTCAAAGCCCGCAATTTAGCCCAGTGTGCTAAACCAGCCCCAGACAAAAGTCTGTTCCTTTTGAAGTTTATAGAATAGAACAGTACAGCACAGAACAGGCCCTTCGGCCCTCGATGTTGTGCCAAGCAATGATCACCCCACTTAAACCCACGTAACCCGTATACCCGTAACCCAACAATCCCCCCATTAACCTTACACTATGGGCAATTTAGCATGGCCAATCCACCTAACCCGCACATCTTTGGACTGAAACCGGAGCACCCGGAGGAAACCCACGCACACAGACAGTGACCCAGCCGGGAATCGAACCTGGGACCCTGGAGCTGTGAAGCATTGATGCTAACCACCATGCTACCGTGAGGCCCCTGTCTCTTCCATTCTCACCTCTAACAAGAAGTGTGAGGAGCTGGTGGAGCTTCTTTGTGACTGAAATTGAGTAAATCCGATCAGCTTCCTCTGCTGCTTCCCTCCCTTACACAAGCCCACCGGATCAAACTGTCTCTAAATTTCATCCTTCCCCGAGCCCTGAACCCACATCTTTTTTCTAGTTTCTCTCCCATCTCTCCTCATGCCCTCTCAGAGCTCATCTTGTCCATGAGACCCAGCTCCTGCTCCATCGACCCTATTCCCACTGAGCTACTGATCAGCCAACTACCCTGTGTCCATGGATATTGTCAACATTTCTCTCTCTTCAGGTACTGTCCCTCTGTCCTTCAAATCTGCCATCATCACCCCCTCCTCAATAAAACAAACCCTTGACCCTGTCATCCTTACAAATTACTGCCCCAGTCTTCAACCTCCCTCTCCTCTCCAAACTCTTTGAACATGTTGTCATCCCCCAAATCCTTGCCCATCTTTCCCAGAACTCCCATGTTTGAATCCCTTCAATCAGGTCACTGCCCTGTCACAGTGAAATACAAGAGACAAACGGAATCTCACCCGGAGAGAAAGAGAGACAATCCGGGTGCTGGGATGCAAGGGCGGCACGGTAGCACAGTGGGTAGCACCGTTGATTCACAGCACCTGGGACCCGGGTTCGATTCCCGGATTGGGTCACTGTCTGTGCGGAGTCTGCAAGTTCTCTCCTTGTCTGCGTGGGTCTCCATCTGCACTGTAAATTCTCTGATTCTATGAGGTGAGATTGTCCTTTCTGAGCTCCAGCCAGGTGATGTTAAACACTCAGGCGGGAAAGACAAAAATCTACAACGTGTTTAAAACAGCTGATTTATTTTACCAATATCTAGAATATTACACTCCAGTCCCTTAGAGATTATTATCATCAGAAACAAACTCCAACTATCAGAGTACAAACCTCCAACGTTCTGGTCCAGATAGAGGCCATTTGGCCCATCGTGTGAGTGCTGGCTGAAGTGGAGCTATTCAGCTTAATCCCATTTTGCAGATCTCAGTCGATTGCCCTGTATGTTCCAGTCCTTCAATTGGATATCCAAGACGTTTATTTTAAAGTGATCAGGATTTCTGCTTCTATGACTCTATCAGACAGCGAGTTCTAGACTCCCACCACTGAAATGATGACCTCCTGGAAGCCATAGCTTTGCCAAAGGAAGTATCCATTCTAAAGTGTAAGGCCCATACTCAAGACAACACTAGAGAAGCACAAGGAAACACCCTTGCAGACCGAGTAGCAAAGGAAGCTGCCTCCCAGTAGGATTCTTCAGCAGAACCAAGACACATCTACAAATTGGGAGTGACCGATTTATTACAACATCTATGTGAAATGCAACATGTCTCTACACAAGAAGAGAAATGGTCATGGTTAGACTCGGGTATCCAGTGGTATGATGATGATATTTGGAGACAAGTTCAGACGGATAAACCAGTTGCACCACAGGCACTGATGCCATTTCTGGCCCAACAGATCCATTCATGGGGAGATTTAGCCCAAGGACAGATGATGGCTTGATTCCGGAAAAGTTGGTGTGGCAAAGGATTCAAAACACATGCACAATTGGTGTCAAACCGCTGTGTAACCTCTCAAAAGAACAACTTAGGACCTATGACATCAATGCCTCAGCTAAAAGCTCCTGCCCCTGCAGGACCATTCCAGAACATACAGGTCGATTACATCACCCATCCTACATGTCAAAGATACACTGACATCCTTGTAATAGTGGATAGGTTCTCTAGATGGGCCGAGGCTGCTCCAGCCAGGAGGCCTACAGCCACCCATACAGCCAAAGTCCTATACAAAGACGATATTCCCAGATGGGGAGTACCAGCTAGCATTGACTCAGACAATGGAACCCATTTTACAGGTGCTGTTTGCCAGGAGGTTTGCAGGTTACTGAACATCAATTGGAATCTACATTGCCCTTATACAGAATCATCAGGACAAGTGGAACGCATGAACCAGACTTTAAAAGAACGATTGTCCAAATACAACCAAGAAGGCAGGAATTGGATTCAAGCCTTGCCACTAGTTTTGTGCAGTTTCAGAGCAACCCCAAACAGAACCACAGGCCGAAGCCCATTTGAGGTCATCACTGGCAGACCCATGTCCCTGCCAGGAACTACTGACTTAAGAAAGGCAGATTTTCATCTGATGAGTGATGCTTTACTCAGTTATTGTCAAAACATAACAAATGCTGTCAGGTGTCGGCGGCGTGGGACGATCCTCCTGAGGGGGGGCACGACTTGGTGCCCGGCGAATCCGTTTACAGAAAACAAATTCAGCGCGATCCGTTAGCAGCCAAGTGGGAAGGCCCCTACCAGATATTACTCACAGCCCAGTCAGCTGTGAAACACCAAAGAAATAAATCATGGATTCACGCGTCACAGGTGAAGCGCACGTTCCAAAATCAGAATCTGTAAAAATGTTTGCCATAATATTGATTTTCAGTTCCATGTTTGGCCCAGAAGCCTTACCCAGGAGTTCAATGTTAACACGTTCATTTACATGTCCTATATCTATGCCAGAGACTTTAATGTCTCTAAGTGCTGGGTGTGTTCTTGTATCCCGACCAATTCCCAAGCAGGTATCCCACTACAGCCTGTTCCTTTTGCTTTATCCCAAATGGCAGAATTCTACATTTTCCAAAATCCCGACTCTACCCTTCCCCAATGTGGAGACACCAGAACCAAAGAAATGATAAACCATGAGGTTAAGAGATGGCGATCTGCAGGCAGCCCATTAAACACTTTCAAGGGATGGTATCAACATGTCTATGATCGGAAACAGAAACCACCCCAAGTAACCTTCCCAACTGGTCATAATCAGACTGGAAGCATATGTTTAATCAGCTATAATCATAGAGCATGGAATGCTGGATACAGTAAATGTGAATATTATTTGGATGTGAGTACCAGTAAAATGTGCACTCATGACACAAGAAAGGTTGTGGTCTATGGACATGAAGAGAATCCCATCGACTTTAAAGGGCTACCTAATCACACCGATGGGACAAATATTCCAGAACGTTGGTCCCAACAAGTGGTTGCCCAATATTCTACCTATAATGACACCCATTACATCTGTGGTAATAATGCATACCCTTAGCTCCCGGTGAGCTGGCGAGGAGCGTGCTATTTAGGATTCATTATCCCTTTCATCCGTCATTCCCTTTCCCTAGCTGATGCTATAAACCAGACTCAAAACATGGATCTCTTATCCCACAGTTTGAGAAATATCAACCTACCGCTATCATCAAGAGGTCTAAACAGGAGATCACAGGGGCTGAGAAATTCTTTTCTGCTCTCATCCCTGCCTATGGCATCATCGTACTGACCAGAGAATACATTAAACTGGCCGCAGCCTGAGAGAAAACAGCCAATGACACTGCCCGAGCCCTAAGTAGCATTTCAGCCCAGATGCTAGCCATTCCAACTGTGGCTTTACTTGGAAGTCCAACCTACTTAAGCACCAGCGGAGTCACACTGGGGAGAGGCCGTTCATCTGCTCGGTGTGTGGGAAGGGATTCACTCAGTCATCCCACAGGCTGAGGCACCAGCGAGTTCACAAGTGACTGCAGGGATTGGATTTGGATTCTGCTGTTAATCACACCCGGACCGAACCATCTTCACTCTGACAGCTGGAGTTTGTTGCTGCTGATATTAATCAGCCTGAAAGCTGGGGTGTGCATTGATGTTCTTTATAAATATTGACTAAATCAGCTTTGATTCAGACACTTTTGAATATTTGGTTTCCTCAACGATAAGAGGAGACTGATTTATCTGCTGAATTGGACATTATTTTGATCTTTTCTTACTCTGAATTATTTCTGTTCTCTGGTTCACCTTCTCCCAGATTAAACACTGAGCTTTCATCAATCCTATCAATCTGTTGGAGACATTGGGCGGTTGGTGAGTTTCACCTGATGTTGGTGTCAGTTGCCCTCAGACGATTTCCCAGTTTTCTGAAATTCCAGTGTGGTTCTGTGTTGATGTAATGATCGGAGTTTCAGTTCCAATGCTGATGATGGAGGGCCTGTGCCGACAGAACCACAGAATCATTACAGTTCAGGAGGAGGCCATTCAGCCCATCGAGCCTGCACTGCTCACCGAAAGAACGTTCTACCTAATCCCACTCCCCTGCCTTATCCCTGTAACATTGCACATTCTTTCTTTGCAGATAATAATCCAATTCCCTTTTAAATACATTGATTGAAGCTCCATCTCCATCTGAATATGTTCTTTCCAGACTCCATCCACCCTCTGGGTGGAAACATTTGGCCTCGCATCACCTCTGCTCCTTTTGCTAATTATTTTGAATCTGTGCTCTCTCGTTCTTGATGTACTCCTGAGGGGAAATAGCTTTTCATTATTTACCCTGTCCAAACCCCTCAGGATCTTGATTACCTCTACAAGTCTCCAAACAGCCTTCTTTTCTCCAAGGAAAACAGACCCAACCTCTCCTCATAGCTCCAGTTATTTATCCCTCGAATCATTCTTGTGAAGCTTCTTTGGACTCTGTACTCCATTGCCTTCACATCCTTCCTCAAGTTTAATATAATTATCTCCTGGGATGTGGTGTCGCTGGCTGGGTATTTACTTCCCATCATTAATTGCCCTTGAACTGAGTGGTTTGCTCTGTCGTTTCAGAGGGCATTTTCAGAGTCAACCACTTTGCTGTGGGTCTGGTGTCACATGTGGGCCACACCAGGTAAGGGCAGGAGATTTCCTTGCCTAAAGGACATGAGGGAGCCAGATGGGTTTTTATGACAAACAACAATGGTTTCGTGGCCATCATTAGACTTTTAAATCCAGATTTTAAAAAATTGAATTCACATTCCACCATTCCATATACTAACTAAGAAGTAAATTTCTGGACTAAAGAATTGTGAGTTCTTTGAAGATGTAACAAGCAAAGTGGATAATGGGGATCCTGGAGATGTAGTATATCTGGACCTCCGGAAGACGTTTGATAAGTTGCCGCACAGAAGGTTAATTGACAAGGTGAAATCACATGGGATTAGGGGTAATTTATTAGTTTAGATAGAAGACTGGCTGACAGACAGGGGACAGAGAGTCAGGATAATGGATATTTTTCTGGATGGCAAGATGTAACTAGTGGGCTGCCACAGAGTTCGGTCCTTGGGCCCCAGCTATTTACAATCTATATTAATGACTTTGATACAGGTATAGAAGGTTCTATAACCAAATTCGCAGATTACACAAAAATAGGTGGGACAGGAAGCTGCAATGAGAAAATAAGAACCTGACAAATGGATATAGATAGGTTAGGAAAGAAAATGGAATGTTAGCAAAAGGAATTGAGTAATAAAGAGTTGTTGCAACTATACACGGCATTGGGAAGACCGCACCTGGATTATTGTGCACAGTTTTGACCCCTTTTTGAGGAAAGTTGTAGTGGCATTGGAGGCAGTTCAGAGGAGGTTCACGAGATTGATTCCAGAGATGAGGGGTTTGTCGTATGAGGAGAGATTGAACAGTTTAGGCCTATACTCTCTGGAGTTTAGAAGAATGAGGGGAGATCTAATTGAGGTAAAGAAGATGTTAAAAGGTATAGATAGTGGGTGGCAAGATAGCACAGTGGTTGGCATTGTTGCTTCACAGCGCCAGGGTCCCAGGTTCTATTCCCGGCTTAGGTTACTGTCTGTGCGGAGTCCGCACATTCTCCCTGTGTCGGCGTGGCTTTTCTCTGGGCGTTTCGGTTTCCTCCCACAAGTCCCGAAAGCCATGCTGTTGGTTAATTTGGGCATCCTGAATTATCCCTCTGTGTACCTGAAAAGGTGTTGGAATGTGGCGACTTGGGGATTTCCACAGTAACTTCATTAGAGTGTGACCCTACTTGTGACAATAATGAAGATCATAAAGTAGACGTGGAGCTGATGCTTCCTCTTGTGGGGCATTTTAAACGAGAGGTCATAATCTTAGAATAAGAGGTAGCAAATTTAAAACAGATTTGAAGAGAAACTACTTCTTCCAAAGGGTTGTGAATCTGTGGAATTCGCTACCCCAGAGTGCGGTGGATGAAGGGACAGTGAATAAATTCAAAGAGGAGTTAGACAGATTTTTAATTGGTAATGGGTTGAAGGCTTATATAGAGTTGAGCTCAGGATGGGATCAGCCATGATCACATTGAAAGTGTTTAGGCTTGGGAGGCTAAATTGCCGACTCCTGCTCCTCGGTCATGTGTTCTCGGGAGAAGATGCTCTGGCTGATTTTGCAATCCAGCTCTTGGTCTTTAGCATTGTGGGTAGCAGATGAGGAACATATCAGCTATGATAGAATGGCAGAGTAAACACGTTGGGCCAAATGGCCTAATTCTGCTCCTGTATCTTATGAACTTATGACTGCAGTCAGAAGTCTTACAACAACAGGTTAAATTCCCAACAGGTTTGTTTCAAATGACTAGTTTTCAGAGCACTGCTCCTTCCTCTGAAAGCTAGTTATTTGAAACAAACCTGTTGGACTTTAACCTAGTGTTGTAAGACTTCTTACTGTGCTCACCCCAGTCCAACGCCGGCATCTCCACAACAGAACTTCTGACTGTACACAGAACAATACTTTTCACTGTACTGTAGTACATGTGACAATAAAACAGATACAATACAAACAAGTCTTTTTTACCCATCCCTATGTGCTCACTTTTCTTTTAAGTACCAAAAGTTGAAATTTCCCATTCTTTGTTTCTTATAGTTGTGATCATCCTGATCACTATCATCTCCTCCACACACCTTCAAGATCTCTGCACTAATTTAATTCCAGCCACTATTGCACTCCTAATTTATTCGGTCCACCATTACTGGCCTTTTCTCAGCTTTGACAAAGAGTCATCGGACTCGAAACGGTAGCTCTTTTCTCTTCCTACAGATACTGCCAGACTTGCTGAGATTTTCCAGCATTTTCCCTTTCGTTGCTGGCCTTTTATCATTTGACTGGGCCACAAGCTCTGGAATTTCCTCCTTAAAACTCTGCGACTCTCTAACTCACTTTCTTCCAGCAGTGATTGACACACAGGATGACCAGAAAGCACACAGAACAGAGCAGCCAATCACCAGACAGGACACGGCCACTAGAAAGCCAGAGGGCACCAGTTTTCCTGCCCTCTTGTGACCCAGCCTCTGAGACAGTCAGATTTCATGAGCTATCCAGTGCAAACACCATGTGGTAGCTAGTTAAATCTGGTTGGGCTAGTATCAGGTCTCCAGTCAAGTCAGTATCGTGCCAATCCACAGTTGAACATGCATAATAGTTTAGATGTAAAATAAAATCATGTTGCATCTCATTAAGTGTTGGAAGTCTGTCTCTCGCGACACTGCATCAAGTGCAGTCCACGTCGACCCAGTCTGCCCAACACATCATCCTCTGTTAAGATTATCCTTAAAATCTAATATCTCCTCATGTTGCTCACTGTCAATTGTTATTTTATAACATTTCTCTGAGATGTGTTAAAAAGCTTGATTCTGTCAAGGCACAATAAATACGAATTGTTGTCACTACCCTGGACATATATAATTGTTCGGTCTCATACATACGAATTTGTAACTCGGAGTTAAACACTCTGTCATGAAGAAACATTTGAAAAATATTGCCCTCAACAATGATGGCGACTGAGCCTGTTGCTGCCCCCAATGAAGATGGTAGACGCGCATGCGCTTCGCTACTACCGCCCCAGCGCGCGCGCACGGCAGCGAGTGCCCCAATAAAGTTGGTGCGTGGAGAGATGGTGGACTCGCTGTCCCGTCTCTGAGAAAGCTCAGGGCCTCTGGTACCGGTACGTTATTCTTCCGGGTTTTCGGTTTACATAACATGTTTAAGAAGTGTGTCCAACGACGCGCCTAATCGCGCTCTCCCTCGCTTCCGCCATTCCCAACTTTCCGGATTTTGGATCCCAGAAAGAACTTTCGTTGCGCCGCCATTAATCGCACTGCGCATGCTTCACTTGCCCCAGTCCCGCCCCCTCATTCACTCCGATTGGCTGGAGGACCAGCCACTCCCGACCAGTCATCTGAATCCGCCCCCTGAACCCTATTGGTCAGCAGCTGCCGTCAATCATTGCCCGGGCATTGTGAGGTGTCAGGTAAGAGGTCAGTGTCGGGGGGCGGGGTTTACTGACACCAGTGGGGCCCCAGAGCCGAATGTGAAACATTGAACAGGCTCCACTCTCACAGTCCGTCACTTCCGGCTTCTCTCCACAAACAACCTCAGAGAGACTAGGGGGGCGTCACTGACCCAGTGACAATGTCACTGCATTAGTGGGCAAGTCTAATGTAACCCCTCCTGTTCAAAACGGCAGAAAGTAGGAAACTAGTTAGTTTAAAACCTCTTGTTGGGAGACTTGGAATCCATTATTGAGGAAGTAGTAACTGGACATTTGGAAAGTCAAACCGCAATCCATCAGTCAGCGTGTTTTGTGAAGGGTAGATTGTGTTTGACTCATTTGTTTGGAGTTGTTTAAAGTAATAAGCCAGATATTTGGACTTCCAGAATACATTTGAGAAGATGGAATTTAACATGCATAAGTGTGAGGTTATCCATTTTGGTCAGAGGAATAAAAAGGCAACTTATTATTTAAATGGAGAGAAACTTTAGAGGACGTTGGTTTGGGTGATGAACAAATATTTCACATCTGTCTCCAGCCAAGAGAATGAGGAAGTAGATATGGAACTCTGGGAGAGAGACCGAGAGTTTCTTGAGCGAATTGACAGAAGGAGTGCCAAGGCATTGGAAGTGTTGGCAGGCTTAAAAGTGGACAAATCTCCAGGTCTGGATGAATTGTGTCCCAGGATGCTAGGGGAGGCGAGATTGCAGGGGCCCTGACCCAAATTTTTAATTCCTCTTTGGCTATGAGGTTGGTGCTAGAGGACGGGAGATCAGCTATTATGATCCCACTATTTAAGGCAGATTGTCGAGATAAGCCAGGGAACTGCAAACCAGTGAGTCTCACGTCAGTGGTAGTGGAAACTATCGGAGAAAATTCTGACGGAGCGAATCTATCTCCACTTGGAGAGGCAAGGTTTGATCAGGAATGGCTCAGCGGGAGGTCATGCCTAACAAATTTTGATTGATTGATTGACACCAGGTGTGTTGATGGTGGTAGTGACGTAGTTTACACAGATTTCAGCAAAGCCTTTGACAAGATCCCACATGGGAGACTTTATAAAGAAGACAAATACACATGTGATACAGAGTAACATGATAAGGTGGATTCAAAATTGGCTTAGCTGTAGGAGACAGGGTGATGACAGACGGCTGCTTTAGTGTCTGGAAGCCAGTGTCCAGTGGGGTTACCACAGGGATCTGCGCTGGGTCCCCTGTTGTTTGTCATTTATATAAACGCCATAGATGACTATGTGTGGGGTAGAATCATTACCTTTGTGGATGACACACAGCTTGGCCTGGTGATTAACAGTGAGGTTGAGTGTCTTGGGTTACAGGAAGATATAGACAGGATGATCAAATGGACAGAAACGGGGCAGATGGAATTTGACCCTGAAATATGTGAGGTGACGTACTTTGGAAGGAGTAATTTGAAAAGGAAGCATTCAATGAACGGCCTGACACTGTGACGTCTGAGGAACAAAAGGACCTTGGCCTGTTTGTCCATAGATCTCTAAAGGTGGAAGGGCAGGTTAATAGGATGGTGAAAAAGGCATATGGGGCACTTGTCCTTTAGCAATTGAGGCATAGATGGGATTGCAGTGACGTCAGCCTTCAGACCATCTTCATGTTGTATTTGGCGTCATCCCCGCTGCTGCCTCCGCCGCCCCCGCCAGCGTGCGGCACGAAGTCGACATGGATGTTGTGTTTGATGGGCCCGCTGACCCGGCTCCAGATGAAGAGTAAAGTGAAGCAGAGCGACACCACGGTGAAGAAGGAGGTGAAGCCCATGGTGGTGGCCACCAGCAGCGTGTGGGTGTCGAAGGGGTATCCGGGCCGCAGGCCGGCCTTGGCCCGGGAGTCGGAGCGCCCAGCCAGTCCCAGCTCCTGAAGCGAGAGCGGCCGCACCTGTAGTGAGGCTGAGGCCGTGGCGTTGCCGCCGGCGTTGCGGGCCACACAGCGGTAGGTGCCGGAGTCCATGCGGCGGACCGAGGTGATCTGCAGGCTGCCGTTCGGCAGGAGGCGGCTGCGGCCCACAGCGGGGCCAGAGAGGAGCGGGGGCGCGGGGGGCAGGCTGGGGTCCGGACGCCCGGGGAGGAGGCCGCGGTCCTCGGGTTTCAGGCCCTGGTCCTCGGCTATTAGACCCAGGCCCCCGGGGAGGCCCATCCCAGCCTCGGGGTGGCCAAGCCGCTGGCGCCGTGGGTTGAGCCACAGGATGAGGGGCAGCGGCTGGCCGTCAGCCGAGCAGTGCAGGGTGACGGTCTGGCCCTCTCGGGCCTGCAGCCGCTGCGGCCTCTTGTCGCGGATGCGGGGCCGGCGGCAGCTGAAGGTGCTGGCAGGGAGGGAGCCGGCGGCCTCGGGCAGGCGGCGGCCGCGGAGGGGCGGCGGGGAGGCACAGGCGGGCGGCTGGGAGCCCAGGAAGCGGAGGCGATGGCGCCGGCGGACGATCCAGAGCAGGCGGCAGTCGCAGGCCAGCGGGTTGAGGCCGAGGCCCAGGCTCTGGAGGGAGGCCAGCGAGCGGAAGGCGGTGGCCGGCAGGCTGGCCAGCTGATTGGCCGTGACGTCCAGCAGCCGGAAGTAGATAAGGCCCCGGAAGGCGGCGTCATGGATGACGCGCAGGCGGCCGCCCACCAATCGCAGCTCCTCCAGGCGGGTCACATGCTGCAGCAGCGCTCCGCGGATGGCAGTGATGGGATTGTGGGAGAGGTTGAGGAAGCGCAGGTAGGCCTGAGTCCTCAGGCTGGCATAGGGAACGTCGCTGAGGTTGCAGCGGGTGACTGAGAGCCAGACCAAATTGAGGCCCAGGAGGCAATCGGGGCCTAGTTGGGCCAGCGAGGCCCAGGAGTCGATTTCCAGCAGGCGGAGACGGGACAGGCCCTGGAAGGGGCGGCCGGGCAGGGCAGTGGCCTTGGGAAAGGCCAGCAGGCGGAGGGCGGTCAGGTTGAGGAGGGGGGAGAGGACAGGCCCGGGCGGCCAGGCCAGCGCGGCGCCGCGGACGGTGAGTTGGTTGAGGCCACTGAGGCCTGCCCAGGCCCGCGGGCCGGCCCAGGCCAGTTCGGGGGAGCCCAGGCTGAGGGTGCGCAGGGCGGCCAGGCCGCGGAAGGTGTGGTCGCTGAGCAGCAGCAGCGGGTTGCCGGCCAGCTCCAGGCTGCGGAGGGCGGCCAGGCCGCGGAGGGCTCCGGGCTGAAGGTAGCGCAGGAGGTTGTGGCCGAGGCCCAGGCGCCATAGCCGCTCCAGGCCGCCCAGGGCGCCGGCTTCCAGCTCCCGCAGCCGGTTGTGGCCCAATTCCAGCTCCTCCAGCCGACGGCTCAGGCCTCGCGCCGGGCCCCAGTCCAGCCGCTCCAGCCGGTTGCCGCTCAGGTCCAGCGCCCGTGTGCCAGCCGGGATCCCCCGCGGCAGCGCCTCCAGCCCCCGGGACGAGCAGCTCACCGTCCGGTTGGGGCTCCAGCAGAGACAGTCGGAGGGGCAGCCGAGCCCCGGGCCCAGGAGGAGGAGCAGGGGGAGGAGAGGAGGCCACACCGCCTGCAACAGCGTCCTGCCCCCCGGCCTGCAAAACAAACACAACAGGGGGTCAGTGAGGGGAGCTGGACCCCCAGACACACACCCACACACAGGGCACCTCTTCCACACACAGGACACCACCCCCAGACACACCCACACACAGGACACCGCCCCCAGACACACACCCACACACACACCCACACACAGGACACCTCTCCCACACACAGGACACCACCCCCAGACACACACCCACACACAGGACATCGCCCCCAGACACACACCCACACACAGGACACCGCCCCCAGACACACACCCACACACACACACCCACACACAGGACACCTCTCCCACACACAGGACACCACCCCCAGACACACACCCACACACAGGACACTGCCCCCAGACACACACCCACACACAGGACATCGCCCCCAGACACACACCCACACACAGGACACCGTCCCCTGACACACACCCACACACAGGGCACCTCTTCCACACACAGGACACCACCCCCAGACACACACCCACACACAGGACACTGCCCCCAGACACACACCCACACACAGGACACCGCCCCCAGACACACACCCACACACAGGGCACCTCTTCCACACACAGGACACCACCCCCAGACACACACCCACACACAGGACACCACCCCCAGACACACACCCACACACAGGACACTGCCCCCAGACACACACCCACACACAGGACACCGCCCCCAGACACACACCCACACACAGGGCACCTCTTCCACACACAGGACACCACCCCCAGACACACACCCACACACAGGACACTGCCCCCAGACACACACCCACACACAGGACATCGCCCCCAGACACACACCCACACACAGGACACCGTCCCCTGACACACACCCACACACAGGACACCACCCCCAGACACACACCCACACACAGGACACTGCCCCCAGACACACACCCACACACAGGACACCACCCCCAGACACACACCCACACACAGGACACTGCCCCCAGACACACACCCACACACAGGTCACCGCCCCCACATATAGGACACCGTCCCATGCCACACACCCACACGCAGGACACCGCCCCTGACACACACAAACACACAGGACACCGCCCCTGACACACACAAACACACAGGACACCGCCCCCAGACACACACCCACACACAGGACACCGTCCCCTGACACACATCCACACACAGGACACCGCCACCTGACACACGCCCACACACAGGGCACCGTCCCCTGACACACATCCACACACAGGACACGGCCCCCTGACACACGCACCCACATACAGGACACCGCCCCCAGACCCACACACAGGACACCGTCCCCTGACACACACCCACACACAGGACACCGCACCCAGACACACACCACCTCCCCCAGACACGCACCCACACACAGGACACCGCCCCCAGACACACACCCACACACAGGACACCTCCCCCACACATAGGACACCTCCCCGCAGACACACACAGAACACCACGGCCCATACACAGGACACCCACCCCCCACACACAGGACCCCCCCCCCCGCCCCAGACACAGGATGCCCCACCTCCCCCCCAAACACAAATGCCCGCGCGCATAGGAACCCCTTTCCCCAGACACCCACAGGAGCCCCCTCACACACAGGATCCCCGGTGTCCCGAACACCACCAGCACCTCTCCTTTGGGCCACGTATTTGTCCCGGGTTTACGGGGTGGGGACAGGGGAGTGGGCCTAGATTCAGGTGCTCTTTCACAGGGTCGGCGCAGAACCGATAGGCTAAATGGTCTCCCTCTGCACTGTAGGGATTCTGCGGTTCGACTCTTTTTCCCCCAGACCCCATCATGCTGGGGTGGGGGGGGGGGGGGGGGGGGGGGGTCTCCCCCACTCTTCAGTAACTTCCCCGGGGCCTCTAGGACCGCCCGCCCACCTCCTCTGGACTGGATCCTCTCCGGAATCCCCACCCCGTCACCATGACACAGCCTTGTCCACCTTCCCTCTCGTACCCTCTCCACTACCCTCCACAACACCCCCCCCCCCCCCCCCCCCACATCGTCATCCCCTCTTGTGGCTTCCCCTCGCTCCCACAAACACCTTTGTGTCCTTCCCAAATTTATGTGCAAGGGCGGGCTTCGGGGTACAGAGAGAGATGGGAGGGGTTGAATATATTTGACTGAAAATCGTGATTACCTCATAAGCTTCATATTTATGACGAAGAGTTTGAGGGTCTTCTTCGGTCCTGTATCTGCTGACGGTCCGGGAGCAGCTTTCGCTGTACAAGGAGCTACTGCCACTTGTCAGCTTGTTTTAATCCTGCTGGGATCTGGTTACAGGTTACACACCAGCTGGAGCCTGTGGCTGAGGCTCCGGACGAGGGGCTTGATCGGGTTTCAACATAAACATTGTTCCTCCTGAATATTTAAACATTTGACATGGATAAACACCGGGGCAGAAAGAGAAAATACCGGCTCAAAGTGTGAAAAGCTGGAGTGTGACCCACATTCATCTACACAGAGCAACATGCTAGACAGGGAGTAAAGCTCCCTCTACACTGTCCCCATCAAACACTCCCAGGACAGGTACAGCACGGGGTTAGATACAGAGTGAAGCTCCCTCCCCACTGTCCCCATCAAACACTCCCAGGACAGGTCCAGCACGGGGTTAGATACAGAGTAAAGCTCATTCTATACTGTCCCCATCAAACACTCCCAGGACAGGTCCAGCACGGGGTTAGATACAGAGTAAAGCTCATTCTATACTGTCCCCATCAAACATTCCCAGGACAGGTACAGCACGGGGTTAGATGCAGAGTAAAGCTCCCTCTACACTGTCCCCATCAAACACTCCCAGGACAGGTACAGCACGAGGTTGGATATAGAGTAAAGCTCCCTCTACATTACATAAGGAGGCTTATGTAAAGATGAGACGTGAAGGTTCAATTAGGGCCCTCGAGAGTTACAAGTTAGTTAGGAAAGACCGAAAGAGAGAGTTAAGAGCCAGGAGGGGACATGAGACGTCTTTGGCAGGTAGGATCAAGGACAACCCTAAAGCTTTCTATAGATATCATAGAATTTGCAGTGCAGAAGGAGGCCATTCGGCCCATCGAGTCTGCACCGGCTCTTGGAAAGAGCACCCAACCCAAGGTCAACACCTCCACCTTATCCCCATAACCCAGTAACCCCACCCAACACTAAGGGCAATTTATCATGGCCAATCCACCTAACCTGCACATCTTTGGACTGTGGGAGGAAACCGGAGCACCCGGAGGAAACCCATGCACACACGGGGAGGATGTGCAGACTCCACACAGACAGTGACCCAAGCTGGAATCGAACCTGGGACCCTGGAGCTGTGAAGCAATTGTGCTATCCACAAGGCTACTATGTCAGGAATAAAAGAATGACGAGGGTAAGAGTAGGGCCAGTCAAAGACAGTAGTGGGAAGTTGTGCGTGGAGTCCGAGGAGATAGGAGATGTGCTAAATGAATATTTTTCGTCAGTATTCACACAGGAAAAAGACAATGTTGTCGAGGAGAGCACTGAGATTCCGGCTACAAGACTAGAAGGGCTTGAGATTCATAAGGAAGAGGTGTTAGCAATTCTGGAAAGTGAAAATAGATAAGTCCCCTGGGCTGGATGGGATTTATCCTAGGATTCTCTGGGAAGCTAGGGAGGAGATTGCTGAGCCTTTGGCTTTGATCTTTAAGTCATCTTTGTCTACAGGAATAGTGCCAGAAGACGAGAGTATAGCAAATCTTGTACCGTTGTTCAAGAAGGGGAGTAGAGACAACCCTGGTAACTATAGACCAGTGAGCCTTACTTCTGTTGTGGGCAAAGTCTTAGAAAGGTTTATAAGTGATAGGATTTATAATCATCTGGAAAGGAATAATTTGATTAGAGATAGTCAACATGGTTTTGTGACGGGTAGGTCGTGCCTCACAAACCTTATTGAGTACTTTGAGAAGGTGACCAAACAGGCGGATGAGGGTAAAGCAGTTGATGTGATGTATATGGATTTCAGTAAAGCGTTTGATGAGGTTCCCCACGGGAGGCTATTGCAGAAAATACGGAGGCAAGGGATTCAGGGTGATTTAGCAGTTTGGATCAGAAATTGGCTGGCTGATGGTTGGTGGGAAATGTTCAGACTGGAGTCCAGTTACTAGTGGTGTACCACAAGGATCTGTTTTGGGGCCACTGCTGTTTGTCATTTTTATTTATTTTTAAAAAAATTTAGATTACCCAATTATTTTTTCCAATTAAGGGGCAATTTAGCGTGGCCAATCCACCTACTCTGCACATTTTTGCGTTGTGGGGGTGAAACCCACGCAGACACGGGGAGAATGTGCAAACTCCACACGGACAGTGACCCATAGCCGGGATCGAACCTGGGACCTCGGCGCCGTGAGGTGGCCTAGGCCACCGTGCTGCCCCGTTTGTCATTTTTACAAATGACCTGGAGGAGGGCGTAGAAGGATGGGTGAGTAAATTTGCAGATGACACGAAAGTCAGTGGAGTTGTGGACAGTGCAGAAGGATGTTACAAGTTTGGAGGGACATAGATAAGCAGCAGCGCTGGGCTGAGGTGTGGCAAATGGAGTTCAATGCGGAAAAGTGTGAGGTGATTCATTTTGGAAGGAATAACAGGAAGACAGAGTATTGGGCTAATGGTAAGATTCTTAGTAGTGTGGATGAGCAGACAGATCTCGGTGTCCATGTACGTAGATCCCTGAAAGTTGCCACCCAGGTTGAGAGGGTTGTTAAGAAGGCGTACAGTGTGTTAGCTTTTATTGGTAGAGGGATTGAGTTTAGGAGCCGTGAGGTCATGTTGCAGCTGTACAAAACTCTGGTGCGGCCGCATTTGGAGTATTGCGTGCAATTCTGGTCGCCGCATTATAGGATGGATGTGGAAGCATTGGAAAGGGTGCAGAGGAGATTTACCAGAATGTTGCCTGGTATGAAGGGAAGATCTTATGAGGGAAGGCTGAGGGACTTGAGGCTGTTTTCGTTAGAGAGAAGAAGGTTAAGAGGTGACTTAATTGAGGCATACAAGATGATCAGAGGGTTAGATAGGGTGGACATTGAGAGCCTTTTTCCTCAGATGGTGATATCCAGCATGAGGGGCCATAGCTTTAAATTGAGGGGAGATAGATATAGGACAGATGTCAGAGGTAGGTTCTTTACTCAGAGAGTAGTAAGGGTGTGGAATGTCCTGCCTGCAACAGTAGTGGACTTGCCAACACTAAACGCATTCAAATGGTCATTGGATAGACATATGGACGATAATCGAATAGTGTAGATGGGCTTTAGAGGGGTTTCACGGTCGGCGCAACATCGAGGGCTGAAGGGCCTGTACTGCGCTGTAATGTTCTATCTGAGTGTGGAAGGTAAAAGGTTTGTCTGTTCTGTCTGTGAGGGAAGATTTCAGGTCTCAGTGTGACTGGAAAAGTCCCGAGATTCACGAACCCTGGTTAGACCAAACCTGGAGAACTGTGTTCAGTTCCAGGGCAACAAACCTGAGGAAGGATAGAGTGGCCTCGGAGGGAGTGTAGCACAGATTTACCTGAGTGATATCTGAACCCTCCGGGGTTAAATTACAAAACTAAATTACACAAAAGAGTCAGAGACATGATGGCACAGAGAACGGCATTCGGCCCATTGATTCCATGCTAGCTCTCTGGAGCAATCCAGTCGGTCCCATTCTCCTGTTCTCCGTATTGTCGTTATTGTCGCAGGTTTATTTCCCTCAGATTCAATTTCCTTTTGAAATCAAATGATTCATTGTATCTATTTTCAAACTCCCTCATAGGCAACACATTTCAGGTCATTGCCACTCGCTGTGTAAAAACATATCTCATATCACCTGATATCTCCTGTACCTTTTACATACAAACTAGGAGCAGGCCACTCGGCCCCTTGAGCCTGCTCAGCATTCAATAAGATTGCGGCTGATCTCATTCTAACCTCCACTCTACATTCCTCCTTAGCCCTGATGACCTTTCACCCCCTTGCCCATCAAGAATCTATCCTGCTCTGCCTTAAAAATATTCAAGAAGTCTGCTTCCACTGCCTTTTAAGGACACGAGTTCCAAAGTCTTACAACCCTCAAGAGAATCTAAAATCCTCATCTCCAGCTTAAATGGATGACCCCTCATTTTTCAACAGTGACCCCTTGTTCCAGATTCTCCCACAAGAGGAAACATCCTCTCCACATCCACCCTGTCAAGACCCCTCAGCATCTTATATCGTTCAATCCAAGTTTTACCCGAAACTTTAAATCTGTGTCCCGGCTGCTTGTACGATCAGTGAATGGAAACAGAGTTTCTTTGTCCACCCGATGGAAATCTGGAATAATCTTGTGTCCCTGAATCAAATCTCCCCTCAACCTCCTTTGCTGGAACCATTCTGGTAAATCTCCTCTGTACCTTCTCCAAGAACCTTCCCATTCTTCCTGAAGAGTGGTGACCAGAGATTTATAAAGATTCCGAAGAATTCCTACAGTGCAGAATCATACACTTTACAGTTCAGCGGGAGGCCATTCAGCCCAAGGAGTTTGCACTGGCCCTTGGAAAGAGCACCCTACTTCAGTTTAAGCCCATGCCTCCACCTTGTCCCCGTAACCCAGTAACCCCAATTAACCTTTGGGGCAATTTATCATGGCCAATCCACCTAACCTCATCTTTGGACTGTGTGAGGAAACCAGAGCACCCGGAGGAAATCTACGCAGGCACGGGGAGAAAAGGCAAACTCCACAGAGGCAGTCACCCGAGACTGGAATTGAGTCCGGAACCCTGGAGCTGTGAGGCAGTAGTGCTAACCACTGTGCCACACTATAGCCCCACCTAACATGCACATCCCTGGGCACTAAGGGGCAATTTATCAAGGCCAATCCTCCTAATTTGCCCGTCTTTGGATTGCGGGTGGAAATCCACGCAGGCGGGGAGACAGTGCAATCTCCACTCACAGTCGCCAAGGTCGGAATTGAACCCGGGTCCCTGGCAATGTGAGGCAGCAGTGCTAATCACTGTGAGGCAGCAGTGCTAATCACTGTGAGGCAGCAGTGCTAATCACTGTGAGGCAGCAGTGCTGATCACTGTGAGGCAGCAGTGCTGATCACTGTGAGGCAGCAGTGCTAATCACTGAGGCAGCAGTGCTGATCACTGTGAGGCAGCAGTGCTGATCACTGTGAGGCAGCAGTGCTGATCACTGTGAGGCAGCAGTGCTAATCACTGTGAGGCAGCAGTGCTAATCACTGAGGCAGCAGTGCTAATCACTGTGCCACTAGAAGCATAGCTACCCTGTTTCGGTATCAATATTTCTAATTATGAAGCTCAAGAGCGAATTTGCTTTGCCAACTGCTCTCTTAATGTGCCTTGGAGATATATAAAATTCCTCTTCACCTCTTTCACTCTCCTCCCAAAGAGGCAGTTTAGTTTTTGTGACAATCCAGCCGTTTTCATGGTTGCTTTTTCCCAGTGCCGTCCCCACAAATGACCAGGTTCATTCAGCTCAATTTCACAACCTGCCTTTGTGTTTTTGTGGGTTCTCTCTCACTCCCTATTTTCTGTTTTCAATCAGTTTCACAGGGTGTTCGAAGGGGAGGCTTCAAAGTCCAGAAACTCAGACCAAGCATCACATCAGGATCTGAGAGAGTCCTCAATTTATCATATCCTGAATATCATCAATCATGGAAGGAAAAAGCATCGTTCACAGTGCGGGGAAACCGTACACGTGTTGTGTGTGTGGACGAGGATTCACTCGATCAACAGGCCTCACAAGCCACAAATGCAGTCACACTGAGGAGAAACTGTGGAATTGTGCGGAGTGTGGGAAAGGATTCACTTACCCATCCCACCTGGAAACTCATCGACGCCGTCACACTGGGGAGAGACCATTCACCTGCTCCAAGTGTGGGAAGGGATTCACTGAGTCATCTAATCTGTCCGTACACCAGCGAGTTCACACTGGGGAGAGGCCATTTAACTGCTCCAAGTGTGGGAAGGGATTCACTCAGACATCGGCCCTGCTGAGACACCAGCGAGTTCACACTGGAGAGAGACCATTCACCTGCTCCGACTGTGGGAAGGGATTCACTGAGTCATCTAATCTGTCCACACACCAGCGAGTTCACACTGGGGAGAGGCCATTCACCTGCTCCGACTGTGGGAAAGGATTTACTGTTTCAGCCAACCTGCTGAGACACCAGCGAGTTCACACAGATGAGAGACCGTTTCAATGCCCAGACTGCGGGGAATGCTATAAAAGTTCTGGGGATCTGATGATCCATCAACGTGTTCACACTGACGAGAGACCGTTTAGGTGCTCTCACTGTGGGACTGGGTTCAGACGATCATATCAGCTCACTGTACATCAGCGAATTCACACTGGGGAGAGACCATTCATCTGCTCCGAGTGTGGGAAGGGATTCACTCAGTCATCCACCCTGCTGAGACACCAGCGCATTCACACTGGGGAGAGACCATTCATCTGCTCTGAATGTGGGAAGGGGTTCACACAGTCTGCCCAACTCGCCTCACACCAACGTGT
This sequence comes from Scyliorhinus canicula, assembly GCF_902713615.1. Taxonomy (NCBI): domain Eukaryota; kingdom Metazoa; phylum Chordata; class Chondrichthyes; order Carcharhiniformes; family Scyliorhinidae; genus Scyliorhinus; species Scyliorhinus canicula. The sequence continues at coordinate 1,156,156 of NW_024055820.1, read as the reverse complement.
TCACTCTGATACGAGACCTTTTTAAATGTTCCGCCTTTGAGAAGAGCTTTAAAGGCAAAATGGACCTGCTGATTCACCAGCGCAGTCACACTGGAGAGAGGCCGTTCACCTGCTCAATGTGTGGGAAGGGATTCACTCAGCATTCCCTCCAGCTGAAACACCAGCGCATTCACAGCAGGGAGACATTATTCATCTGCTCTGTGTGTGGGAAAGGATTCTAGCGTTCATTCACCCTGCAGAAACACCAGCGAGTTCACATGAGGTTGGATTCTGTTATTGCTGCTGTTAATCACATCCAGGACTGAGCCGTGTTCATTCTGACAGTTGGAGTTTGTTTCAGTTGATGTTAATCATTCCTGTGACTCGGCCGGAGTTTAATATTCTGGATATAGATTAATAAAAGTAGCCTTGTGTTAACGACAGTGTTCCAGTCCTTGATTTCTCTCAGATAGGGGCTGGTTTAGCACAGGGCTACATCCCTAGCTTTGAAAGCAGACCAAGGCAGGCCAGCAGCACGGTTCAATTCCTGTACCAGTCTCCCCGAACAGACGCCAGAATGTGGCGACTAGGGGCTTTTCACAGTAACTTCATTTGAAGCCTATTTGTGACAATAAGCGATTTTCATTTTCATTTTCAGATAAGAGGAGACTGATTGATGTCCTGTTACCGACTGTTCCATTGTTGGTTCTTTTCTGATTTGTTTTGAATGATGTAGTAAAGAGTAAGACCAGAGAGAAAGGTAAGAATATGGGAAATGATAAACAGACTGGCAGGAGGAGACGGAGAGAACACATTTAAAATTACATCAGATAAACGCTACAAAAATAATAAAAGAACAAAACCAAAGGCTCTGCAGCAAAACACAAGTAGCATTTGAAACAAAACTGATGAATTGGCAGCACCTAGAAATAAGTAAGTACGATCTGATGGCCATTCAGAGAAATAGATTGGGCCTGAATTGTTTTATATTCATTCGTGGCATGGGGGCCAGTCCAACATTTATTGCCCATCCCTCATTTCCCTTCAAAAGGTGGTGGTGAGCTGAATATTGTAGTGTATGTGAAATTTAGGAAGGACAGAAATCTCGGAAACGGTGGAAGAGCAGCTCTGTTAATTATTGATGCTGTTGGTACATTAGACAGGGATGACCTAAGCTCAGGAAAACAAGATGTAGGAGTGGTTTGGTTTGAGATGAAAAATGCTAAAGGCAAGAATTTACTTCTGGGAGTGATGTGCAGGCCTCCTAATTGTAACGACACAGTAGGACAGAGTGTAAAGGAAGAGATAATGGGAGTCTGTCGGAAAAGGTACAGCAATAATCAAGGGGGATTTTAGTCTACTTATAGACTGGAAACATCAGATTGTTGAAGGTAGCATAGATGAGGAGTTCACAGAATGTTCTTGCAATAGTTTCTACAATCAGCACATTTTGGAGCCAACCAGAGGGCAGGTTACACCAGGCTGGGTATTGTGCAGCAAGGATTAATTGATAACCTCTTGGTGAAGGCATCCCCAGGTAACAGTGATCATAATATGATTGAATTTGACATGCAGTTTGAGGGGAAGAAGATTGAGTCCAAGACGAGTAAGTTAAGCTTCAATAAGAGCAATTATGAGGGTATCAAAGCAGAGCTAGCTTAAAATGAACTTTCAAATGAGCTTGTGTGTCAGGTCAATAGAGATTCAGTAGCAGACATTGAAAGAGATATTTCAGTATAAACAGAATAGATACATTCTAGTGAGAATGGAAAATTCCAAGGGGAGGGCCCAGCATCTCTCTTTAACTAAAAAAGTTAAAGACATATCAATGTTTTTTACAAAGCATGTAACAGTGCAAAGGCAGATTTCGGGTCAGAACATTGGGCAGAATATAAAGCATAGAATATAAACACAAAAATATTAATAAGGAGGGGATAATTAGGCTGAACAGCTGGCTTATAAAGCAGAAAAAGCCAGCAGTGGGGGAGCAATTCACGTACCGGCCTCCCCGAACAGGCGCCGGAATGTGGCGACTAGGGGCTTTTCAAAGTAACTTCATTGAAGCCTACTCGTGATAATAAGCAATTATTATTATTAGAGTACCAGAGAAAGCTGGCTAGAAATATAAAGACAGAGTTTCTATAGATATTTGTGTAAGTAAATAATTCAAGTGTTGATTCTCCGGAAAGCTCATCTGGGAAATGAACAATGAAAAGTAAGGTTTTGGCAAATGAATTGATCAGGTATGGAGGAATCAAATGACATCCCGGAAATATCCGTAAATCAGGAAGGAATGGAAAGAAAATTGCAACCACCACGGAAGTGGTAATGAGCAATGTTTTGAGTCTGCAGGCTGACAAAATCCCGGGTTCGGACGGACTTCACCATAAGGTCTTGAAAGAAGCAGCTAATGAGAGAGTTGATGCACTCGTTTCATTGTCCAAAATTCACAAGATACAAGGAAGATCCTATTAAATTGGAAAATAATGTAACTCCTTTATTCACAAAGGGAGGGGGACAGATGGCTGGAAACTACAGGCCAGTTAGCCTGACATCAGTCATAGGGAACATGTTAGAAGCTATTATTAAAGATGCTATGTCAGATCTCTCAGAAAAATTCAAGGCAATCAGGCACTGTCAACATGGTTTTGTGAAAGGAAAACCACGTTTAACCAATTTATCAGAGTTACTTGATGGACCACATGACTGTAGATACAGGGGAACGGGTGACTGTATTGTCCTTAGATTTCCAGAAAGCATTTGATAAGTTGTCATATCAAAGGTTATTGTAGAAAATAAAAACTCAGGATATAAGGGGTAACATACTAGCTTGGACTGAAGATTGGTGAACCAGTGGGAAACAAAGAGTGGACATAAATGGGTATTTTTCTGATTGGTGGGACGTGATGAGTGGTGTGTCACAGGGATCAGTACGGGAGACTCAACTTATTATCATTTATATAAATGACTTGGATAAAGTTACTGAAGGTTCTGTTGCTAAATTTGCAGATAACACAAAGAAAGGTGGGACACTAAATTGTGAGGAATGCAAGACAGCCACATAGGGACATAGATAGGCTAAGTGAGTGGGCAAAGGCCTGGCAAATGGAGTATAATGTGGGAAAATGTGAAAATGCCCATTTTGTGAGGAAGAATAAAATAGGCATATTGTCCAAATGGTGAGAGACTTTCAGAGTTCTGAGACACAGAGGGACCGAGGTGTTATTGTACATTAATCACAAAAGGCGAGCATGCAGCTACAGCAAGTAGTTAGGAAAGCTAATAGACTGTTATTGTGAGGGGAATTGAATACAAACTGGGGAGGTTATGCTTCAGTTATACAGGGCATTGGTGAGACTGCATGTGGAGCACAGGGTACAGTATTGGTCTTACTTTTTAAACAAATCCAATTGAGGGGCAATTTAGCATGGCCAATCCACATGCCCTTCACATCTTTGGGTTGTGGGGGCGACACCCATGCAGACACGGGGTTTCCCAAGATGGCTCCGGAGTATGGAGACTCTCTGTGAGCTCCTTCCCTCTGTCCCTTTCTTTTATTTCCGATCAGCGTTCTGACCTACTAAAACTATTTTCCTCTTATATAATTCCGCACTCTAACCAATCATTGTTTTGTCGATGTACCATTTGTCATTGTTTCCTGTTGATTATTCTTGTGTCTACTATGTACGTACTGTGTACGCTCCTCGGCCGCAGAAAAATACTTTTCACTGTACTTCAGTACAAGTGACAATAAATCACATCAAATCAAAATCATATATATATATATATGATGGAAATTTCAGGAGGGTCAATAATAAGGAATATTTATTCCAGCCATGAAATTTTTTTCCCCACTGTCCAGTGTAACCATTTTGGATGCGGATGGAAAACAGTTACATAGATGTTTGTCAGCACAAATTGTAAATGGATAAAGTCTATATCCGGACCAGTTGTGCAAAAGTCTGCACCGTACAAGATCAGTCTTTTTGAACATTGAACATTGAACAGTACAGCATAGAACAGGCCCTTCAGCCCTCGATGTCGTGCCGAGCAATGATCACCCTACTCAAACCCACGTATCCACCCTATACCCGTAACCCAACAAGCCCCCCCCCTTAACCTTACTTTTTAGGACACTACGGGCAATTTAGCATGGCCAATCCACCTAACCCGCACATCTTTGGACTGTGGGAGGAAACCGGAGCACCCGGAGGAAACCCACGCACACACGGGGAGGACGTGCAGACTCCACACAGACAGTGACCCAGCCGGGAATTGAACCTGGGACCCTGGAGCTGTGAAGCATTTATGCTAACCACTATGCTACCGTGTCTTATACTGCCTTATATTAGTATGAAATTCAAACATTTGATTAAGTTGTCAACATAACTGCTACTTTGTGACGGTTTCTTTCACTAATTCTCACAAATGGTTCAAACCACTAGTTTATTAACGCTAAAATTATGACATAAATGAAAGAGGGTGCAATAGGTCCATATTTACCTTATTTAGAGGCTTGAGATTTTACATATTTAAACAGTAATGGGAGTACTTGGATTCTGCTGGCCTGTAAGTTTTAACTAGTGTGGTATCAGTGTCGATCCTATACCTAAACTTCCTCAAGTAACAATATAAAAAGCTGACAAAAACCATCTGATGGCATCAAATCAATTGAAGGAGCATTTACGCATCCTGTGCTTGTAAAATTAAAAGAACATTCAGCATGGAATAGTTTCATTTCCATCTACTGAACTTCAATTTTACAAAACCAGAGAAGAACAACACCACCAAATGCATCACTTTCATCTTTTATTTTGAAATTGTATGAGCAAATTGTTCATCATGATCAAGGTGAGAAATGGTGATTTAATTGCTGGCTGTGCACTCTTCCATCTTTGGTTTTTGGCATAAACGATCGGCAAACATTCCCAAAGTCAGGTAGAGCAGATTTGATTCCGAGCACAGTTCCCCGCAATGGGCCATACTTCTCACTCCGAGCAACAATCTGCACCTTGTAAATACATGTTTAAGCACATGGTTGATGCATCACTTGCTGAACCAGGGTTGAAGCATAATTTTGGCTTCAAGATCTGACTTGCTGTTAGGTACGTTAAAGTAAACTTTAAAGTCTCCCGGCCAGCCAGCAAATACTATAATCAAATTCATGACGCATCTATTTATGTTACAATCACATCCTGTTAAATCACTTAACAAAAACGGCGCTGAATGTAATCACTGAAAGCTACATCCTGTTGTGCTATTGGCATTACTTTCACTATTGCATGCATTAGGTAGGTTAGTACCAACAATTCGCTTGTCTGTCAGCAGACTGGATAACGTGTGAATCTCTTCCCACTCTTGGGGCAGGTAAATGACCTCTCCCCAGTGTTAACCCGCTTGTGTGTCAGCAGGCTGGATGACTGAGTGAATGTCTTCCCACACTGGGAGCACGTGAACAGCCTCTTCCCAGTGTGAATTTGCTGGTGTACAGTGAGGTCAGATGATGTCTTGAACCCAGTCCCACAGTAAGAGCACCTGCTCATAAAACCATCCCCTGCAGGTTCCACTCCAATACACGCACTGTCCGAACTTGTCTGAAATTCAGTACTGGAGGAGCAGAAATTTCCTCTTTAAATATTGAGAAGACTAAACCCTTCCGTCCTCTCTGCAAATTCCACTCCCTCACCAGCAACTCCATCCCTGTCCCTGCTAAATGTCTGAGGGAGAAGGAGCCTGTTCACAACCCCGGTGAAATATTTCCCCCCTGTTGAACTTCCGAACACATATCCACATAATCACCAAGATCACCTATTTCAACCTCAGCAACACAGCCTGACTCCGCCTTGGTGTCTTTTTATCTGCTGCAGAAACCATCACTCATTCTTTTATTACCTCTCGACCAAATTATTTTAATGCATTCACAGTCAGCCTCCAATGTTAAACAACCCCCTGCATCCCATCCAAAACTCTGCTACCCATGGGTTTACTCACAAGTCTTGTTTACCCATCCCCTTGCTGACTGATCTACAAATGATTCCCTTTCATAAGCACCGAAAGTTGAAATTTCTCATTCTTCTATTGCTATAGTTGTGATCATCCTGATCTCTGTAATCGCTTGAAGTTCTCTGCCCTCATTTAATTCCGGCCAGTACAGCATTCCTTATTTTTCTGACGCTCCATCATTACTGGGCTACAAGCTCTGAAATTTCCTCCTTAAAACTCTGCGACTCTGTAACTCAATTTCCTCTGTTGAGATTCTCCTCAAAGCTAATACTGTATGTCCTCTGTGGCTCAGTGCTAATTGTTATTTTGTAACGTTTCTGGTCAAGGCACAATACAAATACGAATAATTGTCACTGCCCTGGACATATATCATTGCTGCCTTATAAATACTCAGAGAGAAACAGTTTTATGGACATTCTGACACGAAGAAACATTTAAAAATTTTTGCCCCCATCAATGATGGCGACTGCGCTCTGCTGCCCCAGTAAAGATGGCGAGTGCGTATGCGCATTGCTGTCAGTGCGCAACAAAGATGGCGGCCGCTCAGTCCTGTCGAAAAGCTGCAGCTTCTGCTCAGGTCACCGGCTGGTTTTCAAAGGATTAAATTGTTGCCTCCGTGAAGGAGGCTTCTTGCTGAATGTTCAGGATTCTCTCCTCCGGATCATCGACCCTCTTCATGGTGTTTTACAGCTGGGCCTCATGAGCTCACAGATATTGAGTCAGCACACTCAGCCTCTGGTCAATAACACGGATAATGTCGGCAGTCATCATTTTCACCGCCTCCCGGAGCCTTGGGGAGCGCGGGGGTCGCGAGACCTCCCCAGGGTCAGGCCACCATGTGGAAAAAGCAGCTCCATCCCCGCTGAATCCACCTGCGCTGCTTTATCAACGGATTTCTTGACTTTTTCCGGCATAATCCGACCAGGGACATAATAACAAATATTAATTCAAAGATTATGTAAATGAGTGCGAGGCAATCAGGGTAAGTGATGAATTATAGGTGTGTGGTGCCAGAACCTGCGGAAAAGCAGCTGCTTTCGTGTCACGTGGTTCCCCCGCCCCCCAAACAGATTTCTAATTAATGAGGATGTCCAGGGTTATGGGAAACTGGCAGATAAATGGAGAGAAAGCTGAGATGAGGTGTTTCTGTCCTGTACTGATAGGGATGAATTTTGTTAAATGTTTTCACAGGATACTCCATGAGGAGGAATTACAGCAGAAACCTCAAACGTCACGATCTGATAGTCACTGGATTCCCTGGAACCTGAAGATCATCGGCCTTTCAATCTCGGAGAAATGTTTGCCCGAACTGTCAGCTAAAGATTTAAAACATCAGTGTGACTGAAAAAGCACCGAGATACACAAACACACACCCGAGTGAGTGTGTTCCAGTGAACTTACTGTGGAAAGAGCTTTAACCAGTTACACAGCCTGAATAAACATAACATTCACAGCAGTGAGAGACCATACCTGTGTTGTGTCTGTGGAGGAGGCTTCAACTGATTGTCCAACCTGAGAGACACGATACCCAAAACATGGAGAAACCGTGGAAATGTGGGGACTGTGGGAAGGGATTCCGAGCCCCATCAGAGCTGGAAACTCATTGACGCATTCACACTGGGGAGAGGCCGTTCTCCTGCTCCCCGTGTGGGAATGGATTTACTGAAGTATACAGTCTGCAGGCACACCAGCGAGTTCACACTGGGGAGAAGCCATTCGCCTGCTCTCAGTGTGGGAAAGGATTTTGTGATTCGTCCCGCCTATTGAGACACCAGCTAATTCACACCGGGGAAAGGCCGTTCATTTGCACGCAGTGTGGGAAAGGATTTACTGAACTATACAGTTTGGAGAAACACCAGCGAGTTCACACTGGCAAGAGGCCATTCACCTGCTCTCAGTGTGGGAAAGGATTTTGTGATTCGTCCCGCCTATTGAGACACCAGCGAATTCACACCGGGGAGAAGCCATTCACCTGTTCTCAGTGTGGGAAAGGATTTACTCAATTATCCACCCTACAGAAACACCAGCGAGTTCACACTGGGGAGAGGCCGTTCACCTGCTCTCAGTGTGGGAAGGGATTCACTCAGTTATCTCACCTGCAGTCACACCAGCGAGTTCACACTGGGGAGAGGCCATTCACCTGTTCCCAGTGTGGGAAAGGATTTTGTGATTCATCTCGCCTATTAAGACATCAGCTAATTCACACCGGGGAGAGGCCGTTCATTTGCACGCAGTGTGGGAAAGGATTTACTGAACTATACAGTTTGGAGAAACACCAACGAGTTCACACTGGCAAGAGGCCATTCACCTGCTGTCAGTGTGGGAAGGGATTCACTCGGTTATCTCACCTGAAGACACATCAGCGAGTTCACACTGGGGAGAGGCCATTCGCCTGCTCCGTCTGTGGGAATGGATTCAGACAGTTATCCATCCTGAAGACACACCAGCGACTTCACACTGGTGAAAAGCCATTCACCTGCTCTCAGTGTGGGAAGGGATTCACTCGGTTATCCACCCTGCGGACACACCAGCGAGTTCACACTGGGGAGAGGTCGTTCACCTCTCACTGTGAGACAGGAGTGCATGTTTCATCGGACCTGCTGTGATACCAACAATTTCACAATTGAAATGAAATGAAATGAAAATGAAAATTGGTTATTGTCACGAGTAGGCTTCAAATGAAGTTACTGTGAAAAGCCCCTAGTCGCCACATTCCGGCGCCTGTTCGGGAAGGCTGTTATGGGAATCGAACCGTGCTGCTGGCCTGCCTTGGTCTGCTTTCAAAGCCAGCGATTTAGCCCAGTGTGCCAAACAGCAATCGATTACAGGGTTGGATTCTGCTGTGATTGTTTCTGCTCTACAGCCAGGACTGCATTTTTTTTATTCTGTCAGGTGGTCAGTGGGGATGGTCGGAGGGTTTCTTTCTGCTGGACTGGCCGGTCTCACCACTTTGCCTCCAGTGGGCTGATGCTCTTTGAGCCTTGTTGCTAATACCTGGCTTCAAATTGCACAAGGATCACAGAGTGAAAGGGTGTTTGGAAGTTTGAAGATATTTTGTTTCCGTTTCTGTTTCAAACCCCTCAAAGCCACATTTCCATGGAGCTGGACCCTGGTGGTTACAAGGTTCTTTTGTTTAATTTATCTGGGTGTTCCTCACAGAAGAAACCTATCAGGGTGTGAGGGGTAAGTTGTCTGAGGTGGACTGGTAAACTGATTGGTACAGGGAATACCTAATATTTAAGGGGGTTGGTTTGCTCAGTTAGCTGGACGACTGTTTGTGATGCAGAGCAAAGCCAACAGTGAGGATTCAACTCTCATACTGGCTGACTTTATTCATGAAGGCTCCACCTTCTCAATCAGGCCCCTCGCCTGAGGTGTGTTGACCCTCGCTTTAAACCGCCTCCAGTCAGCTCTCTCTCGGTCAAAGAGGAGAATAGCCTATGGCCCTCTGGGATTTTTGTGACTTTTATTTCACATTATTATGGGCCAGGGTTGAGAGAACATCAAAGTTTGTTTTTCCTCTGGAAGGTAACTCAACAATTTATCCCAATTTTTAAGAACATCCTCGTTTTCCAATTTAATTTGAGGGATGTCAAGCCTTTCAAAGTGCCTTTTAAGCATATTCACATGACACGCGGTGAGTTTTCCTTCTATCTGGCGTTCTTCCCACATAATTCACCTCACTTAATTTCCTTTCAATCTGATAAGGTCCACAAAACCTTGCTTTTAAAGGTTTACCTACCACTGGTAACAATAGTAAAACTTTATCTCCACTGGCAAAACTACAAACTTTTGCTTTCTTGTCCGCTACCCGTTTCATCACATTTTGTGCAACTTTGAAATGTTGTCTAGCCAATTCCCCTGCTCTATTTAATCATTCCCTAAAATTTGACATGTAATCCAATAATGTAAGTTCAAATTGCTCACTCACCAATTTTTCCTTAATCAATTTAAGTGGTCCTCTTACCTCGTGATCAAAAATTAGTTCAAAAGGACTGAATTTGGTTGACTCATTAGGTGCATCCCTAATTGCAAACAGTACGAATGGAATTCCTTTGTCCCAATCCTCTGGATAATCGTGACAATAAGCCCTCAACATTGTCTTTAATGTCTGATGCCACCTTTCTAAGGCTCCCTGTGATTCTGGATGGTACACAGTTGATTTAAATTGTTTTATTCCTGAGCAATCCATAACTACTTTGAATAACCTTAAGGTAAAATTTGATCCTTGATCCAATAGTATTTCTGTGGGTAGTCCATATCTAGGAAAGAATTTAAGTAACTCCATCACAATCTTTCTAGCTGTAATTTTGCATACTGGAATGGCCTCTGGGAACGTAGTAGACACATCCATTATAGTCAAAAGATATTGATTCCCACTAATACCCTGGAATGGGTATTAAGGGCACTGGTTTTATCACTGCTTGAGGTTTCCCTATCACTTGGCATGTGTGATATGGTCGACAAAATTTAACTACATCTTTCTGCAGTCCAGGCGAATAAAAATGTTTTTGGATTTTAGCTTGACTTTTCCTTACTCCCAAATGACCTCCATCTGGTTCCTCATGTGCTACTCACAACATCTCCTTTCTATACCCTACCGGCAATACCACGTGATGAACGTCTGCCCACTTTTCATCCGCCTGCATATGTAAAGGTCTCCATTTTCTCATCAAGACATCATTTTTACGGTAATAACACTCTGGTATACACTCAGATTCCTCTTCCGTATATGCTTTCTGATACGTCCGTTTTATTTATCTATCTTTCTGTTGTAACTCCGCCAATTTTCCTGAACTAAAAATATCCGCCTCATCCTCCACCTGTTCTTGTTCTTTCCCAACCATCTGATCAAAAATCGTTTCTGATCATTGAACTTCGACTTTATCTTCACTCTTTGATTTCTCCTCTTGTCTTAACCTGCGACTTTGCAACCTCGTTGCTACACAATTCAGAAAAATCCCAGGATATACGTCCTTCAACACTTCAGTTGTCTGATTTTCCACTGGCTTATCACCCACAGTAGGCATCACTTCCACCTCCAATCCAGCTATATCATTACCCAAGATAAACTGTATTCCTGGACAAGATAGTTTCTCTTGCTCTTACTATCACTTCACCACTCTTCACTGGACTTTCCAACCTTACCTTATATAATGGAACACTACTCTTCTCACCCTGAATTCCACCTTTTCTGGCAATATTCTTCCCAAATTACATAACTCCTCATCTCTTACCATTAAAGGTTGACTACCTCCCATATCTCTTAAAATTGTGACTTCTTTACCTGCTCCTCCTGATCCACGAGTAAACTTTACCCAGAAGTAAATTATTTAAAGAGATCTGGCACCTTCTTATCAATCACCTCTTGATCAGGCTGTACAATCTTTTGCACCTCCTTCGCTTCACTTGGGCATTCCCTTACCACTTTAACAAACCCCACTGTCCTATCCTGTTTTACCAGCCTTCCCTGTGCTTTTCTTCAACCACCAACATTAACTTTACATGGCCTAGTTTATTACAGTGAAAACATTTAAAACTTTTCATTTCTCTTCCACGTTCCTGAATTTCTTTTTTAATTTGAGGTATACTCTCCTTATTATCTCCCGCCAGATCTCCTTTACCTCTACCACTTGAGTATTTCTCTTTTCCCCAGTTTTGTCGCTCATAGGCTGAAAGTGATGTCGGGAAATCAAGCTTTGATTTATGAACTAATTGATATTCATCTGCCATTTCTGCTGCTAACCTCGCCGTTTTAACCCTCTGCTCTTCCACATGAGTTCTCACTACTTCAGGAATTGGATGTTTTTTTTAAATAAATTTAGAGTACCCAATTATTTTTTCCAATTAAGGGGCAATTTAACATGGCCAATCCACCTATCCTGCACATCTTTTGGGTGAAACCCACGCAGACACGGGGAGAATGTGCAAACTCCACACGGACAGTGACCCAGGGCCGGGATTCGAACCCGGGTCCTCAGCGCCATAGGCAGCAATGCTAACCACTGTGCCACCGTGCTGCCCTAGGAATTGGATGTTTAAAGTCTTCCAAAAGTAGAATTTCTCTGAGAGCTTCATACATTTGGTCATTTTTCATCCACCTATCAAAATTACTCTGTTTGATCCTTTCAAATTCCATGTATGTTTGACCAGGTTCTTTCCTTAAATTTCTAAACCTTTGTCTGTCGGCTTCAGGCACTAGTTTATATGCACCTAAAATGGATTTTTTCACCTCCTCATATGTCCCAGATACCTCCTCCGGTAGTGATGCAAACACTTCACTAGCCCTACCTACCAGCTTTGTTTAAATCAGTAATACCCCCATGTCCAGTGGCCATTTCATTTATTTAGCCACCTTCTCAAATGAAATGAAAAAGGCTTCTACCTCCTTCTCATCAAATCTTGGCAATACTTGGACATATTTAAATAGACCCCCACCAAGCCTTCGACTAAAACGCTCTTTTTCTTTATCCTCATCACCATCCTCCAACTGTATGTTTCCCTTTACATCCGCAAATTTTAACTGACCCATGTTTCATGGCCATTTTCTGAAGTTCAAATTCCCTCTCTTTTTCCCTTTCCTCTCTCTTGTCCTTTTTGTTCTGCTGGGGTTATTCTTTCTTTGTTTCTTTCTTCTCTCTCCTTTTCATTTCCCCTGATCTGTATCTCCCTTTCTCTCCCTTTTTCTCTCATTTCGTATTCAGCTGCTTTAATTCTTTTTCATGTTCAAGTTGCTTTATTTGTAACTGAATTTCTGCCATTTCTACTGAGTCAGACGGTATCTCAGGCAATTTTAAATGCTCAGCTAGTGCCGTAAGTACCTCTACTTTTCGTGTGCTGTCAGGTAACTCTAACTGCAATGTTTTTGCCAAATCTAAAAAGCCTTTTTTTAGTCTCTGTTCATAAGGTACTGCGTGTGACCTTCTCCACCCCCAAAAACGTCCGAGCCTCTGAAAGAGCCATTGTCCACAACACACTCCCTACTAAGTGGAATTCCACACCTCAAAAGCAAACACAAATATGCTTGTCCCTCACTGTCTTTTGAGTTCACTATGCCAACCCAATCACAAAAGATAGACTTTTATCCCGGACTAGCCCCTAATTTATTATGGGTCAGGGTTTAGAGAACACCAAAGTATACCATCGAGTTGAGCTGACCCACAACTGTAAATACATTTTGGTTATGGGGAGCACAAGGGCCCACTTTACAGGTGTGATGTAACAGAGAGATAAAGTATGTTTAAAACAAAACAATGTTTATTCTATGAATCCAGTGAACATTTTATAAACACACAGTAAACAGTTTATCAGCTACCAATGCTGACCCCCCCCCCCCCCCCCACAAAAGATACAGTATTCTATAGATCACCCTTGATAACTTTCCAAACAACATCCACAAGTTAAACCCTTTTAAAATAAAGGCAGCTGGTTTATATTCTCTACAGAAACAGGTTTTACTTTGAAATCATCAAGTAATCTTTAGATTGCAGAGAGAGATCATAACATCTTCTTGCTGTAAATGCAGCTCTTCACCTCTGAAAACGAAACCAAAAACACAGTGCAGCTGCCATCTCAAAAACAAAAGTGAAAGACAGACAGCCCAGCTCCACTCGCACACCGATATCACTGCAGCTATTTGATAAACATCCATTTGTTAAAGGTACATCCACCTGACAACATGTATACAACAAATATAGATTTCTTCAAGGAACAAAAATCCAACAGGAAAAATGATGTAACCGTGACTAACAAGAAAAGTTAAAAGATTCCATGAGATCCATTAGAATTCAGCAAAGGAGGATCAAGAAACTGATGAGAGCAAACTGGGGAGAAACATAAAAACTGACTGGAAAAGCTTCTACAGGAATGTGAAAAGGAAAAGATTAGGAAAGACCAATGTGGGTCCATTCCAGGCAGAGACAGGAAAGTTTATAATGGGGAATGAGGAAATGGCAGAGAAACTGAACAATGTGAGTCTGTCTTCGCAGAGGAAGATGCAGAAATTGTCCCCGAAACACCAGAGAACCAAGGGACTGACAGAGATTAGTATTGGTGAAATAGTCGAACTGGAGAAATTAATGGGGTTGAAAGTTAATAAAATCCCAAAAGCTGATGATCTACATCCCAGAGTGTTGAACGAGGTGGCTGTAGAGATCTCTATTCCTCATTCTAATTTCTCCTGACTCTATCTATAACGGACAAACCTTTGTCTTAGCCAAACGTTTCCTTTTTATGTAGCCATAGAAACTTTTCCAATCCATTTTTATGTATTGTGCCAGTTCACATTCTATTCTGTGGCGGCCTCAAATGGTGTCCAGCAAGGCATGTTGGGAAAAGTGGTCAGGTTTTATGGACAGGCAAATTGCAGAACAGATCAAACAAAGTTGCAGCAAAAGGGTTTACAGACTTCAAAAGATTTTACAGGTTGATGCAAATAACATAAGCAAATGGCCATCCCAGGAACAATAGAATTGTCCTGTCATTCACGCGTCTTTCCAAGTCACAGCGGCACCTAAATTCCTTTGGAAAGCCTACCTGCCCCGAACACTTCCAGGCATGGTCACTGAGTGCCCACCCCAAAATTGACGTGGCAGCCTCTGATTGGACTGGATCGATCAGGCTGATTGATCCATGATCAATTGATTGACAAATGACCAAGAGACCACCCTCCAAAGGGGAGGAAATTCAAGCAGCGAAGGGGCGCCGTCAGAGACCAGTTAACCTTAATCAGACATTCCGAGGCAGCGTACAGTAATCGGATCCAGGTGACAGAATGCGACCCGAACCCGAAAGCTCGCAGAGTCCCGAGCAAATACTCGTGCCCCACCCTGTTGAACACCTTCTGGTCAAGAGACAGGAAGGCGCTCGACATACCAGATCTCTGCTTTGGACTCAAGGAGCAGCCCCAGATTTCCCCAGCTCTCCAGGGCCAGCCGCACGCAATCCCGGTAACCATGATGCTTTTGAAAAATGCCCTGAGCTCCCCTGAGGGGATGAGGGGAGACTCTGTGCCGGGCATGAGGGCGCCCTCTGCCTCACTGCGGAGAGCATCTAAATCCTCCTCCTCGCCTGCCACTGAACAGCCTTCCTCCTGCGAGCAGTCACTGTCTGAGCCCGAGCCCCCCGCCACGTGGAGTGTGGCCGGCGCTGTGGGCCCGCTGTCTAGCCCTTGGCCCGAGTTGATCCAGGGCTGTTTTAGCACAGGGCTAAATAGCTGGCTTTTAAATCAGACAAAGGCAGGTCAGCAGCACGACTGAATTCTCGTACCAGTCTCCCCGAACAGGCGCCAGAATGTGGCGATTCGGAGCTTTCCACAGTAACTTCATTTGAAGCCTACTTGTGACAATAAGCGATTTTCATTTCATCCCACCCCCAGGATCATCCTCAGGCGGGTTCCCTGCAGCTCCCCCCACGATTCAGCGTCCGTGGATGGCGGCGGCTCGGACCCCGCCTTCGTCGTCGATGCCAGACCCCAGGAACAGCTCCGGGATGGAACATGGCATCATCTGCTTGGGTGTTGTGAGCGGGGAGCCTTCCTCGCCGTTGCCCGCCCATGACCCGAATATACAAGGACACTGGTGGCTGCCGCCAGTCCCAGGCGATGAACAAAAGGTGACCGAGGAGTAAAACTGGACCGGGCGGAACGAGCCCTCGGGGGTCACGTCTCTGCCCGGCCCCGGGGCTGCCTGATCAGTAGCTCAGGCGCTCAGTAGTTCAAAGCAGCTCAGGCGCTTTGGCGGCCTAGGAGACGCCTTGACCTTTTTAATGGAGCTGGGCGTCAGGGTGACGGGAATAAACACAGGAGACACCCAACCCCGCTCGCCTGGGGAGGGGGTAGCGAGATCCACCACTTCCTCCAGCCCGGACAGGCGGCAGGCTGATCTCGATGCAGGGTCTCCACTGCTGGAGGGCCCTCGGCAGCGTCGCCCCCCTCCCCGCATCGGCCAGCCCCTGAGATTGTGGCGAGGTTGGAACAGCCTCCAGCCTGGGGACATACACTGGCTCCCCACCGCCCTCCGGAGCCCGTGTGGAGGTCTCTCCAGGCACCTCAGGTTGTTACGAGGAGGAGGCGGTGTCCCGTGGTGAGGCTGCAGCCTCTGAGTTGGTTGGGACAGACATGGGGTCAGTACCCATGATGGGACCAAGGTGCGGATGGGCCTGGTCTGACTGCCGTGCCATCTTCCGTTTGGCCTTTCTAGGCCGCCACAGGTCTAGCCGAGGCTCCCTCTCCCCCCGCCAGCAGCCGCGGTGTTGTCAGGGGCCGGCTGCTGGGCAGACGAAGAGGTGGCAGAGGAGAGGGGAGGTAGTGCCAGTTGCGGCTGCCCTGGGGTGGTGTTGGTGGCAGCCGTTAGGGTGGGGAAATTCCGGCGAATATGCCCCAGCCCTCTGCAGGCATGGCACCGGAGGTCATCCGCAGACCAGAACATTTACTGTCCTCCCCTTGGTGGGAGACCACAAACCCTCCTCTGTGACCTCCTCCCGAGTCAGGCGGACAAAAACCTGATGCCAGAAGGAGTAGACATGGCAGAGGGTGAGGTCCCGCAGGCCGAGCGACAGCGGCGCCACCCCGGTCCTGACCTCCCCCAGTAGGTGGAGATGGGAGAGGAGCTCGATGGGAGGTAGGGTGGGACATTTGAAAGAACCACACGTTTGGTGGTGGCCACCAGTGGGTCCACCACCATGCGTGTCCCGCTCACCATGAGCCCCCTTTCCAAGATATGGTGGACCGTCTGCTTGGCCCGCAGGAAAAAGATGGCCTTGCCGTACATCCTGGAGGCGGCTACGATGGCCGAGGGGCCAAAGACCCTGGCCATCGCACGGGTGCACGCCTCAATGGTCATAGTGGGGTTGGGCATAACATTTGACCCTAAGTTGCCGTGTAAGTAGGCGGAAAGGCGAGGGGGGGCTGCTGAGGGTCGAGGGGCTGCCGTCCCTGCATAGGTTCTTGGCTGCCCTGTCCCTGGCAGAGTGGAGGATGCCCCTGGGGTACTGGCCATGCCCACCACTGGTACAATCTGGCTGTGTATCTAAGACCAGGGTAGTAGGGAAAGGGTGGGAGGAGGGGTGATGGACGTGGCACCACAACAGCAGGTGCCACAAGGCAAGGTGCTGCAGGGCAACAGCAGAGCGGGGCAGCGTTCTTCAGCCCTGGAGGAGCCTAAAACAATGTCCCAGGCTGCCCCACACCCACCACAGGCGGTGAAAGGCAGGCGGACGGCGGTCTTCAGCCCTGTGGGGCGCAAAACAAAGCACTTGGTCTTCACAACAGCCCCAGGTGGTCCCACCTCAGGCAGAGGGGCGGGAGGTCAGAGGGCAGCGTCTGCAGTCCCAGGTGGTCCCACCTCAGGCAGAGGGGCGGGAGGATAGAGGGCAGGGTCTGCAGTCCCAGGTGGTCCCACCTCAGGCAGAGGGGTGGGAGGACAGACGGCAGGGTCTGCAGTCCCAGGTGGTCCCACCTCAGGCAGAGGGGCGGGAGGACAGACGGCAGGGTCTGCAGTCCCAGGTGGTCCCACCTCAGGCAGAGGGCAGGGTCTGCAGTCCCAGGTGGTCCCACTCCCAGCTCAGGTAGAGGGGCGGGAGGACAGAGGGCAGCAGGGAGGGGGAGGGGCTGAGACAGGAACAATCAGCGAGTCAGCCTGAGCCTGTGGCCGCTCTCACCATCTGTCACCGTCACAATGCCCGGGTGATTGACGGCAGCTCCGGACCAATAGGAGGAGGTGGTGGGACTAGACGACTGATGAGAGCGGCTGGTCCTCCAACCAATCGGAGTGAATGAGGGGCGGGGCCAGGCTGTGATTGAAGCATGCGCAGTGTGGGTAATGGCGAAGGAGAAGGGTGTGTTTTTCAGATCGGAAATTGGTGAGACGTGATTAACAATATGGAGGGAGCGAGAGATCGTGGGGGTGGGCGGAAACGTTGTGTAAAACTGTTGTGAGCCACAAACCGCGGAAAAAAGTTTCGGGACCCAGTTTGTACTGAGTGGAGCTGCAGCTACTCATTGTGCTCGGGTTAACGGCCGCCATCTTTATTGGATGTGCATCAGGGCGCATGCGCGTTTCTCATCTTTATTGGGCCGATTTTCAATGAGTGGGAGGGGCTTGTTCCCCATTGTTCAGAATGGAGACAACTTGTCCATCAAACTGGATTAGTCTTTGAGTCCCAATGTCTTATTGATGATGCAAAGCGGTGGCAGAGATGGAAAGAAAAGGAAGCCAGTCCTGCTCTCCGGATTTCACTGTCTCATTGGACATCCTGCCCCATGTGTCCAAAGCTCTGCGGCTCTGTTCAGTCACATGAAGACCCAGGGCAGAAATTCACAATCCTGAATCAACATCACCCTCAAATCAGGTGACTGCTGATGATGAGGGACAGTGTGCAGCTGGGGATGATGTGTCGGGCAAGCTGGGTCTGCGAGGACTGCGTTTACTGTAGCAGTGAGAGAGACAGGCTTCCAACACTTGAAGAAATGCAACTCTATTTTATTGAACATAATTTAACTGTGGGTTGACACTATGCTGAGTTGACTGGAGACCTGAGGCAAACCTGACCAAACTATCTTACTACCACATGGTGGATGTTTTAGTTGTTGCTCACAGGCTCTGACTGTCTCAGGCTGCATCCCAAGAGAGCGGGAAAACTAGTGCCCTCTGGCTTTATCGTAGCCATGTCCTGTCAGGCTGCTGTGTTCTGTGTGTTCATTGGTCATCCTGTGTGTCAATCAATGGCTGTCTGTGCACCATCATATACTTGTGTGTATACTATGACAGGGGGCATGACCGGTCATTCTGGATCAGGGAGCAGGAGGGGAGAATGTTGTAAATTTCTATCCTGGACTGACAGTGATTAATTTTGGAAACTCCTATATAGGGGATTAGTAAGGGAGGATTTACACACAGCAAATTTAAACCAGGAGAAATGTTTATCTTTCTTGAATTACATTTCTGGACTGACGGTGATGCCTTTTTGTAAACTTCTTTCACAGGGGCTTAGAAAGGGATTTGCAGACAGGAAACTCACAACCAATCCTCACATCAAATTCTGACAACACTGTTTGAGTTATCAGGACCTGGAGATTATCGACCTTTGTGTGTAAGCATTGAGTTACATATCATTATTACTCACTGTATAAAATGACTACCTCCTATCTCCCCTGTAGATCTTGTTCACAATCTTAAATCTGTATCCCTTTTACTTTGTATTAAAATTATTTTTATTCAAGTTTTTCAATAACAAATTTTCTCCCCACAATTTAAAACAAACAAGGCATGTTTCCACACCAACACAAGAAAAGAACTCACCCCCCCCAAAATAAATAATAACAAAAAACCAACAGCAATACAAGAAAGAAGAAAATAACAACATGGCAAACCCACCGCCGCAAAAACAAACCCCCTAACCATCCCCAAACCACCCCCCCAAGTTGCTGCTGAGACCGACCACTCTCTACCCCTTTGCCAGGAAGTCGAGAAAGGGCTACCACCGCCGGAAGAACCCCTGTACCGACCCCCTCAGGGCAAACTTCATCCTCTCCAACTTGATGAACCCAGCCATGTCGTTGACCCAGGCCTCCGAACTCAGGGGCCGCGTATCCCTCCACTGTAACAGAATCCTGCGCCGGGCTACTAGAGACGCAAAGGCCAGAATGCCGCCTCTCTCGCCTCCAGCACTCCCGGCTCCGAAGCTACCCCAAAGACCGCGAGCCCCCAGCCCGGCTTGACCCTCGACCCGACCACTTCCGACAAAGTCCCCGCCACCCCCTTCCAAAACCACTCCAAGGCTGGACAAGCCCAGAACATATGGGTGGGGTTCGCCGGGCCTCCCGAACCTGTCTTCCCCTCCGAAGAACCGGCTCATCCTTGCCCCCGTCATGTGAGCCCTGTGCAGCACCATGAGCTGAATTAGGCTGAGCCGTGCGCAAGAGGAGGAAGAATTCACCCTCTCCAGGGCGTCCGACCACGTTCTATCTTCAATCTCTTCCCCTAGCTCTTCCTCCCACTTCACTTTGAGCTCTTCTACTGAGGCCTCCTCCTCCTCCTCCTGCATCAGCTGGTAAATACCCGAGATCTTCCCTTCCCCGACCCACGTCCCCGAAAGCACCCTGTCCTGCACCCCCCTTGGCGGCAGCCTGCCTCTTAACAAATGCCCTGACCTGCATATACCTAAAAGCGTTCCCAGGGGGTGGTTCCACTACCCCACCAGCTCATCCAGAGTCGCGAACTTCCCATCCAGGAAGAGGTCCCAAACTGCCTGATGCCTGCCCTGTGCCAACTCTCAAATCCCCCACCCATTCTCCCTGGCGCAAAACGGTGATTACCCCGTATCGGGGCCCAAACTGTGGCCTTCACTTCCCCGCTATGCCGCCTCCACTGTCCCCAGATTTTAAGGGACGCAACCACCACCGGACTCGTAGAGTACTTTGCCGGGGGGAGTGGAAGTGGGGCCGTCACCAAAACCCTGTGTCCCTTTTACAATCTACTAATGGGAACAGGTTTTAAAAATCTTTTGCTGGGTTTGCCGTTGTTGTTTCTGGTGCCTGGGTCGATGCCGGGTGGTCCGTCTGGTTTCATTCCTTTTTCATGTTTTTGTTGTGGTTGAATCAGCTTGGACCAGTCCATTTAGGGTCCAGAACACAATGAAGTCTCCTCCAAGAATCAATTGATCTGGATCCAGGTCTGGGATGGATTGCAACAATTTTTTTACAAATGTTTCTGTGAGAACCCCTCATTGAAAAAAAAAGATAGAGAAGCAGAATTAGGCCATTCAGCCCATCGAGTTTTCGAGTTTGCTCTGCCATTCGATCATGGCTGATATGTTTCTCAACCCCATTCATCTTGTATTGTAGCTCTCTTGAAATGAGTGCGAACATTGCATTTGCCTTTCTAGCTGCCAACTTTCCTTTGTGTTTTGGGATGTGGGTGTCGGGGGCTGAGCTGGTATTTGTTGCCCATCCCTAATTGCCCTGGAACTGAGTGGCTTGCTGGGCCATTTCAGAGGGGGGCAGTTTGGGAGGATGGAAGGCTGAAGTGATTAAATGACAAAGGGGATAATGGTGCAAGACAAAACTGGGTGACAATGAGATAAGTAAATAATAAGAAAAGAGAAGAAATAAAAGACAGGTCCAGGTGAGGTATAAATGGCAACAGCAGAACCGTTATCAGCACCAACTATCTAAAAATATCAGAGAGATGATTATAATCTGAAATTACTGAAATGGATGTTGTGTCTGGAAGGTCAGAATTGCCTGATAAAGGATGAGGTTCTGTTCCTCGAGTTTCCTTTTTTTAAAAATAATTTTTATTGAAATTTTTACAAAATACAAAATATAAACATCTTAGCTCTATTAACATACAACCGCGGTAACACCCCATGAACAATACCCCCCCAGCTTCAAGAGCAACTTCAAGAAAAAGAACAAAGAAAAAAAAAACAAACAAGAGAGAGATAGCACCCTTCTCAAACCCATGTGCACAGTTCTCCCTGCCCCCAATCCTTACCCCCCCCGGGCTGCTGCTGCTGTCGGCCTATTTCCCTACTGTTCCGCCAGGAAGTCCAAAAACGGCTGCTGCCACCGCCTGAAAAACCCTTGTACTGATCCCCTCAGGGCAAATTTCACCCTCTCCAATTTAATGAACCCGAGATCCAGGCCTCCACGCTTGGGGGCCTCGCATCCTTCCATTGGAGCAAGATCCTCCGCCGGGCTACTAGGGACGCAAAGGCCAGAACACCGGCCTCTATCGCCTCCTGCACTCCCGGCTCCACTGCAACCCCAAAAATTGCGAGTCCCCAGCCTGGCTCGACCCTGGACCCCACCACCCTCGACACCGTCTTTGCTACCCCCTTCCAAAACTCCCCTAACGCTGGGCACACCCAAAACATATGGGCGTGGTTCGCTGGGCTCCCCGAGCACCTAGCACACCTGTCCTCGCCCCCGAAAAACCTACTCATCCTCGACCCAGTCATGTGGGCCCTATGTAGCACCTTGAACTGTACGAGGCTAAGCCTCGCACAGGAAGAGGAGGAATTCACTCTCTCCAGGGCATCCGCCCACGTCCCCTCCTCAATCTCCTCCCCCAGCTCGTCTTCCCCCTTCCCCTTCAGTTCCTCCACCGAGGCCTCGTCTACCTCCTGCATTACCCGATAAATGTCCGAGATCCTCCCTCCTCCGACCAACACCGCCCGAGAGCACCCTATCCTGCACCCCTCGTGGGGGCAGCAAGTGGAACCCCTCCACCTGCTGCCTGGCAAACGCCCTCATCTGGATGTACTAAACATGTTCCCCAGGGGGAGCCCAAACTTCCCCTCCAACTCCCCCAAGCTCGCAAACCTCCCCTCCACAAACAGGTCCCTCAACCTCCTAACCCCTGCCCTGTGCCAGCCCAGAAATCCGCCATCAATCCTCCCTGGGACAAACCGATGGTTCCCCCGTATCGGGGCCTCCATCGAGCCCCCAATTTCTCCCCTGTGCCGTCACCAATGCCCCCAAATTTTGAGGGTAGCCGCCACCACCGGGCTCGTGGTATACCTCGTCGGAGGGAGCGGCAATGGCGCCGTTACTAGCGCTTCCAGGCTCATGCCCACACAAGACGCCGCCTCCATCCTCTTCCACGCTGCCCCCTCCTCGTCCATTACCCACTTAAGCACCATCGCTGCGTTGGCCGCCCAGTAGTACCCACAGAGATTGGGCAACGCCAGCCCCCCCCCATCCCTGCCTCGCTCCAGGAACACTCTTCGAACCCTCGGAGTCCCATGCGCCCACACAAATCCCGTGATACTGCTGTTGGCCCTCCTGAAAAAGGCCTTCGGGATAAGGATGGGGAGGCACTGGAACAAGAACAAAAACCTCGGGAGCACCGTCATCTTGACGGACTGCACCCTCCCCACCAGTGACAGCGGTAACATATCCCATCTCTTAAACTCCTTCTCCATCTGCTCCACCAATCTAGTGAGGTTGAGCTTGTGCAGGGCCCCCCAGCTCCCCGCCACCTGGACCCCTCGGTACCTAAAACTCTTCCCTGCCTGCTTCAATGGGAGCCTACCAATCCCCTCCTCCTGATCCCCCGGATGCACCACAAACACCTCACTCTTGCCCAGGTTCAGCTTATACCCCGAGAAACTCCCGAATTCCCCAAGTATCCTTATCACCTCCAGCATCCCCCCCACCGGGTCCGCCACATACAGCAACAGGTCGTCCGCATACAGCGACACTCGATGCTCCTCCCCACCCAGCACAAGGCCCCTCCAGTTCCCTGACTCCCTCAGTGCCATGGCCAGGGGCTGAATCGCCAACGCAAAGAGCAAGGGGGACAGGGGGCACCCCTGTCTCGTCCCCCGATGCAGCCGAAAGTACTCCGACCTCCTCCTATTCGTGGCTACACTTGCCATCGTGGCCTCGTAGAGCAGCCTCACCCACCGGATAAACCCATCCCCAAACCTCTCCAACACCTCCCACAAGTACTCCCACTCAACCCTGTCGAAGGCCTTCTCCGCGTCCAACGCCACCACTATCTCCGCCTCCCCTTCCACCGCCAGCATCATAATGACATTGAGGAGTCTTTGCACTTTGTGTTCAGCTGCCTTCCCTTCACAAACCCCGTCTGGTCCTCATGTATGACCCCCGGCAGACAATCCTCTATTCTAGTGGCTAGGATCTTTGCCAGCAGCTTAGCATCGGCGTTCAGCAGCGAAATCCGCCTATATGATCCACACTGCAGAGGGTCCTTGTCCCGCTTCAGGATCAAGGAAATCAGCGCCCGCGACATAGTTGGGGGCAAAGCCCCCCCCCCCCCCCCCCGCCTCGTTAAAGGTCCGGACCAACAGGGGGCCCAACAGGTCCAAATACTTTTTATAGAATTCGGCCGGAAACCCGTACGGCCCCGGCGCCTTCCCCGACTGCATGATCCCTATCCCTTTGACAACCTCCTCCAACTCGATCGGCGCCCCTAGTCCCTCCACCTGCTCCTCTTCCACCCTCGGGAATCGCAACTTGTTCAGGAAGCGCCCCATTCCACCCTCCTCCACCGGGGGTTCAGACCGGTACAGTTCCCCATAGAAGTCCCTGAAGACCCCATTGACCTCTACCCCCCTCCGCACCACCTTCCCAGCTCTATCCGTCACTCCCCCAATCTCCCTGGCCACGTCTCGCTTCCGGAGCTGGTGCGCCAGCATCCTGCTCGCCTTCTCCCCGTGTTCATACACCGCCCCCCGTGCTTTCCTCCACTGGGCTTCCGCCTTTCTGGTCATCAGTAGGTCAAATCTGGCCTGAAGGCTACGCCTCTCCCCCAGCAATCCCTCCTCTGGGGCCTCCGCATATCTCCTATCCACCTGCACCATCTCACCTATCAGTCTTTCCCTTTCCCTCTGCTCCCCCCTCTCCCTATGGGTTCGGATGGAGATCAATTCCCCCCTCATCACCGCCTTCAATGCCTCCCAGACCGTCCCCACCCGAACCTCCCCGTTATCATTGGCCTCGAGGTATCTCTCAATACACCCCCGGACCCTCCCGGCCGCCTCCTCATCTGCCATCAGCCCCACCTCTATGCGCCAGAGCGGACGTTGGTCCCTCTCCTCCCCCAGCCCGAGGTCCACCCAGTGCGGGGCATGATCCGAAATGGCAATGGCGGAGTATTCAACATCCTCCACCCTCGACACCAGCCGCCTGCTCAGGACAAAAAAATCAATCCTTGAGTTGGCCTTATGCACATGGGAGAAAAACGAGTATTCCCTGGCCCTTGGCCTCGCAAACCTCCAAGGGTCCACCCCCCCATCTGGTCCATAAATCCCCTCAACACCTTAGCCGCCGCCGACCTCCTGCCCGTCCGGGACTTGGATCGATCCAATGGGGGATCCAGTACTGTGTTAAAGTCTCCCCCCATGATCAGGCCCCCCGCCTCCAGGTCCGGAATGCGGCCCAACATACGCCTCATGAACCCCACATCGTCCCAATTTGGGGCATAAACATTCACCAACACTACCCGCTCCCCCTGCAGCTTCCCACTCACCATCACATACCTCCCGCCACTGTCAGCCACCACCTTCAACGCCTCAAACGACACCTTCTTCCCCACCAGGATCGCCACCCCCTTACTCCTCTCATCCAGCCCTGAGTGGAATACTTGGCCCACCCGCCCCTTTCTCAGCCGGACCTGGTCCACCACTCTCAGGTGTGTCTCCTGGAGCATGGCCACATCCGCCTTTAGTCCCTTCAGGTGCGCAACTACTCGAGCCCTTTTGACCGGCCCATTCAGCCCCCTCACATTCCAGGTTATCAGCCGGATCCGAGGGCTCCCTGCCCCCTTCCTCTGCCGATTAGCCATACCCCATCCCTTGCCCACCCCCGGCCAGCGTCCCACGCACTGCCAGTTCCCCACGGCGGCAACTCCCCGCTCCAGCACCCCCTGCGTCCTCCAGCTCCTTCCTGACCGTTTCAGCAGCAACCCGGTATCCCCCCCCCCCCCCCCCCCCCCCCCCCCCCCCCCCAGGCTAGGACCCCTCCTAAACGCGCCCCCCCCTCTACAGCACTCCCGTGAGCCAGCTATCTTCTGCTGACCCCGGCGGCTCCCGCCCTACTTTCAGCTCCTCCCAACGTGGGACTGCCCCTACTCCATTGTGCCCGTCAACCAGTCCACCCTCCCCCGCTCCTGTGCGGGAAAAGAAAAACCCGCCCCCTCCCTCTCCCAGCGCGGGAACCCCACAGAAAGCCCGCGCTTTCGCCCTGCCGGGCCCCGCCTCCTCCAGGGCCACTCCCATTGTCAGTCCCCCCCACCAGCTCCCCGAACACCCCGTTTACCCCTCAGTCCGAACCCGTCCACCCAACTCCTGCTTGAAAACTCATTTTTAAAAAAACACCCGTACGACATCACCCCACCCACCCTAAGGCCACCCCACCTCATACCCTAAACCCCGCAAATACACATACAGTATAAATAAATACAGTATTCTACAGCATCCCCCATCCGGGGGACCCTCAGTCTGAGTCCAGTTTCTTGGCTTGCACGAAGGCCCACGCCTCCTCCGGGGACTCAAAGTAGTGATGTCGATCCTTATAGGTGACCCACAGATGCGCCAGCTGCAACATTCCAAACTTCACCTTCCGTCTGTGGAGCACCGCCTTCGTCCGGTTAAACCCAGCCCTCCGCCTCGCCACTTCCGCAGTCCAGTCCTGGAAGATCAGCACCTCCGTGTTCTCCCATTTGCTGCTCCGCTCCTTCTTGGCCCACCGGAGCACACACTCACGATCCACGAACCGGTGGAACCTCACCAACACCGCCCGCGGCGGCTCGTTCGGCTTGGGCCTCCTAGCCAGAATTCTGTGGGCCCCCTCCAACTCCAGGGGCCCCCATCAGCGAGTTTAGCATCACCACCACATAGGCAGCCAGGTCCGACCCTTACAGTCCCTCCGTGAGGCCCAGGATCCGTAAATTCTTCCTCCTCGACCGGTTGTCCAACTCCTCGAACCGCTCCTGCTATCTTTTATGGAGCGCCTCGTGCATCTCCACCTTCCCCACCACGGCCACAACCTCGT
Source organism: Scyliorhinus canicula (assembly GCF_902713615.1). Taxonomy (NCBI): domain Eukaryota; kingdom Metazoa; phylum Chordata; class Chondrichthyes; order Carcharhiniformes; family Scyliorhinidae; genus Scyliorhinus; species Scyliorhinus canicula. The sequence goes on along the minus strand of NW_024055820.1, from coordinate 1,129,653 downwards.
CCTCCCTTTCGGCGGCCTGCTTCTGCAGTTCCCGGATCGCAGCCCCCTGGGCTGTCTGAGTCTCCATCAGTTCCCTGTTGGTTACCTTGATGGACTCCAGCAGCTCCACTTTCAAATCCTGGAAGCAGCGCAGCAGAGTCGTCTTCTGCTCTTGGACCCACTTCTTCAGCTCCTCGAAACTTTCGCCGGCCGCCATTTTGTTTTTCGGGTCCCGATTTTTTCCAAGTGTTTTTTCTCCCGAATCTCTCCCTGCCCCGCTCCTGGTCTGCACCATGGGACCACTGGGGCAACTCGTGGCCACTACCCCGTCGGAATTTGCCTCCTCAGCTCCGTTGGGGGCCTTTAAAAAAGCCCCGAAGTCCGTTGATCTCGGGAGCCGCCGAACGTGTGGCTCAGCTGTTCATTGCCGCCACCGGAAGTCTTCCTCGAGTTTCCTTTTGAGCTTTATTAATAATAACCTTCTATTGTCACAAGTATGAAGTTACTGTGAAAAGCCCCTAGTCACCACATTCCGGCGCCTGTTTGGGGAACAGGGTTAATTGGAGCAATGCAGGAGGCTGTGGACAGAGTGGGAGTTGGGCAGGGAATTAAAATATAAAATGATCAGAAGCTCAGGATTATGTTTGCAGACTGACTGGTGATGTTCCACAGTCACCTAATCCAGATTTAATCTTCTCAGTGTAGGGGAGACCAAATCGGGAGCAGTGAATACACAACAGTGGATAGTAAGAAATACAAGTAAATCACTGTCACCTGGAAAGTGTGTTTGGAATCCTGGAATATGGGAAGGAAGGCGATGTGGTTGCTGCACCTGTTGTGTCTGCACAGAAATGGTTTACAGTGATGTTCATAAGAACACAAGAAATGGAAGCGGGGGGGGGGGGGGGAGACCATATGGCTCATTGAGCCTCTGTAACCTGCTCGTTCAGGCATCATTCTGATATACTTTCCCGTATCTTCCCCAGTCCTTCTAGATCCATTTTATGATATGAATACATTAGCTCAACAATCCTGTGAACTAATTTAGTCTGGCCCAGTGTCACTGAGCTGAAATCCAGTCTTTCTCTGACACATTATTCTTGATGCCACAGCTGACATGTTATGAGTAAAAAAGTCAACTGTTTAGCAGTAATGGGAAGAGGAAAGTTTGTAGATGCTCTGCAGTGTTACAGACTCGTTGGAACTGCTTATTCTGTCCCATCTTACATTCAGCTGACAGTAAAATGACTAAAATGCTGCAACATACAGGCATTTGGGGACAACAGTGAGTTTGCTGCTCAGATTAGTTGAAGTCTCCATATTGTAAAATGGATCTCGAAGGACTGGAGAAGATGCAGGAAAAGATATTTGAATTATGCCTGAACTGGCAGGTTACATCCAGTAAGAAAGATTGGACAGGGCATCACCTTTTCTCTGGAAAAGGGAATGAAGGATGACCTGATCCTGTAAGATTATGAAAAGGTTTGATATGATAGACAAGTGCAAGATGTTTCCACTGGATGAGAATAAATATGAGTTAGTCATTAATTAATCTAATGTGCAGTTCAGGAGCATTTCAGAGGGAGATCACACACACACACTTCATGTGTGCAAAGGGAGTTCCTCAGTTTTCCCACTAGTTAACACTCCAACTTTAAAAGCCCCAAACTATTTGATCCAATATCAGCACATTGTTATGGACGAAGGGCAGTTTAACTGTTCTGTCCAGGAAGACAAAAATCACTGTTCACCTGAACCTGCTCAGACCCCAACACGTTAACAACTCACTGTCCGTGTTTGGTCTGTTGTCAATCACACCCCGGACAGAACTGTAGTGGATGGGCCTGTACTATTTAGGTGCCCTATTAATTTATTTAATACATTTGTTACCTTGGCACAATGGTACCAATCTGAATCGGTTCGCAAAGCATAATTTCTATCAGCAATATCGATTTCAATGGCGGAGTTATTACCCATCATGCGTTGCGGCTGGGAATGTGCTCTATCCACATTACATAAGTTCCTTGCACATGCGCAGAGTCCAGCTATGACTGGAGCATGCGTCAATCGGGCTGTGACTGGCGCATGCACAGTTCAGGTTGTTGCTGACGGTGCGAGGAGCGGGGAAGGAGCAATGGAGCGACTTTCACGATTGGAGCCGGTGGGTGGCCAGGGAGCAATAGAAGCTTTGGAGTGAGCCGGGAGGCTTCATAAATACCCTGTGGAGGCTTCAACTCCTGAGTAAAATGTTAACGGTCCCGTCTTAAACAGCACCAAACAGAGTGAGAGCTGAGCGGTGACAGGCCCGGGTTACCGGCCGCCATCTTTACAGAGGACAAGGTGCCACAGGCGCATGCGCTGTGAGCCTGGACCGGATACCAACTCTCCCGGATTGACTGACTGGAGTCTCCAGGATTTTATTTTAATCATTTGTGGGAGTCACTGGCTGGGCCAACATTTATTGCCCATCCCTAATTCCCCTCAAACCGAGTGGCTGGCTCGGCCATCTTGGAGGGCATTTAAAGAATCAACCACATTGCTGTGGTTTGGAATCGTGTCGGCCAGACCAGGTAAGGATGGCAGATTTTCTTTTCTATTCATTCACGGGATGTGGGTGACACTGGCTGGGCCAGCATTCGCTGCCCAGCCCTAATTGCCCTTGAACTGAGTGCATCTCAGACAGCATTTTAAGATGGATTGCCCATGATAAATTGCCCTTCGTGACCAAAAAAGGTTATAGAACATAGAACAATACAGCACAGAACAGGCCCTTCGGCCCTCAATGTTGTGCCGAGCCATGATCACCCTACTCAAACCCACGTATCCACCCTATACCTGTAACCCAACAACCTCCCCCTTAACCTTACTTTTATTAGGGCACTATGGGCAATTTAGCATAGCCAATCCACCTAACCCGCAAATCTTTGGACTGTGGGAGGAAACCGGAGCACCCGGAGGAAACCCACGCACACAGGGGGAGGACGTGCAGACTCCACACAGACAGTGACCCAGCCAGGAATCGAACCTGGGACCTTGGAGCTGTGAAACATTTATGCTAACCACCATGCTACCCTGCTGCCCCAAATTTATGAGGGATTATTGGGTTACGGGTATAGGGTGGAGAGGACTTAAGTAGGTCAGTGCAGACTCGATGGGCCGAATGGCCGCCTCCTGCGCTGTATGTTCTATGTGCCACCAGAAGCATTGTTACATTATCAATATTACTATTTGTGAAGCTCAAGATCTAATTTGCTTTATCAACTACTGTCTTAATATGTCTTGTAGATATACAAAGTCCCTCTTCACCTTTCTCTGTCCTCCCAAAGAGGCCAGTTGGGTTTTTGTGACAATCCAGCAGTTTTCATGGTCACTTTTTCCCAGTGCCGGCCCCACAATTGACCAGATTCATTCAGCTCAATTTCACAACCTGCCTTTGTGTTTTTGTGGGTTCTCTCTCACTCCCTGTTTTCTGTTTTCAATCAGTTTCACAGGGTGTTCGAAGGGGACGCTTCAAAGTCCGGAAACTCAAACCAAGCATCACATCAGGATCTGACAGACCTCAATTTATCATATCCTGAATATCAACTTGCTTTTAACATGGAAGGAAAAAGCATTGTTCACAGTGGGGAGAAACCGTACACGTGTTGTGTGTGTGGACGAGGGTTCACTCGATCATCAGGCCTCACAAGCCACAAATGCAGTCACACCGAGGAGAAACCGTGGAAATGTGCGGACTGTGGGAAAGGATTCACTTCCCCATCCAATCTGGAAACTCATCGACGCAGTCACACTGGGGAGAGACCATTTACCTGCTCCAAGTGTGGGAAGGGATTCACTGAGTCATCTGCTCTGTCCACACACCAGCGAGTTCACACTGGGGAGAGACCATTCACCTGCTCAGAATGTGGGATGGGATTTACTATTTCAGCCAACCTGCTGAGACACCAGCGAGTTCACACTGGGGAGAGACCATTCACCTGCTCCAAGTGTGGGAAAGGATTCAGTGATTCATCCACTCTGCAGAAGCACCAGCGAGTTCACACTGGGGAGAGGCCATTCACCTGCTCAGAATGTGGGAAGGGATTTACTATTTCAGCCCACCTCTTGAGTCACCAGCGACTTCACACTGGGGAGAGGCCATTCCAATGTCCAGACTGTGGGAAGTGCTATAAAAGTTCTGGGGAACTGATGAGCCATCAACGTGTTCACACTGATGAGAGACCGTTCAGATGCTCTCACTGCGGGACTGGTTTCAGTCGATCATCTAACCTCACTGTACATCAGCGAATTCACACTGGAGAGAAGCCATTTGCCTGTGCCAAGTGTGGGAAGGGATTCACTCAGCTATCCGCCCTGCAGAAGCACCAGCGAACACACACTGGGGAGAGGCCATTTGCCTGCTCCATGTGTGGGAAGGGATTCATCTCTTCATCCCACCTGCTGAGACACCAACGAGGCCACAAACAACTACAGTGTTTAGATTTTGCTGTTCGTCACATTCAGGTCTGAACCATGTTCATTTGGGTCTCTTTGTGCTGATAAAATCTAGACCATTTACAGGGGCTAATATTCTGTGTAACAGTCAAATAAATTAGACTTGTGTTAAATACGCGGTGTGTTGAATCATTTTAATATCTCTGACACAAGTTAGTTCCTTTTGAAGTTCTCTCGCTCTCCCCTGTCTCTTCCATCCTCACCTCCAACAAGAAGTGTGAGGAGCTTGTGGAGCTTCTTTGTGGCTGAGATTGAGTCAATCCGATCAGCTGCCTCTGCTGCTTCCCTCCCTTCCACGAGCCCACCGGACCAAACTGTCTCGAAATGTCATCCTTTCCCGAGCCCGGAACCCACATCTTTCTCTAGTTTCTCTCCCATCTCCCCTCTCAGAGCTCACCTTGTCCATGAGACCCAGCTCCTGCTCCATCAACCCTATTCCCACTGAGCTACTGATCAGCCAACTACCCTGTGTCCATGGATATTGTCAACATTTCTCTTTTTCAGGCATTGTCCCTCTGTCCTTCAAATCTGCCATCATCACCCCCTCCTCAATAAAACAAACCCTTGACCCTGCCATCCTTACAAATTACTGCCCCATCTTCAACCTCCCTCTCCTCTCCAAACTCTTTGAACATGTTGTCACCTCCCAAATCCTTGCCTGTCTTTCCCAGAACTCCCATGTTTGAATCCCTTCAATCAGGTCTCTGTCCTGTCACAGTAGTAAAATACAAGAGACAAACAGAATCTCAATGAGAGTTTGGCTCAAGTTAGAATCAGATTTTGATGGGAAATGGAATGTCAAGTTTGTGTAATATGTTTACGTACCTTGTGAAATGAATTGCTTCTGTGTTCGGCTTGGGATGGCCTTATCGCGGCCTTGGCCGTCTGAGAGCCTGTGAACTGTCCGTGGGAACGAAACGCAGTAGTGGGATGAGTTACTCCTTCCTTGATAAAGAATTGCTATGCTATGCAACTAATGAGCTAACTGTGTGACTAATGATTGACAGAAATAATTATATGAAGGAGGGGTTTGGGGGGGTTTTGTAAAATATATAGTTAACTGTAACTAAGAAAAAATTGTCTTCACTTGCTGTAATTCTGAAGTTACATTTGTGTAGCCCCACAGTAAATAAAAGGTTCTTTGAAGTCATCTGGTGTTCCACTGATGATTACCTCCGGACTGAAAATTTAGAATTATCATACGATGGCCCGTACGGGGATCTCTGGTGCGTCGACAGAAGCAGACAGTGTAAGCGGCAGATCGCCTCCGGACGCGTGGGGAAAATAGGGCCCCCAAATGTGAGTATTTTTATCACTTTGGTTTTTCCCCTTCGCTGTCCCGGTCGCGAGCCTGTCCTACTGCCTGCTGCTGGAGATGTCCCTACGATATTCAGGTCAGTCCGGCGAACCCCAGAATTTCAAAGAGCTTGGGTTAGAGTCCCTGAGGTTCGAGTCCTCTAAAGAGCTTGGGTTAGAGTCCCTGAGGTTAAAATCTCTAAAGAGCTTGGGTTAGAGTCCCTGAGGTTCGAGTCCTCTAAAGAGTTTGGGTTAGAGTCCCTGAGGTTCGAGTCCTCTAAAGAGCTTGGGTTAGAGTCCCTGAGGTTAGGGTCCTCTAAAGAACAAGGGTTGGAGTCCCTAAGAAATAGTTAAAAGAGGTAAAGAGATATCGATGCCAATATGATCCTTGTTATTACCTGAAACCTTCGCGATAAAAGGTTCCTATTAACTTTGTAAGGCGGGTGATGTAGAATCTTTACGGGCTATACGTCACCTTCGAGCTGTTAATTGGCTTGTACAGAACGCGATTACTCCGTGATTTAAATTATAATCCCCTGCAGATGCGGATAACTCTGCTTAATAACACATAAAACAGGGCAAAAACGTTGCGGACCCTGGCATAAAACATACACGTAATTTCCTTAATTGAAAAACAGGGCAGGATAACCCTGTAATAAATTCAAAATTGGATTAGTGATCTAGGATCACTATTAAATTGTAATCGGAAGGACCGTCTGGCATCAGACAAAGGGTACAATGGGTAATACTTTAGATACAACTTTTGAAAGTGGCAGCACACTGCAAACACTGTGAACAATATCCATCTGAGCAGTTGAGACAATTATGGGGGGTATTGCACAAAAATGTAGGAGAATGAAAAATTTGGAAATTTAAATAGAAAAATGGCCACTGGGGGGGGGGGGGGGGGGGGGAACAGGAATAGTTAAAACAGCCAAGGTCTTGAAAACGGAATGCACATATGGGAAAAGAACCAAGTCATTAGGCTATCCGCCTTGAATCTGTATATTAATCCATGTGAGTTTAGGCTTAAGTGGGATAAGGTGCTGTCAGGGACTGTGGAGTCCCTAGATCTTGTCTCCCAGAATTCTGACATAAACTGCTTTTTTACTGATAATCAGGCCCGCGTGTGAATGTTTTCACCCCTAACATTTGGTGTAGTCTGGAAGGATGTTGCTGAGCCGGACGCTGCTTGAGCCAGTGGACAAGGCGAGTAGTCAAACCTTTGACTGCGAAAAATGAGTCACTCGGCAAGGCAGACGGACGGTGAGATAACATCCAACGAATCTGGTAACAAGGCTAAATGAGTAAAAGAGTCAGTTTAAAATTCCTCTTTTTTTTGTTTTTTGAAAAGCAAAATATTCTGGTTTAAAAAAAAACAATGATCAAAAATGGGTGTGATCTCTGTGGAACAGAGAAAAATGGTGAGATACACAGGAGTGAGATAAGACAAATAAGCAGGAATCATCTTAGTTCACCGGTTAGAAGCACAAATGACTGAAATTAAGCCTTCACACCATTTGGAAAACAGGCTAGTTTAAAGGAATTGAGCTCTGACTCCTTTAAGCATAACAATAAAGCGGGTAAAGATAGCGGCAGTACAGATTGTGCAAACTGGCAAGGACATCACAAAACTGCCAACAATTATGGCTAACGACTGTCCTGGAATGTCTCAAGGAGAAAAAAAAAATCAAATAAAGTAGAGTCCAAAGATCAGAAAGGGGCTGAAACGCTCAATTAGTTTTTGTTCAGGAATATTCGAGGATGACAAATCCCCTTTCCAAAACAAAAAATGGGGAGTAAAGTCAATACAAGATTAAGGTTAGGAACTTCACAATGGATACTTGTCGAGAATAACTTCAGATTGTTTCAAGCCATCCAAATAAATTCGGCAGTAATTCAATTAATTTGAAATAAAAGAAAAATAAACATCCAGTAATGTCTCTTTCCAAAAACCAGTTAAATAACGAACATTGAAAATTTAATTCAGTTTAAAGAACAAAAAAGAAATTTGAGTAACATTGAAGGAAAGGATAAATAGTCACGTAGCGGATGGAGATGGCATCATGCCAAATTCTCCACCACTTTCGATTCTGTACAAAAAGTTAACCATTTCAGCAAGCAGGTCATCTGCACAAAGAAATATGCGTCTCTAAGAATAGCTAATGCCTCTAAAATTAATCAGTGGAAATTGATTTAAATGGAATAACACCGATAAAGTTTTCGAAGGAGAATAGAAGATTTTGTTCAGTATTTTAACTGAGCTATTGTGAAATTTCTGTATCTTTACTCTGATATTTACGACCTGTGAGAATGTGTATGCTTGGTCTGTGAATGTTAATATCTCTATGCTACGGTTTATCTTCTGAGAAAGTAACCTTGGGTTTATAATCTGGAATTTTAAAATAGGCTCCAGAAGGATTTTTAACTAACTGTCGAAGCCAGGTATTTCTACCATAGATGATTTTGCCGCCATTTTAGTGAAAGAGAGAGAGAGATAGACAGAGAGAGAGAGAAAGAGTTTTAGGCATCTATACTTTATTCTGAACTATTCACTGTCTCTGTATTCATATTTCATTTTCAGACTTTGACTTTTAAAAGTTATGTTTTGAGCTGTTTGTCTAAGGAGATAATTCCTGTGATTATTTGAAAGCTTCTACGCAGTGCCTTTTAAATGACTTTCAAGTTGTAATCAATAGAAGACAAATAATACAATTCTTATTTGCACCTGACAATTTTTAACATAAATTTCTACTGAGTTCCAATAATCGCAAGAGCAACTGGTAACCTTGAATTGATGGTTTCAAATCCCTCAACTGATACAGTCTAAAATCCTTCACTAACTTATTGTGGTGTGTCGTCTGACATTATGATTTAAAGATCATAGTTTGAGTACAGTTAACAATTTTTTCCTTTCAAAGGCTATCATTGACATTTCCCGGGTAATTTTGATACACAAGGAATTTCAATCAGGGTGCAAAATCACGTGTGTAAGAATAAGAAAATATTAGTTTTATGGTGTTCAGTGGAAGTTAGGATAGTTGAAATACATATGACAAGTTGCAATGCATTTGACATATGATCAAGCCGGTGTTTCATTAGTTCAGGGTTAAAACTTCCCTGACACAAATACTTTGTAATCATCAGTGGGGTAAAACTAACCTGTCTCACAGCACAGATGTTTTAATTATGAGATTGCAGAATTAAGTATAAAGAACAGATGGGTAAATTAAATATGTCCATGATCATGTTTCTAATTTAAACAAAAGTAGGGTGATGACAACATGACGTCTGGGAAAGAACCACGATACAGCACAAAATTGGTTCAGTCAGAGATTCAATAACATATTATGTTTGATATTTTAAAATAATTGTTCAAAATTAGCTTGGAAATTAAAACTTCAGACAATGTGTGAAGCTGTGTTTTTTTTAAAAAGGAAAATCACACAACTCTGGTTGAAGCAAATCTATATTCCAAAAGACAGATCGTTCTCAGACACCTGATAACAGGAACTTGGCAGCAATCCAACGCTCCCATGCTGGGTTTGCCTGTCCACACTCTGAGCTCTGGCCTTGTAATTCTGATAAAGTAATGAAAAGTCAAAACAGCTGAAGATGCATTTTAATTGGAACTTACAAATCTCAAGTTTTGAATTTTCAGATATATTCGGATTATTTAACCCACTCTGTCCCATGCAGAATGGATTTTTGGTGTTAGAATATAGGACGTACAGTGCAGAACTTTACAAGTAACTATAGGTGCCACGATATTTGCAGAAGCTTCAGGAATTTGAGACAGTTGAGTTATTATAAACTGGCTAATTAACCAGGCAAATGCACGTCAAGGTTGGGTTCAAATGCAACATAACTAGGAAAATGGATGTGAAAGGTTTGAAATATATATATATATAATATATATATATATATATATAAGGACAACTAACCCCTGCATAATACAAGTGTTCGGCCCAGACAGGAAAAGTTTCATATGGACAACATCTAACACCTGGTGACGACCAGGACACTTTTCCTTAAAATTTTTAGGTTAAACATTCAGGAAAGGCTGACATGACAGCAGCACCTGTGGAAACTTGTGATGACTCTTGAGATCTCAGAACAACTACAAGCTCTTCAAGGCGCTTGGATATCATTCACAACGTACACAGGATACTTGTAGCTATATGAACTATGGGGCTTTATATAATTTTATTGATGGGATATGCATCCCAGCAGTCAGAGACTGGACCAAGGATATAGCTTATTTTAATGCTCGACTACAGCTACATTCGGGGACAGACATCGGATGCGTAAACAACTTGTGTCTGCTCCTCACATGTTCCAGTATTGTTTATAATATGAATTAAATATGTCCAGTGTTTTAAGTAAGGTTGTTATGAAGCAGGCTGCCAATGACACGGGTACCACTAGAGTTACACAGAGTTAGAAGAGGTATAATCAATAATGTAGTGACTTGATTTAAGACAGAAACTTCTATGGTAAATTCGCTAGACATGCAAAGGTTGAATGCGAAGGTAGAATAACTTAGATATTAATGACACAAAATGGCTGAACAAGCCACATTCCCTGTAAACTGTCTTATGAGACCCAGCATGGGTATGTACAGGCAGTATCCGCTAAAACAACAAGCTATTCCCAGCCTGGGCTCTCATTCAGTCACGGCATTACTAGGCCAGCTCCAAACTCAGCATCTCACCATGGCTCGACAGAACAAGTATAAGGTTCATCTCTTGAACAATCCAAAGCTCCAATTCCACCATTGCACCACTATTAATCCTGCAAATTTTCTCACCAATCCACCGCTTGAGCAAGAACACCCTGGACACGATTGCATGTCACTTATAAAGGACGATTCATCTGTCAGGGAGGACTTGTCGGAAGCCCCTCTTAATGACCCAGACCTGACCATGTTCACAGATGGAAGTGCTTCCATCGGTGAAAGGGGGGAGCGGTTATCAGGGTATGCGATAGTAAATCAGGACGGGAAAACCTTGGAGGCAGCAGCCTTTAAAACCCCGTTCTCAGCCCAACAAGCCGAGTCATTTGCCCTAATTCACGCCTGTGTCCTCAGAAGGGATTTAAGGGTGACTATTTATACAGACTCTAGATATGCCTTTGGAGTCACGCATGACTTTGGCTAATTATGGAAAAATAGAGAAATTTTGACATCCGCCGGCAAACAAATTTCACACAAGGCATTAGTTTCTCACTTGCTACAGGCCCTGATGCTGCCCAAACAAATGGCGGTTATAAAATCCACTGCCCATACATCGGGTAAAACCCCCAACAGATATAGGAAATAGACAGGCAGACCACCAAGCCAAAGAAGCTTCCCAATGGAAGGAGATGGTGGTTCCAAAAAATTATGAGTCAGACTAAAAACATCACCAAGCCAGTCTCCCTCGGAAAAGCCAAAGCCAACTATTACCGACGTTGTTAAGTTGCAGGACGCTCCTAAAAGTATGAAAGAGTTGTGGAAAGAATTGGGGTGTCATTATGATCACGTGACTAAGTTGTGGGTCACCCCGGCAGGACAAACTTGTATGAACAACGCCTTGGCAGCCTGTGTCACGGAATGTGTTCACTTTGCAACTCATTGTGGTGCACGAGCTACGGGTGATATATTGCTGAAGACTTGGTGGCATCCAAGCTGCAGGAAATAGCACAAAACATTAGCAGTCGTTGCCTGGTATGTCAGCGATATAACCCTGGGAAAGCAATACCCTGTGAAATGGGTAAAACCCCGTTACCGGAAGGTCCCTTTGAGACACTCCAGATGGATTACATTGAGTTGGAAAGATGCCAATGTTATAAACATGTATTGGTTATTGTTGATGTATTTAGTAAGTGGATAGAGGCTTACCCCACTGTAGATAACAAAGCTTCCACAGTAGTAAAAGTTTTGATGAGAGAAATTGTTCCTGGATTTGAGATTCCACATCGATTAAGCTCTGATAATGGACCTCATTTTGTGGGACAGATCAATAAGGAATTTTGTACTCAGCTGGGAATAAAACAACAATTACATTGCGTGTACCAACCCCAGGCAGCAAGAATGGAAGAAAGAGCTAATCAGACATTAAAAACGAAACTGGCAAAACTACAGGCAGAAACTAGAGACTGTAGCCACTTGGCTCAAATTATTGCCGATTGCCCTCTTCCAGATACGTGCAACCCTGGCCGGAAAGACACGACTGAGTCCCACCAAAATTCTATACGTCAGACCCTCTCGCACTCCCTGGGATCAAGAAAACAATGACTACTGAAATGGCCAACTATGTGATAACCTTAATTAAGGTGTTGAAAGGCCTCCATTCACGGGTGTGAGCTGCTTATGAGGAAATACCTCCCTTCTGTCACTATTAATCCGGGAGAGTATCTCCTGATTCGTAATTGGATTAGGAAAGGACTGGGGAAAAATGCCTGAACCCACATCCATCATTGTAAGGCTTTGAAGTAACATGAAAAGTAACCTTTTTGTTTCCAAGCCCTAGGTTACTGTTCCACCCAGCCTGCAGGGTGAAGTACCTACTTATCACCGTAGTCCTGCTGGGACTCTTGGAGACAAATAGGGAGGCCAAGCAAAGAACCTGTGGAGGTAGCGGAAAATGAGTCCATCACGTGTCAAGACGACCCTTTACGCTGCATGAACAACGGCCCTGAGGAAGGAGGAATGTGACCCCAGTGGACGGATGTTCGACCTACGTGTGACAACCTCACCAAACCCTGACCTCCTTGATGGAAGAACTGAAGGAAGATTGCCCTGCCATCGGATCGGATGTAGATGGGACTATAGCTGCAAAAACAGGCATAGTACCGCCAGGACAAAAGTATAAGGGAGAGATGTGTTAGTGAAGTATAACCCTTCAAAGGACAAGGCAGAAAAGGGAATTACATATAAACACATATCTGGGCGGATCATGGGGGTCTTATCTGGTGCATTGATTAGTGATCCTGGGAGTGGTAACACTTATAATAATCATGCTTAGCTTCCTAATGAAATGCTTGTGCAAAAGTGTCAGTACAGCAGTAATTCCACAACAGTTAATACAGCAACGTGAAGTGAGCCTAATGGATGAGAAAGAAGATGCAGAGGGAAGGAGGAAAATGATAGAAGTGCAGGTAGAATGGGACAGACTGAGACAAGTGGCTATGGATTAGAAGTCATCATGAAATGATAAAAGGGGAATGAGAGTTTGGCTCAAGTTAGAATCAGAGCTTAATGGGAAATGGAATGAGAGATTGGTCAAGTTAAAAATCAGAGCTTGATGGGTAATGGGATATCAAGCTTGTATACGTGCATTGTGAAATGAATAGCTTCTGCGAGAAAGCGTTATCACGGCCTTGGCTGTCTGGAAAGCCTGTGAACCATCCATGGGAGACTGTAACTGTTTGTGAGAACTACACTCCTCAGGACTGTCGATAAAAGCTTGCTATACTATGAAACAAACTAATTATTATTAATGATGGGAAAAAATAATTACTTAAAGGAGGGGCGTAATGAGCTAATTGTATCACTAATGATTGAAAGGCTTGATGGGTTTTGTAAGAATATAGTCAACTGTAACTAAGAGAAATGTGCTTTTCACTTGAGTTACAGCTGTGTTGCAGCCCCGCAGTAAATAAAAGGTTCTTTTAAGTTACCTGGTGTTCGACTGCTGATTACCCCTGGACTGCAAAAATTTAGTATTTTCATTTTCATGGCAAAAAACAAGAATTAAATTCATGATTATTCAGTAGTTAACATTGATTATTATTAGTGAATTGGTGTATTAGGTAATCATATTGCAAAGACTAGATCTTTATTTTTAAAAATAACACGATCAACCAAAATGTTTCCAGAAACTGCAGAGCTATCAGAATTTGTTTGAAAAATAAATTACTTTTATAATTTTGAGAAGTTACAAGACATCATACTCTGCCAAGACTATGTGGGCTGGGCATTGGAGCAATGGAATTGTTACTGGGCTAGTAATCCAGAGACCCAGGTTAATGCTCTGGGGATCTGGGATCGAATCTGCCGATGACATATTGAATTTGAATAAAATCTCAAATTTAAAGTCGAATGATGACATTGTTGATTGTTTTAAAAACCCACCTGGTTCATGAATGTTCTTCAGGAAATCTGCTCTCCTTATGTGGCCTGTCCTACACGTGACTCCAGATCCACAGCAATGTTGTGGTTGATTTGTAAGTGCCCTCTAAAATAGCCTCACAAGACATGCAGTTCAAGGGCAATTGGAATGAGCAGTAAATGCTGGTCCAGCCAGTAACCCCCACCTCCCATGAATGAATAATTTTTAAGGCGGCTCATTGTTCAATCTGAAGATTAGTCAGAAACTGTCTGTTTGATTGGATTTGATTTATTGTCACATGTACCGAGGTAGTGAAAGGTTTTGTTCTGCGTACAGTCCAGAAAGATCATTCCATACTTGAAAAAACTCAGACATACGATAAATACACAATGTAAATACATAGACACAGATCCCAGGTGAAGCGTAGATAACTAGTGTATCTTGTATCAAATGTATCAATTACAAATTACTGTATTAATTAGCTACCAATCTGGAACAGATGATTAAATAAGCAGTGATCTTTAATTGATTTACAATTAAACAATAATGAATCAGTAGTTATAGTAAAAGTTTGAGTTTTATTTGTTGTAAAAATGTAAAAGCTTCATTGCTGTGTATATAAAGAATGTGTATTGAGGATAAATATAGCAGCAAGAGAGACCTTCCAACTCTGATTCGCCTCAACATTTAGAACTATGTAAGGAATTGTGCAGAATAAGGTAAAGGGCTGTTATGAAACTGTTCGATTGTATTCCTGTCAAAAGTAATGAGAGAAGGTGGTGTCAGTAATTAAAGATCCAATTCAATTAAACTAGTGCCCAATTGACCAATGGTTATGTTACAACAGGCCCAACTCTGACATGAGGTAATGGTCACTTTGGGGGTAAAAGTCGAGATTCTGAAGGTCTTCCCTGATGGCCAAGTACTGAAGACTCTCGAGGCCGACTTCCAAGGAAATTACGGAGGAGCCAGGGAGGGTTACGCTTCTACAGACTGGTCACCACCTTGAAGTAAACGTCAATGTCTTCAAGTCAGTCAGTAAAGCTTCTCTTTAAAAGACCAGAAACGGTCGTCCAAGAAGAATTAGTTGAGCAGCGAAGCTGACTGTAGAACCTGCAGCACGGGAAAGCATGGCGGAGGCGCAGGATCCCGTTTTGGTGGCAGTGGTCAATTTTACTGCGGGGTGGGCAGCACGGTGGCCTAGTGGTTAGCACAACCGCCTCACGGCGCTGAGGTCCCAGGTTCGATCCCGGCTCTGGGTCACTGTCCGTGTGGAGTTTGCACGTTCTCCCCGTGTCTGCGTGGGTTTCGCCCCCACAACCCAAAAATGTGCAGAGTAGGTGGATTGGCCATGCTACGTTGCCCCTTAATTGTAAAAAATAATTGGCTAATCTAAATTTTTTTTTTAAATTTAAATTTTTTTTTACTGCGGGTGGAGTTCATTCAGGAGAGCTTCGCCAAGCAAATGAAGGCACCAGAAGTCAAAAGGATGAAATTTAGAGACAGTTTGGTCCGGTGGGCTCGTGGAAGGGAGGGAAGCAGCAGAGGCAGCTGATCGGATTGACTCAATCTCAGTCACAAAGAAGCTCCACAAGCTCCTCACACTTCTTGTTGGAGGTGTGGATGGAAGATACAGGGGAGATCGAGAGTACTTCAAAAGGAGCTAACTTGTGTCAGAGATATTCAAAAATTTCAACACTGCGTATTTAACATAATTCTAATTTATTTAACTTTCAGCCAGAATATTAGCCCCTGTAAATGGGCTGGAGTTTATTATCAGGAGAAAGAGACCCAAATGAACATGGTTCAGTCCTGAGTATGAGTAACAGCAAAATCCAATCACTGTGGTTACTTATGGCCACGTTGGTGTCTCAGCAGGTGGGATAACTGAGTGAATCCCTTCCCACACTTGGAGCAGGTGAATGGCCTCTCCCCGGTGTGAATTCGTTGATGTGCAGTGAGGTAAGATGATTGTCTGAACCCAATCCCACAGTGAGAGCACCTGAACGGTTTCTCGTCAGTGTGAACACGTTGATGGCACATCAATTCCCCAGAACTTTTATAGCTCTTCCCACATTCTGGACATTGAAACGGTCTCTCATCAGTGTGAACCCGCTGGTGTCTCAGCAGGTGGGATGACCGAGTGAATCCCTTCCCACACTCGGTGCAGCTGAATGGTCTCTCCCCAGTGTGAACACGCTGGTGTTTCCGCAGTGTGGATGACTCAGTGAATCCCTTCCCACACGTGGAGCAGGTGAACGGTCTCTCCCCAGTGTGAACTCGCTGGTGACTCAGCAGGTTGGATGACTGAGTGAATCCCTTCCCACACGTGGAGCAGGTGAACGGTCTCTCCCCAGTGTGAACTCGCTGGTGACTCAGCAGGTTGGATGACTGAGTGAATCCCTTCCCACACGTGGAGCAGGTGAATGGTCTCTCCCCAGTATGAACACGCTGGTGTTTCGGCAGTGTGGATGCCCGAGTGAATCCCTTCCCACACTCGATGCAGGTGAACGGTCTCTCCCCAGTGTGAATTAGCTGGTGTTTCCGCAGTGTGGATGACTCAGTAAATCCCTTCCCACACTTGGTGCAGCTGAATGGTCTCTCCCCAGTGTGAACTCGCTGGTGACTCAGCAGGTTGGATGACTTAGCAAATCCCTTCCCACACGTGGAGCAGGTGAACGGTCTCTCCCCAGTGTGAACACGCTGGTGACTGAGCAGGGCGGATGACTGAGCGAATCCCTTCCCACACGTGGAGCAGGTGAATGGTCTCTCCCCAGTGTGACTGCGTCGATGAGTTTCCAGGTTGGATGGGTAAGTGAATCCTTTCCCACAGTCCACACATTTCCACGGTTTCTCCTCAGTGTGACTGCATTTCTGTCTCATGGGGCCTGATGACGTGTACGGTTTCTCCCCACTGTGAACGATGCTTTTTCCTTCCATGTTCAAAATCCGGTGATATTCAGGATATGATAAATTGAGGGCTCTGTCAGATCCTGATGTGATGCTTGGTTTGAGTTTCCGGACTTTGAAGACTCCCCTTTGAACACCCTGTGAAACTGATTGAAAAGAGAAAATAGGGAGTGAGAGAACCCACAAAACACAAAGGCAGGTTGTGAAATTGAGCTGAATGAATCTGGTCATTTGTGGGGCCGGCACTGGAAAAAAGTGACCATGAAAACTGCTAGATTGTCACAAAAACACAACTGGCCTCTTTGGGAGGAGTGAGAAAGAGGTGAAGAGAGATTTTGGTCTACAAGTCATATTAAAGAGAATAGATGGCAAAGCTAATTCGATCTTCAGTTTCATAAACAGTAACCGAAGAGATAATGCTGGAACATCTCAGCACGTCTGGCAGCATCTGTAGGGAGAGAAAAGATCTCATGTTGAGTCCAGATGGTCCTTTGTTAGCTCTTTTCTCTCCCTACAGATGCCGCCAGACCTGCTGAGATGTTCCAGCATTTTCTCTTTGGCTTCAGATTCCAGCATCCGCAGCAATTTGCTTTTATTCATAAACAGTAATATTGATCCAAAACTATGCTTCTGGTGGCACGGTGATTAGCACTGCTGCCTCACGGCGCCAGGGACCCGGGTTCAATTCCGGCCTTGGTGACTGTGTGTGGACTTTGCACTTTCTCCCCGTGTCTGCGTGGGTTTCCACCCGGTGCTCAGGTTCCCTCCAACAGTCCAAAGAAGGGAAAGTTAGGTGGATTGGCCTTGATAAATTACCCCTTAGTGTCCAGGGATGTGTAGGTTAGGTGGGGCTATGGGGTTACAGGGACTGGGTAGGGGTGTGGGCCTGGGCAGGGTGCCCTTTCAGAGAATCAGTGCAGACTCGATGGGCCAAATGGCCTCCTTCTGCACTGTCGAAATTCTATGGTTCTAATTCTATCCTGTAAATCTTTATAAAGCTCTGGTGTAGAAGTCAACTATTTCCTAACACACCTAATAGGTAAAAGATAGCTATTTAGGATAAATATTAAGCCCCAGCTT
This sequence comes from Scyliorhinus canicula, assembly GCF_902713615.1. Classification (NCBI taxonomy): domain Eukaryota; kingdom Metazoa; phylum Chordata; class Chondrichthyes; order Carcharhiniformes; family Scyliorhinidae; genus Scyliorhinus; species Scyliorhinus canicula. The sequence goes on along the minus strand of NW_024055820.1, from coordinate 1,111,801 downwards.
TACCCATATTAAATGAAGGATTTCAACACTCTCATAACCTCAGGTTATCTCAAAACATACGGCTTACAAAACAGAATCCTTTTTACTGTCCTAATGATTTTCCAGAGACCCAGAATTAATATTTTTACTGCCCTAATCATGTTCCAGAGTCACACAAATACTTTTTACTGTCCCAATGATTTTCTAGACACCCAGGTATGAATCTCACCAAGGCAGAAGGTAAAATTTGAATTCATTGAAAGTTTACTGATGCCCATGAAGCCATTGTTGGTTGTTGTAAATATCCACCTGGTTCACTCCTGTCCTTCAGTGAAGGAAATCTTCTATCCTTACCTGGTCTGGCCTACACGTGACTCCAGATCCACAGTCAGCTGGTTGACCCTTAAAATGCTCTCTGAGATGCACTCAGTTCAAGGGCAATTAGGGCTGGGCAGTGAATGCTGGCCCAGCCAGCGACACCCACATCCCGGGAATGAATAGAAAAGAAAATCTGCCATCCTTACCTGGTCTGGCCGACACGATTCCAAACCACAACAATGTGGTTGGCTCTTTAAAAGCCCTCCGAGATGGCCGAGCCAGTCACTCGGTTTGAGGGAAATTAGGGATGGGCAATAAATGTTGGCCCAGCCAGTGACTCCCACAAATGATTAAAATAAAATCCTGGAGACTCCAGTCAGTTCATCCGGGAGAGTTGGCATCCGGTCCAGGCTCACAGTGCATAGTAACAATAATCACTTATTGTCACAAGTAGGCTTCAATGAAGTTACTGTGAAAAGCCCCTAGTTGCCACATTCCAGCGCCTGTTCGGGGACCCCGCCCCTCATTCACTCCGATTGGTCGGAGGACCAGCATCTCCAGGTCAGTCCTCCAGTCCCGCCCCTCCACTTCCTATTGGTCCAGAGCTGCTGTCAATCACCCGGACATTGTGACGGTTCCAGATGGTGAGAGCGGCCAAAGGCTCAGGCTGACTGGCTGATTGTCCAATAATAACAGTGAGAGTCTCAGTGGGACAATCAGACAACAATAGTGGAGATGGGGCCCAGAGGAGAAACTGCAAAGGATTCACTCACTTTGAGAGTAACAAACACAGTGTCTGCTCCAACAAGAGTCAGGCTGCAGTGTGTGTGAGTGAACACATCATTGCATCCAATGTAGAAATATAGAATTACCTCAGTGCTGAAGGAGGCCATTTGGCCCATCGAGTCTGCAACAACCCTCTGAAAGAGCACCCTACCAAGGCGAATTCCCCACCCTATCTCCACAACCCCTCCCAGTGACAATGTAACACAGCCAATCCATCTAACCGGCACATCTGTGGACTGCGGGAGGAAACCAGAGCACACAGAGGAAATCTACGCAGACACAGGAAGAATGTACAAACTCCACACAGTGACCCAAGGTTGTAATTAATCACAGAATCTGCAGTGCAGAAGGAGACCATTCAGCCCATCGACTCGGCACCGGCATTACTTGATCTGGCCAACCCACTGAAATGTGGGTAATTCTGAATTGCACTCTGAAATTGCCTTGCAAGCCACTCAGTTTAAGGGCAATTAGGAATGGGCAACCAAGCTGGTTTGCCCATGACACTCACATCCCATAAAGAACAGAGAAAATCAAAGGGCTGTTTCCAGTGCCGGTTTCAAAGGAATCGGTACTGGTCCCTTCACTCCTGGTTTACATCATTGATTTGAAAGTAAATGTAGGAACATGAGGAAGAAGTTTACCTGTGACACAAAAATGTTTAAACACTTTTATAAAATAAATTTAGAGTACCCAATTATTTTTTCCAATTAAGGGGCAATTTAGCGTGGCCAATCCATCTATCCTGCACATCTTTTGGGTTGTGGGGGTGAAACCCACGCAGACATGGTATGTTTAAACACTTGATAGTGAGGAAGAAAGCTGGAGGGAAAACAATGCAAAGGATTACATGATAAATGGCAGGACAGGACTAGTTAGGCCAGAGCTAGATTCCTGTGCACAGGAAGGCTGCACTGAAGAGAGTACAGAAGGGATTTAAGAACATCAGCCAGAAATTGACAATGTTTGCTCTGAGGAAAGTTTGGATAAACTGGGGCTGTTTTCTTTGGAACAGAAAAGACTGAAGGGAGACCAAAATGAAATTATGAAAAGCAGCCCGGCTAGCTCAGTCGGTCGAGCATGGGAGTCTTAATCCCAGGCCCGTGGGTTCAATACCCACATTGGCGCTTCAGCTTCTTTAATCAGAGAACATTGAACTGAACTGTTTTATGGGCGGCACGGTAGCACAGTGGTTAGCACTGCTGCGTCACAGCACCAGGGTCCCAGGATTCAATTCCCACTTGGAACACTGTCTGTGCGGAGTCTGCACGTTCTCCAGTGTCTGTGTGGGTTTCCTCCCACAAGTCCCGAAAGACGTGCTTGTTAGGTGAATTGGACATTCTGAATTCTCCCTCTGTGTACCTGAATAGGTGCCAAAGTGTTACCACTTGGGGATTTTCATAGTAACAGCATTGCAGTGTTAAGGTAAGGTAAGCCTACTTGTGACAATAATGAAGATTATTCTAAAAGTATAAAATTCTGGGGGATCATGGTGGCACAGTGGTTGTGTGCCTACGTGCTGGGGACCCGGGTTCGATCCTAGCCCCGGGTCACAGTCTGTAAGGAATTTGCACATTCTCCCATTGTCTGTGTGGGTTTCACCCCCACAACCCAAATATGTGCAGGCTTGGCCAAATTAAATTGCCCCTTGATTGGATAAAAATATAAATTTTTATTTTTTTTAATTCTGAGGGATCTAAATAGATTGGATAGGAAGGTCCTATTCCCTTTGGTTGAGGGATACATATAAAAGGGGGCAGATATTTAGGGAAGGACCAGGAGGTTTAGAGGGTGGTGAGGATCTGTGACATGCTGCCTGAAATGATGGCACAAACCCTCATAACATTTAAAAAGTATTTAGATAGCCATCTGAATTGATGTAACTTAAAAGACTACAGAGCACAATCTGGAATATTTTAAAATATCAATTTAGAGTACCCAGTTAATTTTTTCCAATTAAGGGGCAATTTAGCATGGCCAATCCACCTATCTTTGGGTGGTGGAGGCAAAACCCACACAAACACAGGGAGAATGTGCAAACTCCACACGGACAGTGACCCAGAGCTGGGATCGAACCTCGGTCCCGTGAGGCAGCAGGGCTAACCCACTGCACCACCGTGCTGCCCTCACAATCTGGAAATTGAGATGGGGCTGAATATCTACTTTGCAGCCACAATGAACTGAATGAAATGCAACATGAACAACAAACTTTGATAAAATCCCGGATAGTAACTCTCATTACTAACAAGGTCAGCGTTTGCCCAGTTTAGCTGCCAACTATGCTAATACGGTAATTTTCAAATTTACCTGCATACATAAGAGTACAACAGCAAATTATTTAACTTCCCCAATGTGATCGGTGTAATTAGTCTCAAATTTAACCCGGAATGGTCATTAAAAGTTTCCCAGTCACTCTGATATCTGAAATCTTTGTCCTCAGACAGAACAGACATTTTACCTCACAATGATATTCAGGTCCTGATGAATTGAGTAACTCAATCAGAGGATGATGTGATGTTTGATTTGAAGTTCCCGTTGGCAAATCCTCCTCTTTCTAAAGGAATTTCCAAAGGAATTTAATTCTCAGTCCAGGAGAGAAACGTACAAGATTCTCTTTTCTGGCTTCCGGTTCCTGGATGGCCGCGCATGCGCCCTGCTGCACATTTCCGCTGAGAAAGATGGCAGACGCGCAGGCGCCCTGCGGCATATCGCTCCCTAAACAGATGACAGCCGTTAACAGGGGCCGATCAGAGAGAAAATTACCGATGCGCCCCCCCCCCCCCCCATTCGGTACAAACACCGAACTGTATCAAAAGTGCCGGAACCAATTTATCACCCTGAGGAACGTAACTGAATAATGGCGGCGAAGGCTACCCAGAATGCAGGGCGAGGAGGAATACGCCCTCTCTCCATCACAGGAGCCAGAACGCGCAGGCGCCAGTATGCCCCGCCCCCGGAAGCTGTCTTTCTGTGCGGAGCATGCGCGGTGCTCCTCGGGGCTGAGCGCAGCCGCAGTGAGAGTGAGTGCGGCTCCCAGAGGCTGAGTGAGAGCCGCCGCGAGCGGGGACAATGGTGAGAACCTAAACCCCCCAATAAAACCCATTGGTTTTATTGTCAGTCTGCAGACAGGAGCTGGAGAACTGAACCCAGGCAGAGGAGAGGGAGGGAGAAAACTGGGAGTGGAGGAAAGAAATGGTGCAGATGGTGAGATGGGTTTGGATTTCAGCCCAGGGAGAGGGAGAGTGTGTGGGACGGGGACTTACAGCTTTGGGGGAACAAGAGAGGAAAAAATGTTCCAGAGGAACTAGAATTGTCTGTTCAGAATTTCTATCCTGGACTCACAGTGATGACTTATGTAAAAAGGATCTGCTGACACATCAACGTATTCACACTGGGGAGAGACCGTTCTCCTGCTCCCTGTGTGGGAAAGGATTCATTCAGTCATCCCACCTGCAGACACATCAACTTGTTCATTCTGATAACAAACCTTTTAACTGACCTGACTCTGAGAAGAGCTTTAAAAACAAAAAGAATTTATTAACACACCAATATGCTCACACTGGGGAGAGGCCATTCACCTGCTCGGTGTGTGGCAAAGGATTCAACCGTCCATCTGCCCTACTGAACCACCAGAGAATTCACACTGGGGAGAGGCCATTTAACTGCTCTGACTGTGGGAAAGGATTCATTAATTCATCCAAACTTCTGATACACCGGCAACTTCATACAGGGGATAGACCGTTCACCTGCTCTGAATGTGGGAAGGGATTCACATGTTCATACAACCTTCTGACACATCAGCAGGTTCACAGTGAGGCCATTAACTTGCTCAGTATGTGGGAAGGGATTCACTCATTCATCCAACCTGCTGACACACCAGAAAGTTCACACTAGGGAGAGGCCATTCACCTGCTCTGTGTGTGGGAAGGAATTCAGTCAGCCACCCAACCAGCTGGCACACCAGAGAGTTCACAGTGGGGAGAGGCCCTTTACCTACTCCGTCTCTGGGAAGGAATTTTCTCATTTATCTTATCTTCTGAAACACCATCAAATTCACACTGGGGAGAGGCTATTCACCTGTAATGTCCGTGAAAAGGGGTTGACTCACTCATCCTAATTGCTAACACACCTGCGAGTTCACAAGCAACTACAAGGTTTAGATTATACCCTTATTGATGCTGTTCATTATGCTCAGGACTGAATAATGTTCACTCTGACTGTCTATATCTGCTGATAAGGTTTATTATTCTGAATAAATGTGAAATAAATCAGCTTTGTTTGAAACGTTGTTGCAGATTTTTATCTTTCCCACCTAAGTGTTTAACATCACCTGTCTGGAGCTCAGAAAGAAGGGAAGGATCATATGGCAGGAACAGAGCTTCAGCCTGGACACAGTCCTTCAGGGTCACACTGAGAGGGACAAATGACACTTTGGTCTATCTCATCTCTCTTCACTGAAAGCAAAGTGGCTAAATCCTGAGGCATGTAGGAAATGTGTCCCAGCCACTCTCTTAAATTGTGCAGAGCTCCTAGATATGGAACAGATGTTTCCTTTACAACTGTCGGGCAGCATGGTAGCACAAGTGGCTAGCACTGTGGCTTCACAGTGCCATTGTCCCAGGTTTGATTCCGCACTGGGTCACTGTCTCTGCGGAATCTGTACGTTCTCCCTGTGTCTGCGTGGGTTTCTTCCGCGTGCTCCGGTTTCCTCCCACAGTCCAAAGACATGGATTGGCCATGATAAATTGCCCTCAGTGACCAAAAATCTTAGGTTGGATTATTGGGTTTTGGGGATAGGATGGAAGTAATGGCTTAAATGAGACGGTGCAGACTCGATGGGCCGAATGGCCTCCTTCTGCACTGTATGTTCTGTGTTCAAAGTCAGGAAGAACAATGGTGAATGCTGAAAATGTGCTGTCAAATCTGAGATTGGTGTGAACCTGTGATGTTCCTGATTGGAGGTAAATTGATGGATTGATTGATATTTATTGTCACATATACCAACGTACAATGAAAAGTATTTTTCTGCGGCCAAGGGAACGTACACAGTACGTACATAGTAGACAAAAGAAGAGTCGACAGAGTAAATTGACAGTGGTGCATCAACAAATACTGATTGGTTACAGAGAAGAACAATGCCAAACAAGAGCAGCATAGGGCGTCGTGAATAGTATTCTTACAGGGAACACATTGTTGAGGCGTCTAGTTGATGTGGGGAAGAAGCTGTTCCTATATCTGGATGTGCAAGTCTTCAGACTTCTGTATCTTCTGCCTGATGGAAGGGTCTTGAAGAGGGCAAAGCCTGGGTGTGAGGGGTCTCTGACAATGCTGTCTGCCTTCCTGAGGCAGCGCGAGGTGTATACAGAATCAATGGGAGAATGGCAAGCTTGCGTGATACGTTGGGCTGAGTTCACACACTCTGCAGTTTCTTGCAAAGTAGCTAGATTTAAGTTCCAGGCTGAAAATAATGCATCTGAATAAGTCTGAAACATTTTAATGTGTTTATGTGACAGTCACAATGAATTAATTGAATAGAAACCTACTTAAAATAGATTGGTTGAAGTCTGCATTAAAATAGCAGCTGGAGCAGTTCACAGGAGCCTGTTAACTATTGGGACAATTAGACAATAGTTTGGTTCCCAGATAAAGAAGGAGCTCCAATGTGTATCCAAAAATTCCCAATTTTATTGATATGTGCTTCCCACATTCTGTCCGTTTAAATAAACCTCACCCCTTTCAGCTTTTAACAATCAGAAACAAAACAGAGAAAAGGACAGAGCTGTGTCTGCCCCTTTAACTGGGAGCTGAGCAGTGTCAGAGCCCCGACTGTCCCTTTAAGAATGAGTGATGTGTTCAGCTGAAAATTCCTATTGGCCGTTTTCTGAGTAGTCTCCTTATTCTGATCATTCTCAGGTGTCCTTGGGTGGTTAGCACTGTTGCTTCACAGCGCTAGGCTCGATTCCCAGCTTGGGTCACAGTCTGCACATTCTCTCAGTGTCTGCGTGGGTTTCCTCCAGATGCTCCCACAGTCCAAAGGTGTGCAAGTTAGATGGATTGGCCCTGCCAAATTGTTCTTAGTGTCCAAAAAATGTTAGGCGGAGTTACTGGGTTATGGGGATAGGGTGGAGATGCGGGCTTAATTAAGATGCCCTTCGTACGGGCTGGTGCAGACTTGATGTGCCGAATTTAGTTTGCACTATACCTAGCCCCAATCCCCATCATATCCCACCCCACCTAACTAACACTTTTTTGGACACTAAGGGGAAGTTGATCATGGCCAATCCACCTAAGCTGCAAATCTTTGAATGGTGGTAGGAAACCCATGCAGACACTGGGAGACAGTGCAAACTCCACACAGACAGTCACCCAAGGCTGGAATTGAACCAGGGTCCATTGTGCTGCGAGGTAGCAATGATGTCCTTTGTGACAGTCTGAATTTTCCTCTCCTGATGTTTTAACATTTGATCTTTTCAATCACAATGTGTCTCAAAGAGAAGATTGAAACTTTGGTTTTAGCTGTCAGATATATTTCCTGTATAAATCGAGAACCACTAGAATGATTTCAGTTCCTCTACAGATGCACCTCAGATACCAGAAATACCTGGAGTTCTCCATGTCCTCATTGCTCTCACCTTGGGTAGAACAGCTCTCAATCAGGTGGAGTCAGTCACACGTGCATCTGTCATGATGTTTCCATTCCTATTTTATCTCACACCTCCCAGTGACACTGACTATAACACAGAAACATCAAATTATCATTGCTACCTTGCATCTTGCCTTCCTATTATTGTCTAATGATAACAGTGACAGAGTAACACACACCAGAATTAGAATGACAGGCAGGTTATTGTCCAATAATAACAGTGACAGAGGAACACACAGCAGCATTGGAATAACAGGCATTCCCGCACCAGCACCCCCCGAAGGGCACCGGAATGTGACGACTCGGAGCTTTTCACAGTAATTTAATTTGAAGCCTGCTTGTGACAATAAGCGATTTTCATTTCAGGCATGTTATTGTCTAATAATAACAGTGACAGAATTATTATCTGGGATCCTGGATCTGGGAAGCAACAGTGTTACCCACTGTGCTACCATGCTGCCCTAGATTGGCCCAGATAGGATGATATTTCATAGGGTCGGTGCAGGTTCGATGGGCCGAATGGCCTCCTTCTGCATTGCAGGGACTCTGATTAATCTACCTTGGATCCAATGATATGTTCACTTACACACTGCAGTCTGAATTATTATGGGAACAGACACTGTGTTGGTTACTCTCAAAATGAGTGAATCCTTTGCTGTTTCTCCTCTGAGCCCCATCTCCACTATTATTGTCTGATTGTCCCACTGAGACTCTCACTGTTATTATTGGACAATCAGCGAGTCAGCCTGAGCCTGTCGCTGCTCTCACAATCTGTTACCGTCACAATGCTCGGGTGATTGACGGCAGCTCCTGACCAATAGCAGGCGGAGGGGCGGGACTGGCAGACCGAATGATGCGGCTGGTCCTCCAACCAATCGGGGTGAATGGAGGGCGCGGCCCGCGTGATTGAAGCATGCGCAGTGTGGGTAAGTAATGGCGAAGGAGAAGGGTTGTGTTTTCAGATCCGAAATTGGTAAGAGACGTTTAACAATATGGAGGGAGCGAGAGATCGCGGGGGTGGACGGAAACGTTGTGTAAAACTTTTGCAAGCCGCAAACTTCGGAAAGTTTACGGGACCCAGTTTGTATCGAGCGGCGCTGCAGCTCCTCATGTTGGGCTCGGGTTAACGGCCGCCATCTTTATTGGATGTGCATCAGGGCGCATGCGCGTTTCTCATCTTTGTCGGGGCGATGTCATAATGAGTGGGAGGGGCTTGTTCCCCATTGTGCAGAATGGAGACAACTTGTCCATCAAACTGGATTAGTCTTTGAGTCCCAATGTCTTATTGATGATGCAAAGCGGTGGCAGAAGTGGAAAGAAAAGGAAGCCAATCTCTCCGGATTTCACTGTCTCATAGAATTTGCAGTGCACAAGGAGGCCATTCGGCCCATCGTGTCTGCACCGGCTCTTGGAAAGAGCACCCGACCAAAGGTCAACACCTCCACCCTATCCCCATAACCCAGTAACCCCACCCAACACTAAGGGCAATTTTGGACACAAAAGGCATTTTATAATGGCCAATCCACCTAACCTGCACATCTTGCACACCTGAATGTCCTGTCCCATGTGTCAAAAGCTCTGTGGCTCTGTTCAGCCACATGAAGACCCAGGGCAGAAACTCACAATCCTGAGTCAACATCACCCCCAAATCAGAATGGTCTCAGAGGGAGTGTAGCACTGATTTACCGGAGTGATATCTGAACCCCCTGGGGTGAAATTACAAGGCGAGATTAGACAAAAATGTCAGAGTGAGCTGGCAGCATGTTGGCACAGTGGTTAGCACTGCTGCCTCAAAGCACCGAGGTCCCAGGTTCGATCCTGGCTCTGGGTCACTGTCCATGTGGAGTTTGCACATTCTCCCCGTGTTTACGTGGGTTTCACCCCAACAACTCAAAGATGTGCAGGGTAGGTGGATTAACCACACTAAATTGCCCCTTAATTGGAAAAAATGAATTGGGTACTCTAAATTTATTTTAAAATATGAAAACAATTATGGGCAGAGAAGGGCATTCAGTCCATTGAGTCCATGCTAGCTTTTTGATCGGAACGGTGGTTAGCACTGCTGATTCTCAGCGCCGTGGACCTGGGTTTGATTCCCGGCTTGGGTCACTGTCCATGCGGAGTCTGCATGTTCTCCCCGTGCGTTTCCTCCGGGTGCTCCGGCTTCCCCCCACAAGTCCCGAAAAAACGTGCTTGTTAGGTGAATTGCACATTGAATTCTCCCTCTGTGTACCCGAACAGGCGCCGGAGTGTGGCGACTTGGGGATTTTCACAGTAACTTCATTGCAGTGTTAATGTAAGCCTACTTGTGACACTAATAAATATTATTATTATTTGGAGCAATCTAGTCAGAGTTATTCTCCTGCTCTGTCTCCGTATCCTCACAGGTTTATTGACTTGTGCACTGTAAAATTTATTGTGTCTATTTCCAAACTCCGTCACAGGCAGCAAGTTTAAGGTCATTGCCACTGGTTGTGTAAAAACATTCTTCCTCATACCTCCTGGACCATTTACATGCATAGATACGGAGCCAGGTAGAAAATAGGAGCAGGAGGCCATTTGGCCCTTCGAGCCTGCTCCACCATTTATTACGATCAGAGCTGATTAGGCTCAATAGCCTAATCCCGCTTTCCCCAATATCCTTTGATCCCCTTCAACCTCAGTGCTGTATCTAACTGCTTCTTGAAAACATGCAATGTTTGGCTTTAATTAGTTCCTGTAGTGACAAATTCCACAGACTCCCCACTCTCTGGATGAAGAAATGTCTCCTCATCTCTGTCCTAAATGGTCTACCCCGTATTCTCAAACTGTGACCCCTATTTCTGGACACACCCACTATCTGGAACATCCTTCCTGAATCTACTCTGTCTCACCCTGTTTTTATTTTAAACATAAATTTAGAGTGCCCAATTCTTTTTTTTGCAATTAAGAGGTAATTTTAGCGTGGCCAATCGACCTACCCTGCACATCTTCAGATTTGTGGGGTTGAGACCCACGCAAACACAGGGAGAATGTGCAAACTCCACACAGACAGTGACCCGGGGCTGGGATCGAACCCGGGTCCTCGGCGACATGAGGCTAACTACTGCGCCACCGTGCCACCAACTTTTTATAGGTTTTTATGAGATCCGCCCTCATTCTTTTGAACTCCAGCGAATACAATCCTAACCAATTCAACCTCACCTGCACATCTTTGAACGGTGGGAAGAAACCTGAGCACTGGGTGGAAACCCACGCAGACACTGGGAGAAAGTGCAAACTCCACAGTCAGGGTGGGAATTTAACTCGGGTCCCTGGAGCTGTGAGGCAGCAGTGCTAACCACTATGCCACAAGAAGCATAGTTTCAGTATCAATATTACTGTTTATGAAGCTCAAGATCGAATTTGCTTTGCCATCTACTCTCTTAATATGTCTTGTTGATATACAACATCCCTCTTCACCTCATTCTTTCTCCTCCCAAAGAGGCCAGTTGGGTTTTTGTGACAATCCAGCCGTTTTCATGGTCACTTTTTCCCAGAGCCGGCCCCACAAATGACCAGATTCATTCAGCTAAATTTCACAACCTGCCTTTGTGTTTTTGTGGGTTCTCTCTCGCTCCCTATTTTCTGTTTTCAATCAGTTTCACAGGGTGTTCGAAGGGGAGGCTTCAAAGTCCGAAAACTCAAACCAAGCATCACATCAGGATCTGACAGAGTCCTCAATTGATCATATCCTGAATATCATCGTACTTTGAACATGGAAGGAAAAAGCATCGTTCACAGTGGGGAGAAACCATACACGTGTTGTGTGTGTGGACAAGGATTCACCGGATCATCAGGCCTCACAAGCCACAAATGCAGTCACACTGAGGAGACACCGTGGAAATGTGTGGACTGTGGGAAAGGATTCACTTACCCATCCCAGCTGGAAACTCATCGGCGCATTCACACTGGGGAGAGACCATTCACCTGCTCCAAGTGTGGGAAGGGATTCACTCAGTCATCTGACCTGCTGAGACACCAGCGAGTTCACACTGTGGAGAGACCGTTTCAATGTCCAGACTGCGGGAAGTGCTACAAACGTTCTGGGGATCTGATGTGCCATCAACGTGTTCACACTGACGTGAAACCGTTCAGGTGCTCTCACTGCGGGACTGGGTTCAGACAATCATCTCACCTCACTGTACATCAGCGAGTTCACACTGGAGAGAGACCATTCACCTGCGCCAAGTGTGGGAAGAGATTCACTCAGTTATCCCACCTGCTGAGTCACCAGCGAGTTCACACTGATGAGAGACCATTTCAATGTCCAGACTGTGGGAAGTGCTACAAAAGTTCCGGGGAACTCATGCGCCATCAGTGTGTTCACACCGACGAGAAACCGTTCAGGTGCTCTCACTGCGGGACTGGGTTCAGACGATCATCTAACCTCGCTGTACATCAGCGAATTCACACTGGGGAGAGACCATTTCAATGTCCAGACTGCGGGATGTGCTATAAACGTTCTGGGGAACTGATTCGCCATCAGTGTGTTCAAACTGACGAGAAACCGTTTAGGTGCTCTCACTGCGGCACTGGGTTCAGACAATCATCTGCCCTCGCTGTACATCAGCGAGTTCACACAGGGGAGAGGCCATTCACCTGCGCCCAATGTGGGAAGGGATTCACTCAGTTATCTGTGTTGCAGAGGCACCAGCGAATTCACACTGGGGAGAGACCATTCATTTGTTCCAAGTGTGGGAAGGGATTCACTCGGTCATCCGGCCTGCAGAAGCACCAGCGAATTCACACTGGGGAGAGGCCATTCGCCTGCGACCAATGTGGGAAGGAATTCACGCAGTCATTTAGCCTCACTGTACATCAGCGAGTTCACACTGGGGAGAGACCGTTTATCTGCTCCAAGTGTGGGAAGGGATTCACCATTTCATCCAACCTGCTGAAACACCAACGAGGCCACAAGTAACAACAGTGATTGGATTTTGCTGTTCCTCACATTCAGGACTGAACCATATTAGAACATAGAACATAGAACAGTACAGCACAGAACAGGCCCTTCGGCCCTCAATGTTGTGCTGAGCCATGATCACCCCACTTAAACCCACGTAACCCGCATACCCGTAACCCAACAATCCCCCCATTAACCTTACACTAAGGGCAATTTAGCATGGCCAATCCACCTAACCCGCACATCTTTGGACTGTGGGAGGAAACCGGAGCACCCGGAGGAAACCCACGCACACACGGGGAGGACGTGCAGACTCCACACAGACAGTGACCCAGCTGGGAATCGAACCTGGGACCCTGGAGCTGTGAAGCATTGATGCTAACCACCATGCTACCGTGAGACATTTGGGTCTTTTTCTGCTGAAAATAAACTCCAGCCCATTTACAGGGCTAATATTCTGGCTAAAAGTCAAATAAATTAGATTTGTGTTAAATACGCAGTGTGTTGAAACTTTTTTTTTGATTAACAATTATAAGAGGTATTTTCTGGCATTGTAAACAGTAGAATTACAGAACGAGAAAACAAAAGGGCTGTACATAGTGCAATTGCCGTAGCCCACTCCACCCAAATCTGCCTAAATGATCCCCTATATTGCATCCCCCTCTCGCCATAATACAGATCAAAGTAATACTACTCAAAATAATACAAAGTCAAAAATCCCCACCACCATCCCCCTCACAACACAGAAAACCCACCAAAATCGAATAATTCTTTAACTACTTCCCCCTTCTTAAACAAAACACAGTTACCGAAGAGAAAAGCCAAGAACAAAAACAAACAAATAAATCAGTGCAGACAGCATTTAAAGCGAACAGGAAAAACAGTTTCACAAACTGAGAGCAGAATCTTCTCAAGTTGGCACCAGTCCTTTCCTCCTGGCGAACTCCATAGCGTCCTCGGGCGACTCAAAGTAATGATGTTGGTTCTCATGCGTAACCCAAAGTCGCGCTGGATGCAACAGTCCGAGCTTAACCTGCTTCTTGGACAGGATCGACTTGACTTGATTAAACCCTTCCCTCCTCTTGGCCACCTCTAAGCTTAAATCTTGGTACAGCCACAAAATGCTGTTGTTCCCCTTACAGCTCCCCGTGCGATTGGCCCACTGGAGAACGCGCTCCTTATCCAGGTACCTGTGGAACCTGACCACCATCACCCGAGGGGATTGTCCCTGCCGCGGCTTCCTCACCAGCACTCTGTAATCCCTGATCCACCTCCAATGGTCAGGGGAAGGTCCCATTTCCCAGCAGCTTCTGGAACAGTGAGTGTTCTACTGAGTAGATAGCGCAGTGAGTGCCTTTATATATATATATATATATTGGATTTGGATTTAGTGTCATGTGTACCGAGGTACAATGAAAAGTATTGTTCTCCGTACAGTCCAGATAGTTCATTCCACACATGAAAAACGTAGCAGATACGATAAATACAGAAAGTAAATACACAGACATAGACATCGGGTGAAGCATACAGAGTGCAGTACTACTCAGCAGAGAAGATGCGTGAAGAGATCAGTTCAGTTCATAAGAGGGTCGTTCAGGAATTTGGTAACAGCGGGTAAGAAACTGTTTTTGAATCTGTTGGTTCGCGTTCTTAGACTTTTGTATCTCCTGCTCGATGCAAGAGATTGGAAGAGAGAACTACCCGGGTGGGAGGGATCTTTAATTCTGCTGCCCATCTTCCCAAGGCAGCGGGAGGTGTTGACAGAATCAATGAATGGGAGGCAGTTCACGCGATGAACTGGGCTGTGCTCACATCTCTCAGTAGTTTCTTACTGACTTGGGACAAGCAGTTGCCATACCAGGCTGTGATGCAGCCAGATAGGATGCTTTTGAAGGTGCATTTATAAAAATTGGTGAGAGTCAATGTGGGCATGCCAAAATTCCTTAGTTTCCTGAGAAAATGTAGGCGCTGTTGTGCTTTGTTGGTCATAGCATTGACGTAGTTGAACCAGGACAGATTGTTGGTGATGTGCACACCTAGGAATTTGAAGCTGTCAACGATTTCCACCTGGGCACCATTGATGCAGACAGGGGTGTGTACAATACTTTGCTTCCTGAAGTCAATAACCAGCTCCTCAGTTTTGGTGACATTGAGGGATAGATTATGTTGTTACACCACTCCTCGAGGTTCTCTTTCTCCCTCCTATACTTTGATTCATCGTTATTCAAAATCCGACCCACTATGGTCGTGTCATCAGCAAACTTGTAGATAGATTTGGAGCCAAATTTTGCCACACAGCCGTGTGTGTACAGGGATTCCCACACACAGAGCAAGTGAATGGTTTCTCCCCTGTGTGAACCCGCTGATGTGCAGTTAGTTCAGATGACGACTTTAACCTCTTTCCACAGGAAGTGCAGCTAAATGGCCTCTCCCCAGTATGAATTTGCTTGTGTACCACCAGGTTGGCTGACTGAGTGAATCCCTTCCCACATACTGAGCAGGTGAACAGTCTCTCCTGTGTGAACACGTTGGTGTTTACTGAGGTGGGATGAATGCCTGAACTTCTTTCCACAGTCGGTGCAGCTGAAGGGCCTCTCCTCCGTGTGAAATCGCTGGTGTGACATGAGACAGGCTGACTGGGTAAATCCCTTCACACACAGAGAACAGGTGAATGGCCTCTCCCCAGTGTGATTACGTTGATGGTTTGCCAGCTGGTATTGAGAATTCAATCGTTTACCACAATCCCCACAGTTCCACAGCTTCTCCCCAGTGTGAGTGCGTCAGTGGTATTCCAGCCGGGATGGATAATTGTATCCCTTCCCACAGTCGTCACATTTCCACGGTTTCTCCATGGTGCCTGTATCTTCCTGTCTTTGCAGGTTAGATGATCAATTTAAGTATTATCACAGAGATCACATTTACAGTTTCTCTTCACTGTGAATGGTGTGATTTTTTATAGACTGTGAACTGGTTAAAGCTCTTTCCACAGTCAGTTCACTGGAACACTCTCCCTCAGGTGTACGTGTGTCGGTTATTTTCCAAGAACACTGGTGTTTGAAATCTTCTCCCACGGACAGAACAACCAAATGTTTCTCCTTCCACATTCAAAGGCCAATGTTATTCAGATCCTTCTTCCTTAAAAAAATATTCAGATCTGGATAAATCTTGTCAGATCTTGCAATGATGTTCCTTCCTGTCCTCTTCAGTTATCTCCCCCTTCGAATAGCCTGGAAAAGCAGATTACAAAACGTTTCACATCAAGTGTAGAGCACAGAAACACAGAAAAGACAAGTCTAGTTTCTATGGAATATTTTTCCTGTCTTTTTTTCCCAAAAGTTGTAAATCCCTATCCCGCACACATTCTCTCCTCCCTGGGCTGAATTCAAACCCATCTCACCATTTATTTCCTCAACTCCAAAATTTTCCCCCCTTCCTCCCCTCTGCCTGGATGCAGTTCTGGGCAGAGTGAGAACAAAATCAGCGATACAATCATTTTCTCTCCTGGTCACTAGGACCCAGAAGCCCCGCCCACTCTCTGCGTCACCACCATGGCCCCTCAGACACCGTGTTCGCCACGGAATGAAGATGGTGGCCTTTAACCTGGGCCTATTTCCGGGAAAGTTTCAGTGCTGGAACCGTGGGACCTGCAGGTTATTATTCGGGGTTTGTGGCCCACACTGAGTGTTAATGAACCCGCTCCACCCACCCGCCGCTTCCCCTCCGCCGCCTCTCACCGGCGGCCGAGCAACAAACCAACCTCTGTTCAGCGTCATCACTCACTCTGTGCATGCTCCAAACTGTGTGAGACTGCGCACGCATCCCGGTCCCCTGTATTGTAGATAGGGGGCTTTCTCGGACACCGGGAATGCTGGGTACATTACCCACCATTGAAAGATGCAATCAGTTAACAATTGTTCACTGTAATCCCGACACCAGATTGGAAAGCAATTGTGCATATGTACTTAGCCCACATATGTCCAACTATTCTTAAAGCCTTTGTGGTCCGGGAGTTTAAATCTAACAAAAGCTCTGTGGTCTCACATACTGCATTGGAACGTGAAATATAAGCATTTCCCTCCGGCATTCCAATGTTAAAATTCAACATTTAACATGTCTGAATGTTGCCCGGAACCAAGTGGCAACGTAATCAAAATTCCTCCGAAGCATTTCAGTGTCGCACTGTAAGGTACAGAAATAAACATAATTCATCGACAGCGTGTGCTCAAGTGGGGTGCTCCTTACAAGGGCTGGTGCAGACTTAATGGGCCAAATGGTCTCCTTCTACACTGTAAATTCTGATTCTATGATAATTTTCCCAAATCCCAACTGTGACAGGACTGAAATTTCAATGAGACTTGATGTGCGTCCAGTTCCTTAGGCTGGATATAGTGAGATTAGCGTTTGTGGAGGGAGTTTTCTCACCATGTAGCTGAATGGGTAGATAATGAGGCTTTAATCTCAGGATCATTATTTTGAGTTGCGTGCTGGGTGATTAATTTTACATTTTTGAAAAAAATACCTTTGCAGTTGATTTTATTTGCTATGTTGGCATGGAAGCCGGATTTTGGAGGGCCAGTACAGTTTGGAACTAATTTATGCAGAAACCAAGTTCACTGACCTTTACCATTCACCAGAAAGACCAGAAAATAGGAATGAGTGGAGAATGGAGAGTGCCCCAGATAGCAGTAATGACAGCAGAACTAACCTCTGCAGTCACATGTGAACAGGTGTCTCAGCAGGTAGCTGACACACCAGCACACACACACTGGGGCGAGGCCAAGGTGGGCCAGCACTAGGAAAAAGTGACTCTTAAATCTGTTGTAAAAACCCAACTGTTTATCTAATGACCTTCGGTGAAAGGAACCTACAACCTACAGCGATCTGGGCGTGCATGTCCACAGGTCTTTGAAGGTAGCAACACAAGTGGACAAGGTAGTCAAAAAAGCACACGGAATGCTTTCCTTCATCGGATGGGGCATTGAGTATAAAAACTGGCAAGTCATGCTACAGTTGGATAGAACCTTGGTAATGCCGCACTTGGAATATTATGCACAATTCTGGTCGCCACATTACCAGCAGGATGTGGACGCTTTGGAGAGGGTGCAGAGGAGGTTTACCAGGATGTTGCCTGGTCTGGAGGGTGTTAGCTATGTGGAGAGGCTGAATAGACTCGGACAGTTTTCATTAGAAAGACAGAGGTTGAGGGGCGGCCTGATAGAGGTCTACAAGTTTATGAGGGGCACGGATAGAATGGATGGGCAGGCACTCATTCCCAGGGTGGAGGGGTCAGTGAGCAGGGGGCATAGGTTTAAGTTCCACTGGGCAAAGTTGAGAGGAGATGCGCGAGGCAGTTTTTTTACGCAGTGTGGTGAGCGCCTGGAACACGTTGCCAGGGGAGGTTGTGGAAGCAGATACATTAACGGCGTTCAAAAGGCATCTTGACAAGCACATGGATAGGATGGGTATAGAGGGATACGGCACAAGGAACTGCTGAGGGCTTTGGCAAAGGTTGGTATAATGACCAGTACAGGCTTGGAGGGCTGGAGGGCCTATTCAGGTGCTTTGTTCTAACCCAGTTTGGATCTACAAAAGATTTTAGTCTCTATGGGAGGAGAGGGATAAAGATGGGTTTAGCAGGGAGAGAGAGATTTTACATACCATAAATCAAACTGAACTTTGACAAAGTCTCACAGACACCTAATTTCACCACATTGAAGGATGAGAGTAACAGGAGTATGCAAACATCATCACCACCGAGTTCTCCTCTAAGTCACACATCATCCTGACTTGTCTGACATCCAGTACTCGATGACCAGAAATGTCAGTTAGGGTTAACGGTGGCCATCTTTGTGGGGGGTAATGTGCAGCAGAGCGCTTGTGTGGCCGCCATGTTTGTAGGGGGCATCATTTTCAATGACTGGGAGAACCTTGTTCCACATTGTTCAGATGGAGACAACCTGACCCTCAATACCTTTTATCCTGAGTAACATGGCCATACATTACCCTGGTTTGCACAGACCCAGATATCTAATTGATGAGGCAGATAAGTAAAGAAACAGAAGCAAATCCTGCTATCTGGATCCCACTAACTCAATCGATGTCCTCCCCCATGTGTCCAAAGATCTGCAGCCCTGTTCAGTCACATGAAGACCCATGGCAGAAACTCACAATCCTAAGTAGACGTTACCCTCAAATTGAGGGGCAAATTGGTTAGCACTGTTGCTTCACAGCACCGGGGTCCCAGGTTTGATTCCCCGCTGGGTCACTGTCTGTGCGAAGTCTGCACGTTCTCCCCATGTCTGCGTGGGTTTCTTCCGGGTGCTCCGGTTTTATCCCACAAGTCCCAAAAGATGTGCTTGTTAGGTGAATTGGACATTCTGAATTCTCCCTCCATATACCTGAACAGTCGCCGGAGTGTGGTGACTACGGGATTTTCAAGGTAACTTCATTGAAGTGTTAATGTAAACCTACATGTGACAATAATAAAGCTTATTATTATCAACCATTTCTGAAATTCTCATCCATTTCTGTGTTACCTTCTGGACTTGACTATCCCGTCTCCCATATTCAATCTCCACACCTTAATTCATTCAAAACTCTGCGCATGCTTCACATAGACATAGACATAGAACAGTACAGCACAGAACAGGCCCTTCGGCCCTCGATGCTGTGCCGAGCCATGATCACCCTACTCAAACCCACGTATCCACCCTATACCCGTAACCCAATAACCCCCCCTTAACCTTACTTTATTAGGACACTACGGGCAATTTAGCATGGCCAATCCACCTAACCCGCACATCTTTGGACTGTGGGAGGAAACCGGAGCACCCGGAGGAAACCCACGCACACACGGGGAGGACGTGCAGACTCCGCACAGACAGTGACCCAGCCGGGAATCAAACCTGGGACCCTGGAGCTGTGAAGCATTTATGCTAACCACCATGCTACCGTGCTGCCCTAATCACAATGCCCGGTGAGTGACTGACGGCAGCTCCGGGCCAATACGAAGAGGGGGTGGGTCTGGAGGACCGAGCGGGAGTGGCTAGTCCTCCAACCAATCAGAGTGAACGAGAGGCGGGGCCGGACTGTAACTGAAGCATGCGCAGTGCGCGTAATGGCGATGTGGTCAAAACAACATTTCTTTCTTTGATCCGCGATCAGTAACCGAAAAATTGTGGAAAGTGGAAGCGGGCACCGATCGAACTGCCGGGTGGGTGGGAAGTCTTTGCAAATATATTGTGCAAACCAAATCTGGTAAAAAGGAATTCTCAGTCCCCCGTTTGCATCGGGCTGGGCCTAATCCGCGCAACCGGCTCATTTTAAAGACCGCCATCTTTAATAGGGGAAAGGTGCAGCCATCTTTGTAGGGGGCAAAGTTTTCAATGAGTGAATCATGGAAGCACGACAGTGCAGAAGGCCATTCGGCCCATTGAGTCTGCACCAGCACTTGGAAAGAGCATCCGACTTAGGCCCACGCCTCCACACTATCCCTGTAAACCAGTTACCCTACCTAATCTTTCGGCAGAAGTGCTAACTAGCCATTGTGCTACCATGCCACCCATAACAGCAAGGGGTCGTCCGGCATTTGAACCCAGGAGCTCGTGCAAACTCTCCGAAAGCGAGAATCATACCCCTAGACCAATGAGCCACCATGGGAGGAGCTTGTTACCCGTTGTTCAGAATGGGGACAACCTGAGCATCAAACTGTTACCCTTTGACCTGGGTGAATTGACCCGCAATGACCCTGGTTTCCAGAGGCTCAGATGCCTGATTGTTGAAGCAGAGCAGCGGCAGAGAAGGAAAGAAAATGAAGCATATACTGCTTGCTGGATCCAACTGCCTGATGGGATGTTCTGCCCCATTTGTCCAAAAATCTGTCAGCTCTGTTCAGTCACATGAAGACCCAGGGCAGAAACACATGACCCTGAGTGGTCCTCGAATCGAGTGACTGCTGAGGATGACAAGGGTTAATGTGCAGCAGGAGCAGTCATCCGGGACCAGGGAGCAGGCAGAGAGAATGCTGTGAATTTCTATCCTGGAATATGTACAGGGGAAATACAATAATCTTTATTGTCACAATTAGGCTTATATTAACACTGCGATGAAGTCACTGAAAAGCCCCTTGTCGCCACATTCCGGCGCCTGTTCAGCTACACAGAGGGAGAATTCAGAATGTCCAATTCACCTTACAGCACACCTTTCAGGACGTGTGCATGTTAAGATTTTGGTATAATTTAAGAATGAGGTTTCAGTATGAACAATACAACAGAAAAAGGGTACAGATTGTTACAAAAATTCTAATTGACCTTTGTAAAACTGAACGCACAAGTCAGCAGAATTTGCAGCTGTGTTCTCACAAGGACAGCGAGCTTCAATAACAAGGAACAGGAGGTAATGGCTGTCTCAGTAACAGATAGGGACAGTGGACAATAACAAGGAACAGGAGGTAACGGCTGTCTCAGTAACAGATAGGGACAGTGGACAATAACAAGGAACAGGAGGTAACGGCTGTCTCAGTAACAGATAGGGACAGTGGACAATAACAAGATAAGCGGTGCCTGCAAAGAGTAGGTGAAAGTGTGTGTTTATATATACCAGATTGAAACTTTAAACAATGACTGTGCATGTGTTAAAAAAAGTTATAACTATGTGCACATTGTGTAAACAAATTATTTACTTCGGTAAGAATGCTTGTTGAGCTATCTCTCCCTGCATATGCCTGAATAAATGACCATAAATCTGCTCTGATACTCCTGTGAATCATTTGTTCGTAGAAGTTAACGGTGACATATTGAGAAGCGATAACAACTGACAAGTGATGGTTTCTGTACATTGACAGGATACTGGAAGTGGATGATTGACTGACAGACAGGAAACTCAAACCAAACGTCACATTGCGATCTGACAGAGTCACTCGATTCATTAGAAACTGAATTTCAGCAGCATCTGGGTGTGGAAGGTAAAAGGTTTGTCTGTTCTGTCTGTGAGGGAAGATTTCAGTTCTCAGTGTGACTAGAAAAGCCCCAAGATTCACAAACCCTGGTTAGACCAAACCTGGAGAACTGTGTTCACTTCTGGGCAACAAACCTGAGGAAGGATAGAATGGCCTCGGAGGGAGTGCAGCACAGATTTACCTGAGTGATGTCTGAATGCCCAGAGTTAAATGACAAGGTGCAATTACAGGAAAGACTGTGTGAACTTTACACATTCTCCCCAGTCTGCATGTATTTCCTCCGGGTGTTCCGGTTATCTCCCACAAAAATGTGCAGGTTAGGTGGATTGGCCGTGCTAAATTGTCCCTTTTGTGTACAAAAGGCTAGGTAGGATTATGGGGATAAGGTGGAGGAGTGGGCCTCGGTAGGGTGATCTTTCAGAGGGTCAGTACAGACTCGATGGACCGAATGGGCTCTTTCTGCACTATAGAGACTCTAGGATTTCTTGGAGAGCCACAAAGTCGTACTGGTACAGAGGAGGCCATTCCATCCATTGAGTCCGTGCCAGCTCTCCACAGCAATCCAGTCAGTCCCATTCTCCTGCTCTTTCCCGTGTCCTCGCAGCTTTATTTCCCTCCAGTGTCTCTCCAATGTCCTTCAAAATCATTAATCGTGTCTATTTCCACCCCCTCGTGGGCAGCAGGGTTTGGGTCATTATCACTCACTGTGTAAAAATATTCTCCCTCACATCCCTGTCTATCTCTTACCCAAAAATGTAAATCTCTGTCCCAGATTTTTTTTGTCTGCCTTATCTAAACCCGTCAGAATCTTGAGAACCTGAATGAAATCTACCCTCAGGTTCTTTTGCTCCAACTATTCTGGTAAATCTGTAACTTCTCAAGAATTTTCACATCTTTCCTAAAGTCTAGTGACCAAATCTGGACACAATACTCGAGATGTCACCTAACCAGAGCTTTAGAAAGATTCAGCATAACTTCCCAGTTTTTGGATCAGTATTCCTGTTTATGAAGCTCAACACCCCATTTGCTTTGCTAACTACCCTCAATATATCTTGCTGACATACAAAATCATTGTCCTTCACCTCCCACCTCTATCTCTTGCTCCCGTAGAGGCCAGAGTCCTGTATAGGGCCAGACCAGGTGGCAGGTTCCCTTCCCGAAGGACATTAGTGAACCAGTTGAGTTTTCACAATAACCAGTAACTTTCATGATCACTTCTTCCTAGTCCTGGTCCAAAAATTAGGGCAGCACAGTAGCATGGTGGTTAGCATAACCCCAACTGGGGGGGTTGTTGGGTTACGGGTATAGGGTGGATACGTGGGTTTGAGTAGGGTGATCATTGCTCGGCACAACATCAAGGGCCGAAGGGCCTGTTCTATGCTGTACTGTTCTATGTTCTAAAGTACCAGGTGCATTCAGCTACATTTTACAACCTGTCCTGTTTTAAATTAATTTCACAGGGTATTCGAAGGGAAGACATCGCCATCAAAAACCTCTCACCAAATATCACATCAGGATCTCACAGACCCGCCCAATTTATTGTAACCCGAATATCATTGGATTTTGAACATGGAAGAGAAAAGCATCGTTCACAGTGAGGAGAAACCGTACATGTGTTGTATGTGTGGACGAAGATTCAGGCAATCATCTGGCCTGTCAAGGCACAAATACAGTCACACTGGGGAGAAACGGTGGAAATGTGGGGACTGTGGGAAAGGATTCATTTCCCCATCTCTGCTGGAAATTCATCGACGCAGTCACACTGGGGAGAGACCATTCACCTGCTCCGAGTGTGGGAAGGGATTCACTCAGTCATCTGACCTACTGATGCACCAGCGAATTCACTCGGGAGAGAGACCATTCACCTGCTTTGAGTGTGGGAAAAGATTCATTATTTCAGCCCACCTGCTCACTCACCAGCGAGTTCACACTGAGGAGAGACCTTTCAAATGTCCAGACTGCGGGAAGTGCTTCAAAAGTTCTTGGGAACTGATGTCCCATCAACGTGTCCACTTTGATGAGAAACCGTTCAGATGCTCTCATTGCGGGACTGGGTTCAAACGGTCATCTCAACTCACTGTACACCAGAGAATTCACACCGGGGAGAGGCCGTTCACCTGCTCAGAGTGTGGGAAGGGATTCACGACCCCATCCAACCTACAGAATCACCAGCGAGTTCACAAGTAACTACAATGATTCGTTTTTGCTGTTAATCACATGAGGGACTGAACCATGTTCATTGGGACGTTTCTGCTGATGTTATTAAATTCCAGCCCACTGATGGGGTCATATTCTGGCAAATGGGCCAAAGTCCCGCCGCTGTCATGCTGGTCCCGCTGGCGTGGATCAAAGCACCTACCTTACTGGTGGTGGGGGGGGGGGGCGCGCAAGGTGATCTGGAGTACCCCCACGGTGGCCTGGCCCGCGACATGGTCTTCATGATGGCGGAGGCGGAAGTGACCCTCTCCCCTGTGCATGTGTGGACTTCCGCCGGCCGGCGAAGTCTCTTCGGCCGTGGTGCCAAAGGCTGTTCCCACCCGCTGGCGGAGCGCCAACCACTCTGGCGCAGGCCTAGCCCCTCAATGTTAGGGCTTGGCCCCGAAAGGTGCAGAGACATCTGCACCTTTGGGGCGGCCCGACGCCGGAGTGGTTCACGCCACTCCATCCCGCCGGGACCCCCAGCCCCGCCGGGTAGGGGAGAATCCCGGCCCTTGTCAAGATTGTGACTTTAAAGTTTCTGTCTACAAATCCTCTCCCTCTAACTCGCAGGAAAAGGAGTTCACAGAGGTTTTCGGTGTAAATGCAGGATAGAAATTCAGGACAGACCCTCTGAATCTCAGTCCCACACACTCCTCTCCCTCTCTGCTCATTGTTCCAGATTCAGTCTCCAGTCTCCTCCTGATCATTTTCTCCTCTCCAGATTCTCTCTCCCCCTGTCCTTAAACTGGTGACTTAGGCTGTGAATCAATCCCACTCCTTCACTCTCATTCTAACAAATAACCCAGCTCACAATAAATCATCTTTAACAACTTTATTAGTAATTTCCAATATTGGGAAAGAATCACCTTTTCCCACTTGAGGAGAACAGAAATTCAGCGGGCAGCTCAGAACTTCCTCTCCCCAGGACTGTTTTAACAAGCTGTATGTATCTGAGTTACATTTATACAGACTCACTCACTCAGTAACTGATCAGATCTCAATGAGCTACAACAAAGGCATATTTATAATGAGTTTTTAAACATAATAAAATGTCTCAAGCAGTTTCACAGGGACACGAGGACATATTGGGTCAGATGACCAAAGTCTTGGTGAAAGAGTTTGGTTATAAAGAGAGTTTTAAGGGTGGAAAATGAAGTGGGGAAGTTTAGGGATGAAATTCCAGAGATTAGGGTCCAGGCAGCTAATGGCCCCCAATTGGGATGTGACTAAAATCAGGGATGAAGGACATCCGGGAATGGTGCTCCGTGTACATCAGCCCCATAGCCCAGGCTCAAGGCCCAAATCTGAACTTCGGGACAGTTTGACCATCCCTGGTCTGAGAGAAAATAAATTCCCCGATAAACATCTTGTAAGATCTTGGTTTATTTATAACATAAAAAGTTTGGACCAGTTGAGTCCTCCTGTGTACTCGATGGGGATTGACTTTAACAGATTTAAAATCCTCTGGATTTCAGTGTCACAACAAGAATACGTTTCAGTCGAGATTTAAATATATAAATATTGAAAAACTGAACAGAAATGGGGAAAGACGGCAGCTCAATCATTTCAAAGTGAGAAATGAATGGTCTCTGTTTCAGGTGGGACTCCTTCAGAATGAACACTTCCCACCAGCAGCACCAACCCCCCCTCCCCCTCCCTGTTCACTGAACATTCCTTCACCCACTCATCCTCCCATTGCACAGCCACCCAATGGCCCCCAGCCTGGATTCACATTCAGCATGAACTCAGTGAAAGGCTGAGCTGGCCCACGGGATGTAAGAACGGACAAGAGCTGGAAGTGGTTCCAGTCAATACAGTTTGTGCATCATTGTTAAATAAAGAAACTTCATATCTTGTCAAACCCCCATTTCAGACACTTGGTGAATTACAATTTGGAGCCCAGACCCTTCCTGTTGCTTCTACTTGGTGGATGCTGTGTGGTTTCAGCAGAGGTAGAGACAGGCTGCTCACATTCCTGCTCTCACTGCCCAGAGGCTTGTGGTCTCCGCCCTCTGGGTTTCAGAGCCCCTGAGGGTCCTGGGACAGACTGACCCATCTGTACCTGTACGGGGCAGATTCAGCTGGAGACGGGGCGGCGTGTTGGATACTGCCTGTGGGTTTGCGGGGGTAATAGGTTTAAGGTGGGACCTCTTTGAGTGGAGTTCCCAGTTCCATGTCTCCTTCCTCCACCCTCCCTCTCCTGGACCAGAGTCACATCATTCCTCGCACTCTGCTGCTGACCAGCTTGGGGGCGATCAGTGACGTGTTGACTGTATCTGTCATCCTGTTCATGGCAGCAGACATCTCCTGCACAGCCGGGTCATGACCTGCACCGACCCATTTCAGAGCCGTGCTTGAAGCTCCATGGAGGCAGCCACTCTCTCCATGACAGACAGTCTCTGGAACCTCCTGCAGTCTTACAACCCTCCAAGCTCCCTCACTCCTCCAATTAGGGTAGAAGCTGGCATTGTGGTAATGTCACTGGATTAGTGATCCAGAGATCCAGGCTAATGATCTGAAGACACGGGATCAAATCCCAAATCCAATTAATAAACCAGGAATTCTAAAGTTAGTCACAGCGGCCGTGACAACTACTATAGATTGTTGGAAAAACCCATCTGGTTCACGAATGTCCTTCAGTGAAGGAAATCTGCCGTCCTCACCTGGTCTGGCCTACATGTGACTCCAGACCCACAGCAATGTGGTTGACTCCAGTGCCGAGCTGGCCACTCAGCTGAAGGGCAATTAGGGATGGGTAACAAATCCCGGCCTTTCCAGTGACGTCCACATCCCATAAAACAATCAAAGAAAAGACTCTGACCCCCTTCAGCTCCCCCGACTTGCTTCACTCCACCATTGGCAGAGGCACCTTCACCTCCTGAGGTCCTGAGGGCTGGAAACCCCTCACTAAACCTGTCTCCTTACCTTTTCCACACAGCTTCTGTCCCTCTGTGAAGGGTCTCCAACATTTTAACCTGTTGATGGGTAAATGCCAGTTGTTGTTGTCGCTGCCGCACATTGGAAAACTCAGGAATGTCACAAAAACATTCGGAAACTTAAAACCGAAGATTCTCAGCTGGAAACTTCACCTTCAGTCAGGAACAGATCACAACTTTACACTAATCTCTGACTGGACAGCACATTTTGTGAAAACATTCACCATCTAATAATGTTCTTAAATGTCAGAAATTCATTGAATGTGAATAGAATTAGCTCTCTCTAGCTCTCAGTAACAAAGCTTCCACAGCAGTTTGCTGGGTGACACACACAGGACAGGCCTGTTCTCTCTGTCACAAACCCTGAAATCAGATTCCTAAACTGGAGAAGGTTGGATCTGGTGACCCAAATATAAACCAACTGTCTGAGTAAAGGTTAAAATGGTTCGACAGGAAAATTACTTTGGACTAACACCAAACACATTGACTGGATCCAGAGGAAGGAGAACACAAGACACTCCAGCCCCGGAGATCAGCTCCATCTGTCCGAGTATCTGATCCGGGATCAGTAACCATTCCGAGGAGACCATCACCTCTAGCCCCGGAGATCAGCATCCTGTTGATCTAGGATCAGTAACCATTCACACATGTTGTGGGTCACATCTATTTTCTGCCGATTTAGCTGATGTACCAAATCTAAACTGTTGTTTTATCATAAACTGCTTTAAAATCACCAATGACATTGACCCCCTTTTTGGGTGAACTCTGGTTCCTGGACTAAAATCTTACAGTTTCCAGCATTCATCATTAATCTTGTTGACTCTAAACACAGTTGTAAAGGAGCCTTCTGTCTGTATTTAGGAGCTCTGAACCATGGAAGAGAGCGACTGGGGCGTGTTTCTTCCACACCTCCGGATTAACCCACACATTCAGTCCTGGATCTGATTGACAGCAGCAAAAACAGCTAAATCCAATCCCGACAGATGCTCATGAAGTCGCTGGTGTTTCAGCACAAGCTGTAAGTCAGTGAATCCATTCCCACACTTGGGGCAGGTGAACAATCTCTCTCCAGCGTGAACTCGCTGGTGTATCATCAGCCCATTGCTGCTTTTAAAGCTCTGCTCACAGGCAAAACATTTAAAAGGTTTTATATCAGAGTGAATTTGTTGGTGTTTCAGCAGGTTGTATGACTGAGTGAAGCCCTTCCCACACACGGAGCAAGTAAACGGTCTCTCCCCAGTGTGAATTCGTTGATGCATCACTAGACCATTGCTGCTTCTAAAGCTCTGCTCACAGTCAAAACATTTAAAAGGTTTCATATCAGAGTGAATTTGTTGGTGTTTCAGTAGGTGATAAGACTGAATAAATCCCTTCCCACACACAGAGCAAGTAAACGGTCTCTCTCCAGTGTGAATTCGCTGATGTACAGTAAGTTCAGATGATCGCCTGAAGCCAGTCCCGCAGTGAGAACACCTGAATGGTCTCTCGTCAGTGTGAACACGTTGATGACAGGTCACTTCCCCGGAAGTTTTAAAGCACTTCCCACAGTCTGGACATTTAAAAGGTCTTTTATCAGTGTGAACTCGCTGGTGTTTCTGCAGGTTTGATGTAGCAGTGAATCCCTTTCCACACAAGGAGCAGGTGAATGGCTTGTCCTCACTGTGAATGCGTTGGTGTCTCAACAGATACTTTTTGCTTTTAAATCTCTTCTCACATTCAGAACATTTGAAAGGTGTCTGTTCTGTGTGAATATACTGGTGTGTCAGCAGACTGGATGACTGAGTGAATCCCTTCCCACAGGTGGAGCAGGTGAATGGCCTCTCCCCAGTGTGACTGCGTCGATGTATTTCCAGTTCAGAAGGGTAACTGAATCCCTTCCAACAGTCCCCACATTTCCACGGTTTCTCCATGGTGCCGGTGTCCTTGAGTCTCTCCAGGTTGAATGACAAGTTGAACTCTCGTCCACACACAGAACACATGGACGGTTTCTCCCCACTGTGAATGGTGTGATGGTTTTGCTGACTATGTAACTGGTTAAAGCTCTTTCCACGGTCAGTTCATGGAACACTTACTGTGTATGTGCGTCTCGGTGCTTTTCCAATCACACTGATGTTTAAAATCTTTTCCCACAAACTGAACAGACAAACATTACTCCTTCCACATTCAAAGACTGTGATATTCAGGTTCGAAAGAATTGAGTGACTCTGTCAGATCCCAATGTGATGTTTGGTTTGAGTTTTCTGTCAGCCAATCCTCTGCTTCTAATATCCCTGTAAAGGAGTTTACAAAAGCCATCACTGTCAGTCCAGGATAGAAATTCTGAACAGACAATTCTAGTTTCTCTGGAACATTTTTCCCTCTCTTGTTCCCCCAAAGCTGTAAATCCCCGTCCCACACACTCTCCCTCCTCCCTGGGCTGAAATCCAAACCCATCTCACCATCTCTTTCCTCCACTCCCAGTTTTCTCCCTCCCTCTCCTCTGCCTGGGTTCAGTTCTCCAGCTCCTGTCTGCAGACTGACAATAAAACCAAAGGGTCTTATTGGGGGGTTTGGGGTCTCCACTCACCCGCCTGAGTCCAGCTTCATACCTGCACTGCGCATGCTCCAGCTCACAATGGCTGGGGAGTGATTGACGGCAAGTGCCGACCAATAGAAAGACGGTAGTTCGGGGTGTTGATTTTCTACGGCAACCGGACGCCCTCTTGGGAAAGGAAGACGCGTCTTTTGTCATTGCTGCGGAGCGGTGCGGCGGCCATCTTGGTTAGGGATGAGAGAGTGGCGGATCTTCCTGCCGGGTGACAGGCAACCGGTGACCGCCACCATCTTGGGAATGGAACTCTGGTCTTTTGTGGAGCAGAGTGATGGAACGGCCATTTTGGTATGGGAAGAGAAAGTAGGCGGGGTTTCCGCTCCGGTAACCGCTCCCGGGTCACCCGGCGACCAACGCCATCTTGGGAATGGAGGTCGGGTCTTTTGTTCCTGGCGCGGAGCGTTGGGGCGGCCATGTTTGTATAGTTAGAGAGGGTGGGCGGGGCTTCCCTCTGACGGGTTTTTGGGTCACCTGGCGGCCGTCGCCATCTTATGGCGGGATTTTCTATCCGGGTCTTTAGTGAAGGACAATGAGCTGGAGCTGAGGTTGCAAAGTGTTCAGAGGAAGGTCTGAAATCAGATTTACAGCCAGATATCTGTAAGAACCACAAAGTTCACATTCATTATGTTTGTCAAATGAAACCACAATGCTGCAAACTCTCAGTTCTGAAGAAGAATCAGATTGCATTGGAAATGTTAACTCTCTCTCTTCACAGAAGCTGCCAAACCTGCTGAGGATTTCCACAACTTTCTGTTTTCACTTCACATTTCCACAACTTTCTGTTTTCACTTCACATTTCCACAACTTTCTGTTTTCACTTCACATTTCCACAACTTTCTGTTTTCACTTCACATTTCCACAACTTTCTGTTTTCACTTCACATTTCCACAACTTTCTGTTTTCACTTCACATTTCCACAACTTTCTGTTTTCACTTCACATTTCCACAACTTTCTGTTTTCACTTCACGTTTCCAACTTCCGCAGGGTTTAACTCAAATTATTCTGTTTTTGAAATTTTGTTACATAACCAATTAAGAGTAAAATAATTGTCACCATTTAAACGTCCAAATCAGTGATATTTATTCGTTTAACTGAGACTGGCTGTTCAGGAGCAATGTCAGAAATCACTTCACAGAAAATATAGTGAAATCTGCAATTCTGTCAGATTCAGTC
This sequence comes from Scyliorhinus canicula, assembly GCF_902713615.1. NCBI lineage: Eukaryota > Metazoa > Chordata > Chondrichthyes > Carcharhiniformes > Scyliorhinidae > Scyliorhinus > Scyliorhinus canicula. Next base: position 1,081,296 of record NW_024055820.1, on the reverse strand, counting down.
TACAGAAAGTATAAAAACTGAGATTGATAGAAGTTTGTGAGATGAGAGTATTAATGGTTATAGAATCAAGGGAGATGGATGGATTGAACAAACAGATCAGACATCTGCAAACTGGAGCTTAATGTCTGAGGTTGAACTGATTCTGGTTTTGTTTTGAAGGTGGTGTCGGTTTCCTGTTCTGTCGAATATCTCCACACCTGTGGGTAATTTGCTGGAGGTAAGATAATAATCTTTATTAGTGTCACAAGTAGGCATACATTAAGTAGCCTTGCAGGCTTGAAGGGCCAATAGGCCTCTTCCTGCTGCTATCCTCTATGTATCTTCTATGTATCATTGCAATGAAGTTACTGCGAAAATCCCCTAGTAGCCACACTTCGGCACCTGTTTGGGTAAATTGAGGGAATATTCAGAATGTCCAATTCACCTAACAATTCTCCGCGCGTCGTTCGGAACTTTTGGGAGACCCACGCAGACACTGGGAGAATGTGCAGACTCCGCACAGTGACCCAAGTGGGAATCAAACCCAGGTCCCTGGTGCTGTGAAGTAACAGTGCTAACCACTATGCTGCCGTGAAGGGGATGAGGGTTGGTGCAGTGACACAGCCTTGTCTGATCCCAGTCTTCACTGAGGGAGTGTCTGGGGTGTTCCCATTGATGAGGATCATGGCTTGTGTGTCATCGTGTAGGCGGAGGCTGGTGGCCAAGTTCTGAGGACAGCCAAATTTGAGGAACATACTGAATAAAACATCACTTTGACAGTGTGAAGTGTTTTTGAGAGGTCAGAAAAGACCTGTGAGGGGTGGCATGTGGCGCAGTGGTTAGCACTGGGACTGCGGCACTGACAACCCAGGTTTGAATCCTGGCCCTGGGTCACTGTCTGTGTGGAGTTTGCACATTCTCCTCATGTCTGCGTCGGTTTCACCTCCACAACCCAAAGATGTGCAGGTTAGGTGGATTGGCCAGGTAAATTGCCCCTTAATTGGAAAAAAAATTGCGTACTCTAAATTTATTTAAAGAAAAGACCTGTGCTTGGTGCTGTTCCTTGCACTTTGCTTGGGTTTGTTACACAGTGTAGAATGTCTTTAGTGCCTCGCGAAGGGAGAAAACCTGACTGTGACTCTTTGCCACTAAGAGGAGATCATTGAGGAGGATCCTGGCAATGATCTTCTCTTTTTTAAAAATAAATTTAGAGTACCCAATTCATTTTTTCCAATTCAGGGGCAATTCACCGTGGCCAATCCACCTAACCTGCACATCTTTCGGGTGTGGGGGTGAAACACGGGGAGAATGTCCAAAGTCCACATGGACAGTGACCCAGAGCCGGAATCGAACCGAGAACTTTGACGCCACGAGGCAGCAATGCTAACCAATACGCCACCGTGCTGCCCAGGCAATGATCTTCTCTGTGGCAGACAGCAGGGAGTCCCCTGTGTAATTACCTCAATCTGACTTGACTTGTCTGACTTCAATATAGTCACAGTGTCTCTGAGATCCCTGCCATGCATCCATCTTCCCAGATGAGGAATATGAGATTGTGTCGCTCTGCCAGGAGTGTAACCCCGCCATGCTTCAGAATTTCAGCAGGGATTCATTCTGCTCCAGTGGCCGTGTTGTTTTTCAGCTGTTGAATGACTTTTTCACTCTGCTCCAGATCGGGGTACCACAGGGACTGAGCCGGACAGGATACTGGGGAATGGACTTGAGGACGTTAAAGCCAAAGAAAGAGTCTCGGTCGAGGGGTTCTTCAGAATGTTCCCTCCAGTGAGCACTGACTGACTCTCTGTCCTTGATGAGTTCCCCTCCACACTTTGCTCTCAGTGGGGTGGGCCATTGACTGCTTAGGCCATCAATTCTGTTGGCAGCACTGATGAAACGATGCATGCAATTGTTTTCCATGAGCTGTTGGCTATCCCTCACTCTTTCTACCTTCTAAAGGCTTCAGAAACTTTAAAAACCTGGAGCAGGCATCTCAAAAGCACTGGAGCAGTGCTTCCAGCAGTGCCTCCACAAGATGCTCCAAATCCAGGGGCAAGGAGGGCGATCCAACAGAGGAGAGGGAAAAAGAAAACTGGGAGTGGAGGAAAGAAAGTCGGGGGCAGAGGTAAGTGTAGTGGCGATCACTAAGGAGAAGGTGCTGGGGAAGCTGAAGGGTCTGAAGGTGGATAAATCACCCAGACCGGATGGACCACACCCCAGGGTACCGAAGGAGATAACTGCAGAGGATGTGGAGCCATAGGTGGTGATCCTTCAGGAATCACTGGAGTCAAGGGGCTCCCAGGGAAGTGACTAATGTAACACCACAGTTTAAGAAAGGAAAGAGGTAGAAGACGGGAAATTATCGGCCAGTTAGTCTGACTTTGGTTGTTGATAAGATTTTAGAGTCCATTATTAAGGATGAGATTATGGAGTTCTTGGAAGTGCATCGTGAAATATGACTGAGCACAGTTTCATCAAGGGGAGGTCATGCCTGCCAAATCTGTTAGAATTCTTTGAGGAGGTAAAAAGGAAGTTCGACAAAGGAGAGCCAGTGGATGTGATCCATTTGGGTTTCCAGAAGGCCTTTGACAAGGTGCCGTACAACAGGCTGCCAAATCAAGAGAAGAGCCCATGGTGTTCGGGGCACGGTACTGGGATGGTTAGAGGATTAATTGACAGGCAGAATGCGGAGAGTGAGGATGAAAGGGTCTATTTCAGGATGGCAGCTGGTGACCTGGTGTTCCACAGGGGTCAGTGTTGGGACCACAACTATTCAATACATTAACGATCTGGAAGAAGGAACAGAGGCACTGTTGCTAAGCATGCAGATATTAGAAAGATGTGTAGAGGGACAGGGAGTGTTGAGGAAGCTGCAGAAGGACTTGGACAGGTTAGGAGAGTAGGAAAAGAAGTGGCAGCTGTAATAGAATATGGAAAAGTGTGAGGTTATGCACTTTGGAAGGAATAGTCGAGGCAGACTATTTTCTAAATGTGGTACAACTTCTTGTTCGGTGAATTGGACATTCTGAATTCTCCCTCCGTGAACCCGAACAGGTGCCAGAGTGCGGCGACGAGGAGATTTTCACAGTAACTTCATTGCAGCGTTAATGTAAGCCTCCTTGTGACACTAATATAGATTATTATTATTAGCTGGAGTACTGTGTGCAGTTCTGGTCGCCACATTACAGGAAGAATGTGATTGCACTGGGGTGTGAAGAGGCGATTCACCAGTATGTTGCCTGGGATGGAACTTTTATGAAGTGAGGTTGGATAGGCGTGGGTTATTTTCATTGGAGCAGAGAAGACTGAGGGGCGACCTGATCGAGGTGTACAAGATTATGAGGGCCGTGGATAGGGAGTAGCTGTTCCCCTTAGTTGAAGGGTCAGTCACAAGGAGACACAAGTTCATGGTGAGGGACAAGATGTTAAGGGGGGTTTTGAGGAAAACCCTGTTTACCCAGAGGGTGGTGACGGTCTGGAATGCACTGCCTGGGAGGGTGGTAGAGACGGGTTGCCTCACATACTTTAAAAAGTACCTGGATGAAGACTGGCACGTCATAACATTCAAGGCTATGGGCCAACTGCTGGCAAATGGGGTTAGGTAGGTAGGTCAGATGTTTCTCGTGTGTCAGTGTTGGATTGGATTTGTTTATTGTCACGTGTACCGAGGTACAGTGAAAAGTATTTTTCTGCGAGCAGCTCAGCATATCATTAAGTACAGGAAAAGAAAAGGAAATAAAAGAAAACACATAATAGGGCAACACAAGGTCCACAATGTAACTACATAACACCGGCATCGGTTGAAGCACACAGGGGTGTAGTGTTAATCAGGTCAGTCTATAAGAGGGTCATTTAGGAGTCTGGTGACAGTGGGGAAGAAGCTGTTTTTGAGTCTGTTCGTGCGTGTTCTCAGACTTCTGTATCTCCTGCCCGATGGAAGAAATTGGAAGAGTGAGTAAGCCGGGTGGGAGGGTCTTTGATTATGCTGCCTGCTTTCCCCAGGCAGCGGGAGGTGTGGACAGAGTCAATGGATGGGAGGCAGATTCATGTGATGGACTGGGCTGTGTTCACGACTCTCTGAAGTTTCATATGGTCTTGGGCTGAAATGTTGCCATACCAGGCTGTGATGCAGCCAAATAGGATCTGTAAAAGTTGGTAAGAGTCAATGTGGACATGCTGAATTTCTTTAGTTTCTTGAAAACGTATAGGCGCTTTCTTGGTCGCAGTGTCGACGTGGGTGGACCAGATTGTTGGTGATGTGTACACCTAGGAATTTGAAGCAGTTAACCATCTCCACCTCTGCACCATTGATGCTGACAGGGGTGTGTACGATACATTGCTTCCTGAAGTCAATGACCAGCTCCTTAGTTTTGCTGACATTAAGGAAGAGATTGTTGTTGTTATGCCAGTCCACCAGGTTCTCTATGTCCCTCCTGTAGATATTGAGGGTGTCAAGGGATATGGGGATAGTGTGGGAAAACGGAGCTGAGGTAGATTGGCCAATGATCCCATTGAATGATTCAGGCTTGATGGGCTGAATGGCCGACTGCTGCTCATATTTGTTGTGACCTCCTGGAAGGAAGCTGTGAGCACGGATCTGTCAATCAGCCTGAATCAGCACCTTCAGGAGAATTGGGAGGGTGAATATTAGATACAGCAGAGTGAGAATGGAGGGGGAGAGTGTGGGATGGAGATTTACAGCTTTCAGGGAATGAGAGGGAGTAAAAAATCTGATATAGAAACTAGAATTGTCTGTTCTGAGTTTCTATCCTGCACCGACAGTGATGAGTTTTGTAAATTGTTTTTACAGGATATTAGACGAGGAGGAATTACAGACAGAAATCTCAAACGTCACGTCTCGATCTGACAGTCACTCGATTCCCTTTAATCTGAATACCATCGGGCTTTGAATCTAGAAGAAGAAATGTTTGCCTGAACTGTCAGCTAAAGGTTTCAAACATCAGTGTGACTAGAAAAGCAGCGAGACCCACACAACACACACCCGAGTGAGTGTGTTCCAGTGAACTGACTGTGGAAAGAGGTTTAATCAGTTACACGGCCTGAATAAACATAATAACATTCACAGTGGAAGAGACCATACCTGTGTTCTGAACTGGTGTCCAACATGGAGAGTCCGGAGGAGACCCAAAACATGGAGAAACGGTGGAAATGTGGGCACTGTGGGAAGGGATTCAGAACCCCATCACAGCTGGAGATTCATCAACGGATTCACACTGGGGTGAGGCCATTCACCTGCTCTCAATGTGGGAAAGGATTTGCTCAAGGATCCAACCTACAGTCACACCAGCGAATTCACACTGGGGAGAGGCCATTCACCTGCTCTCAATGTGGGAAAGGATTTGCTCAAGTATCTAACCTGCGGAAACACCAGCGAGTTCACACTGGGGAGAGGCCATTCACCTGCTCCCAGTGTGGGAAAGGATTTGCTCAAGGATCCAACCTGCAGTCGCACCAGCGAATTCACACTGGGGAGAGACCATTCACCTGCTCTCAGTGTGGGAAAAGATTTACTGAAGGATCCAAACTACGGAAACACCAGCGAGTTCACACTGGGGAGAAATTGTTCACCTGCTCTCAGTGTGGGGAGGGATTCAGTCAGTTATCCCACCTGCGGAAACATCAGCGAGTTCACACTGGGAAGAAGCCATTCACCTGCCCTCAGTGTGGGAAGGGATTCACTCAGTCATATCACCTGCGGACACACCAGCGAGTTCATACTGGGGAGAGGCCGTTCATCTGCTCTCAGTGTGGGAAAGGATTTAGTCACATATCAAACCTGCGGAGACACCAGCGAATTCGCACTGGGGAGACGCCGTCCACATCTCAATGTGAGACGGGATTGCCTGTTTCATCTCACCTGCTGTGACACCCAACAATTTCACAATCTATTACAGGGGTTGGATTCTGCTGTTATTGTTTCTGCTCTACACCCAGGACTGCATTTTGTTCATTCTGACAGGTGGTCAGTGGGGATGGTCGGAGGGTTTCTTTCTGCTGGACTGGCCGGTCTCACCACTTTGCCTCCAGTGGGCTGATGCTCTTTGAGCCTTGTCGCTAATACCTGGCTTCAAATTGCACAAGGAGCACAGAGTGAAAGGGTGTTTGGAAGGGGTCGGGTACGTTTTGGCGCCTCCCTTTTGGCACCGATCATTTGACACCGCCATTTTGGCGCTAAATTGATTTTGCGCTCATTATTTTGGCACCCAGCTGTTTTGGAGCCTTTGTTTTGTATTGAATATATTGCCAGGAATGTAATTATAGGTTAATAATAATAATAGATAAAAACATGACATTTATTTCTAACACCAAATATTAAGTAAAACGAGTATAAAAGTTTAATGCAGTTCATATTTGTGGACCAAATCACGTAAATATTCAAGTGGTGCCCGTGAATCAAACTGTTGTGCGATGTTTAAGATACGCTCATCGGCCTTGATGTATTTCAGAAGTTTTTGATTTGGAGCATTCCCGGCAATCAACTGCTCGTAGTAAGCATCACGCCCTTTTTGAATTTTCCTTATACCATCGATGAACTTCCATATAACGGGATGGTTCATATCTAATTCTGCATATATTTTTCTGTGTGCTGCTTCAGCATGATTGTTTGTTCGGTCCACACCAGCTATTGTTCGCCTGTACTGATTCCACATTTCTGTAGGAAAAAGTGGCGGATGCCACCCATTGCCTCGTCTCATTGTCCTCCCAACGTAATTATCTTCGAGCCAATTCAGCAATGGTTGAAGTTCATCAGGTAAGTCCTCCGATAAAGCATCGATGTAGACATCCATGTGGGACTCAGGTACAAAACATAATGCTACGATCATTTTCGCTTTTAAGGCAAAGTCAGGATCATTATCGTACAAATGCTGGAGCCCAAGGTGTTTCAAATGCATATTTTGTATATTATGGGCTAAGTGGAAGAAGCAGCCTTTCAGCTCCACTTCCGGAAAACATTCTTTCATTGCAGAAAAGGCAGCGTGTTCATAGTCACAGTATATTCCTTTTGGCTGTAAATCTGGTAGCAAATCATTAATCATCCGGAACATTCTAACGTATGTTACTCGACGCTTATTCGGTAATAGAGCATACAACACGGAAAACCCCACCATGCCTTCTTGCCATAATGACATAAACCTGGTAAAATAACGGAGGAGACATCTTAAATGTCCCATCTCCATGCCACACTTCTGAATCACGTAAAAAAACTAACCAGCTCTGTCTCCCAAAAATTAACGACTTTATTAGATTTTGTTTTCTTCTTACGATTTTTTTCATAGCCTGTGAGTTTGGAAGTGATGCTTGTGCAGCTTGAGAACTATTTTCAAGCCATCGTTTATAATTGTTGACGGCACTTCAAGAGTTTCTTCAGCTTTACGCTTCAAACTTGTTTTGGTGGTAGCAACTTCCACACCGACTGCTGAAGCACCATGAGAATGTCCGTTCACTTCCTTCACTACTTCATTGTTTTTAGTGTGAATGCGACCTTTACACTCGTTTTTTAATTCGCATCTCCAAAACATTAACAATGGGTCGCTTTTGCTACATTTATCAAACACGTATAAATATCCATCGTGTGTTAATTTTGGTTTGTCTCTCTTGCTTAGAATTTTTTCAGCCATTTCTGGTATTTCTGGTATATTAAAAGCAAAACTGTATTTCTAGCTTTCAGATGTGAAAAGAGAACAGGCTTATGTAGCACCAAGGCTGTAGATTGTTATCATTAATTGCTGAAGTAGTCTGAATTGGCGCCAAACAGATGAGCGCCAAAAGGTCGGCGCCAAATGATCGGCGCCAAATAGTCCCATTCCCGTTTGGAAGTGTGAAGATATTTAGTTGCTATTTCTGTTTGGTACCCCGCCAAAGCATGCCATGTTGCCATTGAGATGGGCCCTGGTGGTTACCTTTTTTTTTTGTTTCATTTACCTGGATCATGGTGCCAAGGACCCAGGTTCGATCCTGGCTCCGGGTCACTGTCCGTTGGAGTTTGCACATTCTCCCCGTGTCTGACTGGGTCTCACCCCCAAAACCCAGGGTTGGTGAATTGGTCACGGTAAATTGCCTCTTAATTGGAAAAAAAAATTGGGTTTCCTAAATTTAAAAAACAGTTGTCTGACGGCTGGTTCGTGATACAGAGCGAGGCCAACAGCGCGGTTCGACTCCCACACCGGGTGAGGGTTAACCATGAAGGCCCGGCCTTATCAACATTACCCCTCGCCTGAGGTGTGGTGACCCTCAGATTAAATCACCGCCAGTCAGCTCGCTCGCTCTCTCTCTCGCTCAAAGGGGAAAGCAGCCTGTGGTCCTCTGGGTATTTTGTGACTTTTATTTCACAAAAATACAGCAAATCTAGATTCTATTAAGGAACAAAATTCCAACAGGAAAAGTGTCACAACCGTGGCGAACAAGAAAAGTTAATGATTCCATTAGAGGGAATACGAGATGGAATACAACGTGGAAAAGTGTGAGGTTATGCCCTTTGGAAGCAGGTATAGAGGGAATACGAGATGGAATACAACGTGGAAAAGTGTGAGGTTATGCCCTTTGGAAGCAGGTATAGAGGGAATACGAGATGGAATACAATGTGGAAAAGTGTGAGGTTATGCCTTTTGGAAGGAGGTATAGAGGCATAGACTATTTTCGAAATGGGGAAATGCTTAGGAAATTAGAAGCACAAAGGGACTTGGGAGTCCTTGTTCACGATTCTCTTAAGGTTAACGTGCAGGTTCAGTCGGCAGTTAGGGAGGCAAATGCAATGGTAGCATTCATGTCGAGAGGGCTAGAATGCAAGAGCAGGGATGTACTGAGGCTGTATACGACTCTGGTCAAACCCCATTTGGAGTATTGTGCCCTGTATCCAAGGATTGCTGGCCTTGGAAAGGGTCCAGAGGAGGTTTACAACAATGATCCCTGGAATGAAGAGCTTGTCCTATGAGGAATGATTGAGGACTCTGGGTCTGTACTCATAGTTTAGAAGGATGAGGGGGGATCTTCTTGAAGCTTATAGGATACTGCGAGGCCTGGATAGAATGGATGTGTAGAGGATGTTTCCACTTGTAGGAAAAACTAGAAGCAGAGACAACAATCTCAGACGAAAGGGATGATCCTTTAAGACAGAGATGAGGAGGAATTTCCTCAGCCAGAGGGGGGTGAATCTGTGGAACTCTTTGCTGCAGAAGGCTGTGGAGGCCAATTCACTGAGTGTGTTTAAGACAGAGATAGTTAGGTTTTTGATCAATAAGGGGATCAGGGGTTATGGAGAAAAGGCAGAAGAATGGGGATGAGAAAAATATCAGCCATGATTGAATGACAGAGCAGGTCAATGGGCCGAGTGGCCTAATTCTGCTCCTATGACTTATGGTGTTATGGGTACACCCCGGCGTCTGTTCGGGTGCACTGAGGGAGAATTCAGAATGTCCAATTCACCTAACAGCATGTCTTTCAGGAAACCAGAGCAGCCGGAGGACACCCACGCAGACACAGGGAACATGTGCAGACTCCACACAGACAGTGTTCCAAGCCAGGAATTGAACGTGGGTCCCTGGCGCTGTGAAGCAACAGTACTAACTGCTGTGCTACTTAAAATTTCAAGTGCCTGATTTTTTTCCCAATTAATGGGCAATTTTGCGTGGCCAATCCACCTACCCTGCACATATTTGGGTTGTGGAGGTGAGGCCCATGCAAACACGAGGAGAATGTGCAAACTCCACACGGACAGTGACCCGGGACCGGGATTGAACCTGGGTCCTTGGCGACCTGAGGAAAAAGTGCTAACCACTGTGCCACCATGCCGCCCGGATCCTGATAGAGTTTGAAATAGTTAGAGAGTAACTAAGATGCGCATGAGTGGGTTCTTCCCTGGGGTGCAGGACGGTGTCAGCATTGTTTAGGGGGGGCCAGCGAATCACTCACACGTGTTCTGGTCCTGCCCCAAGCTAGTTGGGTTCTGGGTCTCATTTTCTGAGACCATGTCGGAGATCGTTGTGGTCGAGCTGGAGCCTTGTCCACTGGAGGCGATCTTTGGGGTGTCAGACTGCCCAGAACTCCTTGAGGGAGGAAGGCTGACGTGTTGTCCATTTCATTGTTTGTAGCTCTGAGGCGAGTCCTGCTTGGACGGAAGTCGGTGATACCGCCCAGGGCCTCGGCGTGATTGGGAGACCTAGCAGAACTCTCATGGCTTCAGGTTGAACATGGGCAAGGAAACTCCAGCTGATGACCACGTACCGGCCTCCATCAGCTGATGAATCAGTACTCCTCCTTGTTGAACACCACTTGGAGGAAGCACTGTGGGTGGCAAGGGCTCAGAATATACTCTGGGTGGGGACTTCAGTGTCCATCACCCAGAGTGGCTTGATTGTACCACCACAGACTGAGCTAGCCGGGGCCGAAAGGACAAAGCTGTGAGACAGGGTCTGCAGCAGGTGGTGAGGGAACCAACAAGTGGGAAAAACATACTTGACCTCATCCTCACCAATCTGCTTACTGCAGATGCATCTGTCCATGACGGTGTTGGTAGAAGTGACCACCGCATAGTCCTTGTGGAGACAAAGTCCTGTCTTCACATTGAGGTTACTCTCCATCGTGTTGTGTGGCACTACCACTGTGCTGAATGGGATGGACTTTGAACAGATCTAGCAACTGAAGATTAGGCATCCAGGAGGCTCTGTGGGCCATCAGCAGCAGCAGAATTGTATTCAACCACAGTCTGCAACCTCATGGCCTAGCATAGCCCCCACTCTACTGTGATGTTCCTTCTGTAGTCCTTCAAGATGACTAAAAGTCATAGTGTTGAGAAAGAACATCAAGCTATGCATTTGAAACAAAACTACTTTATTTTACACTACTTCATATGGTTCGCACACTTTACTAAGTAACAGCTAATCAAACAACAGTATTAAATCTATGCTATTGAAATCTGTAATATCTTTCTAATACAACTAACACATTATCTCAACCTTTCACTAACCTCCCAGAACTCCTGGAGATACCGGCTTCTATATGACTACTCTGGTGCCATCTAGTGTTGAGATACATGAACATCATCTTGTTAACCCTTTACACTCCTTACATATTACAACACTAACCCAGGCTTTAACCCTTACTGCACCATGACTGCAGCAGTCACACACACACTAACCCGGGCCTTTAACCCTTACTGTACCATGACTGCAGCAGTCACACACATACTAACCCAGGCTTTAACCCTTGCTGCACAAAATACCTATAATACAATCTATCTGAAATACACTCATCACAGGCCCATTGTCCCAAATGTCTAATTGACATATAGAAATCCTGTAGAGTTCTCACTGGGACAGGCACCTATCAATATGTTTTGAAAAGTAAACTACTTGTTTAGGTTTTCGTAGTGGCTTCAAAAGCTTGGAACTCAGTTAATTTTTTTCCAATTAAGGGACAATTTAGCGTGGTCAATCCACCTAGCCTGCACATCTTTGGCTTGATTCATCGAGACCCACGCAAACACGGGGAGAATGTGCAAACTCCACACGGACAGTGACCCAGAGCCAGGATCAAACCTTTGACCTCAGCACCGTGAGGCAGCAGGGCTAACGACTGCACCACCGTGCTACCCAAGGTTAAACTAATTTAAGACGCAAGGTTGAAGGTTTGAAATCTCACAGTTGTTTTCTTCACACAACAGGGCCTCGAACAGAAGTACAGCTCATAATTATCAATGGCTGGGGAGTTAACGGTTCCAGACCTTAGCTCATCCAACCTTTATGGGATTCACAGCAGTTGCCCTGTAATTAAACCATTAAAGTGTAACTTTGTCCTGGCCTCGGGCCATGGGATGTATTTCACTTGTCCAGTTTGGCAGGAAGAATAGAAAAAAACAATATTCTTGTGATCTTATGAGACAAAGTCCCATCTTCACACTGAGGATACCCTCCATTGTCCTGTGTGACACTATCACTGTGCTAAATGGGGATTCAGAACACATCTCGATAAAACAGGGTATCCAAGAGGTGCTGTGGGCCATCTGCAGCTTAATATTCAATTACAATCTGTAACCTCATAGGCCAGCATATCCATGACTTTACCGCTGGGAACACAGATAGCAAGTGTGGAGTACAAGGAAAGCAGAACGAAACTTAAGCAAGGAGTTTGGAGGGCAAAAAGGGGTCATGAAAAGTCATTGGCCAGCAGGATTAAGGAAAATGTCGAGTCTTTTTACACATATATAAAGACCAATGGGGTAGCCAGGGAGGGGGTTGACCCACTCCAGGACAGGGGAGGAAATCTCGCATGGAGCCAGAGGAAATGGACAAGGTATTAAATGAGTACTTTGTTTGTATTCACCAAAGAGAAGGATTTGGTAGATAATGAGTTTGGAGAAATGTGTGTAAATAGTTTGGGTCATGTGGAGATCAAAAAGGAGGATGTACTAGGGGTCTTAAAAACATGAAGTGCCCATGGCCTGATGGGATCCAGAGGATTGGAGAATAGCCAATGTTGTTCCTTTGTTTAAGAAGGGTAGCAAGGATAATCCATGTAATTACAGGCCGGTGAGCCTTACATCACTGATGGGGAAATATTTGGAGAGGATTCATCGAGACACAATTTACTCCCACTTGGAAATAAATGGACGTATTGGTGAGTGGGAACATGGTTTTGTGAAGGGGAGGTTGTGTCTCACTAACATGATCGCGGTATTCGAGGAAGTGACGAAGATGATTGATGAGGGTAGGGCAGTGGATGTTGTCTGCATGGACTTCAGTACGGCCTTTTACAAGGCCTCATGGCAGACTGGTTCAGAAGGTGAAGTTGACACAATGGATACAGAAATGGCTCCGTTATAGAAGACAGAGGACAGTGGAAGGGTGTGTTTCTGAATGGAGTACTGTGACTAGTGATGTTTCTCAGGGATCAGTGCTGGGACCATTGCTGTTTGTAATATGTACAATTGATTTGGAAGAAAATAACTGATTTGATTGGCAAGTTTGCAGACGACACAAAGGTTGGTGGAATTGCGGAAAGCGATGAGGACTGTCAGACGATACAGTAGCTGGAGACTTGGGCGGAGAAATGGTAGGTGGAGTTTATTACAGACAAATTAGGTGGATTGGCCATGATAAATTGCCCTTAGTATCCAAAATTGCCCTTAGTGTTGGGTGGGGTTACTGGGTTATGGGGATAGGGTGGAGGTGTTGACCTTGGGTAGGGTGCTCTTTCCAAGAGCCGGTGCAGACTCGATGGGCCGAATGGCCTCCTTCTGCACTGTAAATTCTATGAAAATGTGAGGGAATGCATTTTGGAAGGTCGAATACAGGTGGGAAATATACAGTAAATGGCAGAACCCTTAAGAGTATTGATAGGCAGAGGGATGTGTGTGTACAGGTGCACACTTCACTGAAAGTGGCAATGCACGTCGAGAAGGTAGTCAAGAAGGCATATGGCGGGGCAGCACGGTGGCCTAGTGGTTAGCACAACCGCCTCACGGCGCTGAGGTCCCAGGTTCGATCCCGGCTCTGGGTCACTGTCCGTGTGGAGTTTGCACATTCTCCCCGTGTCTGCGTGGGTTTCGCCCCCACAACCCAAAAATGTGCAGAGTAGGTGGATTGGCCACACTAAATTGCCCCTTAATTGGAAAAATGAAAAAAAAAATGAAAATCGCTTATTGTCACGAGTAGGCTTCAATGAAGTTACTGTGAAAAGCCCCTTGTCGCCACATTCCGGCGCCTGTTCGGGGAGGCTGGTACGGGAATCGAACCGTGCTGCTGGCCTGCTTGGTGTGCTTTAAAAGCCAGCGATTTAGCCAAGTGAGCTAAACCAGCCCCTGATGACCCAAAATAATTGGGTAATCTAAATTTATTTTAAAAAGGCATATGGCGCACTTGCCTTCAATGGCCGGGGCCATGCCTTTAAAAATTGGCAAGTCATGTTGCACCTTTCTAGAACCTTAGTTAGGCTTCACTTGGAATATCTTGTTCAATTCTGGTCGCCACATTACCAGAGCTTTAAGTTCCTGAGAGTCACCATCACCAACAGTCTGTCCTGGTCCACTAACTTTCATGCAACAGCCAAGAAAGCCCAGCAACGTCTCTACTTCCTACGGAAGCTAAAGAAATTTGGCTTGTCTGCATCGATTCTCACCCACTTCTCCAGATGTGCCACTATCCGGCTGCATCACAGCTTGGTATGGCAACTGCTCGGCCCAAGATAGCAATAAACTGCGCTGTGGTGAACTCAGCCCAACGCATCACAGAAGCTTGCCATTTACACATTGATTCTGTCTACACCTCCCTCTGCCTCAGGAAGGCAGACAGCATTATCAGAGAGCCCTCCCACCCAGGCATTGCCTTCTTCCAGACCCTTCCATCAGGCAGAAGATATGAAATCTGAAGACCCGCACATCCACATAGAGGAACAACATTTTCCCCACAGCCTCCTCAATGACTCTTCCTTGGACTGATCTGTTCCCTGTAAGAACACTATTCATGACATCCTATACTGTTCTTGCGCATGTGTTGCTGTTTGGCCCTTGTTCCATACTGTAACCAATCACTGTTTGTCAATGTACCATTTGTCAATGTACTCTGTCGATTATTCTTTTTTTGTCTACTATATACGTACTGTGTACATTCCCTTGGCCGCAGAAAAATACTTTTCACTGTACTTTGGTACATGTGACAATAAATCAAATCAAAGATGTTTGTGGAGGCTTTGGAGACAGTACAGACAGGATTTACCAGGATGTTGCCTGGTATGGAAGGCATTAGCTATCAGGATAGGTTGGATAATGACGGAGGTTGAGGGGCGACCTGATAGAAGTCTACAAGATTATACGGGGCATGGACAGAGTGGACAGAAGCTTTTTCCTTGGGTGCAAGGGTCAATTACGAGGGGGCATAGGTTTAAGGAGCAAAGTTTAAAGGAAATGTACGAGGCCAGCATTTTGAACAGAGGGTGGTGGGAGCCTGGAACTCGCTGCTGGGGGAGGTGGTGGAAGCAGTTATGATAATGACGTCTTGACAAATACATGAATAGGATGGGAATAGAGAGATATGGTTCCCGGAAGGGTAGGGGCTTTTAGTTCAGACGGGCAGCATGGTCAGTGTAGGCTTGGAGGGCCAAAGGGCCTGTTCCTGGAATTTACTTTGTTCTTGTAAGACTGGAGGAGCTGGGAATGTTCCTCATGTTTAAATTCCTCAGCAAAAGACAGTGAAGCCCACACATGAACTGAGGAGTCCACAGTTTGAGGTCTTAAAGGAATGTTTTTTTCTGAAAATATTTGAATTACATTTTTCATTTTATAAAACACAAAATACCTTCCCTTGAAGAGAAAACAACAACTCGAGGTCCCCCCACTCACTGACTGACCAATTCCGAAAGGTAAAAGACAATGTTCGCCAGCTCTGACCGACCCGTGGCCAGGACCCACTCAAGACATCACCCAGCACTTCCCCAAGGACGTGGCACTGACAAGCCCTTAGTCCTAGGCACATCCCTCCCTCCAGCCTCCTCGCCATAACCGTGATAAAAAAGCTTTCCAGAAAAACAACTCCCTCCTCTCCCCACCAAATAAATAAGCTTGGCTCACTGAACCTCGCTCCAGCAGCTCCAACAGGCCACAGCCCTTCTCCCCACCTCACTCCGTTCACTCGCTGAAACTTTACAGCTAGCAAAGATAACCCTCCACCCACAGTGTACGCTCAAAGAACAAAAACAAACAACACCTCCCAGCCAATACCAACTACGGATGAGCAGCCAAAACCCAAACTCCCCAGGGGACCATATATTCCCCATTCTATTGCCCCGACCCCCAACCCCCCCCCCCCCCCCCCGCCGGACAACCATAGCCACATCAATCCTAAACGTGCAACAGGTACAAACTGCAGCCCCTCTCAAACCAACCCCTCTCAACCAACCCCATTAAAATCCCAATCAAATCAATTTAATCAAGTCCCAGTCCAGGGACCTGAGGACAAAAATCACATCCAATATTCCTCGTCCCAGCACTGAGGGAGTGCTGCACTGTCAGAGTTTGTTTCAAGTAAGATGTTCAACTGAAGCCCTATCTGCCCCTCTAAGTTCATGTAAAAGTTCCCTTGGCCATTATTGTGACGAGTTGGAGTTATTCCCGGTGTCCTGTCAAATATTTATCCCTCAATCAACATCACCAAAATCCAATCATCTGCTCATTATCACATTGCTGTTTGTGGGATCTTGCTTTGTGGAAATTGGCTGCTGCATTTCCTCTAACAGTGACTACACTTCAGAAGCTCTTTGGGGCATGTTGTGTTTGTGAAAGGCGCTACAGAAGTGCAAGTTTTAAATTGAAGATTGATGCTATCTGATCCTCATTGATTTCAGCCACTCCCAACTTACCATTTAATAAATTTGCTTTGGTTCGGACAAGAAATTTAACTAATTAAAGCAAAGGCAGAGTTCTGGACAGTAAATGTAAAAAGGAGTTTATTAAAAGAAAAAGGTTTACTGAACAATTTGAAGACATTGACGTTTACAACTTCATGCAGGTGATCAGTCTGTAGAAGCGTAACCCTCCCTGGCTCCTTCTTTGACAGTAATTTCCTTGGAACTCGGCCTCGAGAGTCTTCAGTACTTGGCCAGCAAGGAAGACCTTCAGAACGTCGACTTTTACCCCCAAAGTGACCATTACCTCATGTCAGAGTTGGGCCTGTGGTAACATGACCATTGGTCAATTGGGCACCAGTTTAATTTAATTGGATCTTTAATTACTGACACCACCTCTCATTACCTTTGACAGGAATACAATTGAACTGTTTCATACTATCCCTTTATCAGATTCTGCACAATTCCTTATTCAAACATTGAGGCTAATCAGAGTTGGGAGGTCTCTCTTGCTGCTACTTGGGGCTGGTTTAGCTCACTCAGCTAAATCGCTGGCTTTTAAAGGAGGCCAGCAGCACGGTTCGATTCCCGGACAGGCGCCGGAATGTGGCGACTGGGGGCTTTTCACAGTAACGTCATTGAAGCCTACTCGTGACAAGCGATTTTCATTTCATTTTTCATTGCACATTCTTTATATACACAGCAATTAAGCTTTTACATTTTTATAACAAATAAAACTCAGACATTTACTATAACTACTGATTCATTATTGTTTCATTAATTGTAACTTAATTAAGGATGACTATGTATTTCATCATCTGTTACAGACTCATAGCTAATTAATACAGTAATATTTAATTAATACATTTGATTGATACAGGATACACTGGTTCTCTACTGAGTAGTACTACACTCCCTATGCTTCACCCGGTATCGGTGTCTATATATTTACATTGTGTATTTATCGGATGTCCTGTTTTTTCATGTATGGAGCAATCTGTCTGGACTGTGCGCAGAACAATACCTTTCGCTGTCCATCGATAATAAATCAAATCCAATCAAAGAGACAGTTTCTTACTCGTCTTCAGATTGAACAATGAGCCGCCTTAAAAATCATTAATTCATGGGAGGTGGGTGTCACTGGCTGGGCCAGCATTTACTGCTCATTCCAATTGCCCCTGAACTGCGTGTCTTGTGAGGCTATTTCAGAGGGCACTTACAAATCAACCACAACATTGCTGTGGATCTGGAGTCACGTGTAGGCCAGACTACGTAAGGAGAGCAGATTTCCTGAAGGACATTAGTGAACCAGATGAGTTTTTACAACAATTGACAATGTCAATATTAGACTTTCAATTTGAGGCTTTTATTCAATTTCACAGGCAGATTCGATCCCAGATCCCCAGAGCATTAACCTGGGTCTCTGGATTACAAGCTCAGTAACAATACCATTACTCCACTGCCCAGCCCACATAGTCTTGGCAGAATATGATGTCTTGCAACTTCTCAAGATTATAAAGTAATTTATTTTTTCAAACAGATTTTTACAGCTCTGCAGTTTCTGGAAACATTTTGGTTGATCGTGTTATTTTTTTGAATACAATATAATTACCCAATACACCAATTCACTAATGATAATCAATGTTCACTACTGAATAATCATTAATTTAATTATTGTTTTTTGCTATGAAGTCAATACATAGTTAATATAGTAAAGGTACAGAAGGTGAAATGGCTGCAGGAAGCCACATGTTAGAGGTATAAAAGGGCTTTCTTGGCCTTGTTACTAATGACAGTGAATGCACTATGAAAATAACAATTTTAAAACTAAATGTGATTACACATCCGTCCTTACAGCTTCCTCCATTACAACAGTGAATATGTTTTAAAAGTATTCCATTGGCTTTAAAACACTTCAGGAGGTCCAGTGGTAGTGAGAGGTTTTATACAAATGTCCATTTATTCTAATTATCCGCAAACTCGGATATATTACAATCGATTTCCTCACCAAAATCATTGATAAAGATTGAGTCTTAATTTTGTGCAATAACGTCGTTGACACCACTTTGAATACTCTGTGAAACCCCAGACACACCACATGCACAATTATGTTTTTGTGATTTGGAATGCACTGTTTATCAATGGTGCTGAAATCTCATTGGACTGTAACTTCCAAAAGGGAATTTGATGCATTCTGAAAAAAAAACTCTTAACAATGAGATTAAATGGATCGCCAAATAGACTCCTATGTGCTCTGGGAACCTTGTGTACATGAAAATGAGTGGTAACGACCTGGAGCCTACTGCCTATGAGGGTGGGAGATGCAGAAATGAGGGAAGGATTTCAACATGAAATTGGACGGGCACTGAGAGAAATAAACCCACAGGGATTTGGGGACAGAACGGTGCAATGGACCGTCTGACTTGCTCTACAGGGAGCCAACACGGTCTCAAAGGGCTGAATGGCCCCATTCCTCACCCTCCAGATGCTGTGATCTCAGGAGAGACATTCAGCTGCTCCAGTCACTCCAACTAACTGGAGTCCCTCATCTCTGGTGCCATTCTTGTAAATGTTCACAGTAACTTCATTGCAGTGTTAATGTAAGCCTACTTCTGACAATAATAAAGATTATTGTAAATGTCCTCTATACCTAAGAAGTTCACATCTTGCCTCAAGTGTGGGACCCATATATTGGGTTCCATTCCAGAGGGATAGAATTGAAACACACGGAAGAAATGTTCAACTTGTTTAGAGCCAGGGTTAGACAGCACTGGGAGTCTCTGTCAACATTGGTGATCTCCATTTAGAAAAAGGAAATAGTGGCACTGGAGAAGGTGCAACAAAGTCTCATAATATACAGAACTGAGAGCATTTAACACTCAGGAAAGGCTGGGGCTGCTTTTTTCTGGAAAAGAGAAGACTGATGGAAGTCTTACAGATTATGAAGGGATTCAGTAATCCCATAGGAATTCAGTGGAAACCTCTTTACAAAACGAGTGGTGAGAATTTGTAACTTGCGACCACGGCGACTGCATGAGATGAACAGCATAAATCCATTGAACGTAAAGCTAAATACATACATGAGGGAGAAAGGAATAGGAGATGCTGATGGGGGAGATGTAGAGGGGTGGGTGGAGGCTCATGTGGAGCATAAATACTGACACAGACCATGGCTAACCTCAGCCGGTATGGGAATTTAACCTGTGCTGTTGGTGTCACTCAGCACGAACCAGCCACCCAGCAACCTGAGCTACCGATCTCCGTGTAAATCTGTAATAATTCTGTAAATATTTGTGATTGCCTGTCTCCCACCATACTGTTTAATGTAGTTTCCCAGTGCACCTCAGATAACTTGCCCCTCATACCCTAATAGTTTCCTTCTTTGAGAAGCACTAAGATAAATTAAACAAAACAACCATGTAACCACCATAGCCCATCTTCATGGCAATGTGGCATGACTTTTGGGGTTCCCAGACAGAAAC
The DNA here is from genome assembly GCF_902713615.1 of Scyliorhinus canicula. NCBI lineage: Eukaryota > Metazoa > Chordata > Chondrichthyes > Carcharhiniformes > Scyliorhinidae > Scyliorhinus > Scyliorhinus canicula. The sequence continues at coordinate 1,061,485 of NW_024055820.1, read as the reverse complement.
GGCAATGAAACATCTTGTAACATCTTGTAACCTCCAAACACCCTTTCACTCCTTATGAAATGTGCAATCAGATATTCGCAAGAAGGCTCAGAGAGAATCAAACCATTGGAGACGAAGCCATGAGACCGGCCAGTCCAGCAGAAAGAAACCCTCTGACCATCCCCATTGACCAACAGAATGAACAAAATACTGTCCTGGATGTAATTGAGAACAGAAACAATAACAACAGAATCCAATCCCTGTAATCAGTTGTGAACCTGTTGGTGTCTCAGAAAGTGCGATGAAGTGGGCAGCACGGTGGCGCAGTGGTTAGCATTGCTGCCTCACAGCGCCGACATCCCAGGTTCGATCCCGGCCCTGGGTCACTGTCCGTGTGGAGTTTGCACATTCTCCCTGTGTTTGCCTGGGTTTTGCCCCAACAACCTACAGATGTGCAGGGTTAGTGGATTGGCGACGCTAAATTGCCTCTTAATTGGAAAAAATGAATTGGGTTGTCTAAATTTATATTTTTAAAAAGTGCGATGAATTACAAAACCCCTTCGCACATTGAGGGCAGGTGAACGGCCTCACCCCAGTGTGAACTCCCTGGTGTGACTGCAGACGGCATAACTGAGTGAATCGCGCAAACAGACGTGAACGGGTGTGAGATAATCGGGATTATGGAGGCATGGCTGCAGGATGACCAGGGATGGGAACTGAATATATTCAGTATTTAGGAAGGACAGACAAAAAGGAAAAGGCAGTGGAGAGGCAGTGCTGGTTAAACAGGAAATTAATGCAATAGTGAGGAAGGATATTAGCTCCGACAATGTGGAATCTGTATGGTGTTGAGCTGAGAAACACCAAGTGGTACGGAAATTAATGGGCATCGTATATAGACGCCCAAACTGCAGTGGTGATATTGGGAATGGCACAAAACAGGAAATTAGGCTGGTTGTAAAGGTTTGCATAGATATATGAAGAGAAAAAGATTGATGAAGACAAATGTAGGTTCTTTCCAGTCAGAAACAGGGGAATGTATAATAGGGAACAAAGTAATGGCTGAGCAAATAAATACATACTTTAGTTCTGTCTTCACAAATGAGGGTACAAATCAGATACCAGAAATGTTGGTGAATGCAGGATTTAGTGAGAGGGAGGAACTGAAAAGAGATCAATATTAGGAGAGAAATGGTGTTGGGAAAATTGATGGGATTGAAGGCTGATAAATCCCCTGGGCCTGAGAATCTGCATCCCAAAGTAATTAAGGAAGTGGCTCTAGAAATAGTGGAAGCATTGGTGGTCATCTTCCAGGATTCTATAGACTCTGGAACAGTTCCTGCAGATTGGAGGGTGGCTTATGTAACTCCACTATTTAAAAAGCGAGATAGAGAGAAAACAGGGAATTATAGACCAGTAAGCCTGACATCAGCCAAATTCCAGAATCCATGATCAAAGATTTTAGAGCAAAGCATTAGGAAAACAGTGGCAGGATCGGACAGTGTCAGCATGGATTTATGAAGGAGAAATCATACTTGACAAATCTACTGGAATTCTTCGAGGGTGTAACTGGTAGAGTTGACGAGGGGCAGCCAGTGGATGTGGTATATTTGGACTTTCAGATGGCTTTTGACAAAGTCCCGCATAAGAGATTAGTGTGTAAAATTAAAGCACATGGGATTTGGGGTAGTGTGTTGAGATAGGTAGAAAATTGGTTGGCAGACAGGAAATAAAGAGTAGGAATTAATGGTCTTTTTCAAATTGGCAGGCAGTGGCTAGTGGGGTACCGCAGGGTTCGGTGCTCAGACCCCAGATATTCACAAGATATATTAATGATTTGCAAAAAAAATGTAAAATACCCAATTATTGTTTTCCAATTAAGGGGCAATTTAGCGTGGCCAATTCACCTACCCTGCACATCTTTGGATTATGGGGTGAGACTCACGCAGACACGGGGATAACTTGTCTCCACATGGACAGTGGCACGGATTGAACACTGGTCCTCAGCTCCGTGAGGCAGCAGTGCTAACCACTGCACCACCTTATCTATTAACGATTTAGATGAGGGAACAAAATGCAATATCTCCAAATTTTCAGATGACACAAGCTGCGTGGGAGGGTGAGCTGTGAAGAGGATGCAGAGATCCTTCAGTGTGATCTGGACAAGTTGAGTGAGTGGGCAAATGAATGGCAGATGCAATATAATTTGTAGAAATGCGAGGTTATCCACTTTGGTACCAAAAAGAAGAAGACAGACTATTAGCTGAATGGCCATAGATTAGGAGAGGGGAATGTGCAACGAGACCTTGTTATCCTTGTACACCAGTCACTGAAGGTAAGCATACAGCAGGCGGTAAAGAAGGCAAATGGTATGCTAGCCTTCATTGCAAGCGGATTCGAGTACAGGAGCAGGAATATCTTGCTGCAATTATATAGGGCCTTGGCGAGGCCATACCTAGAATATTGTGAGCAGTATTGGTCTCCTTATCGGAGGAAGGATGTTCTTGCTTGAGAGGGAGTGCAGCGAAGGTTTACCAGACTGATTCCTGGGATGGTGGGGCAGACACACGAGAGATTGAATCAGTTAGGTTTGTATTCACTGGAGTTCAAAAGAATGAGGGGTCTCATAGAAACCTATAATATTCCAACAGGACTTGACAGGGTAGATGCAGGAAAGATTTTCCCGATGATGGGAGTGTACAGAACCAGAGGTCGCAGTCTGAGGATACGGGGAAGACCATTTAAGATAGAGATGAGGAGAAACTTCTTCATCAGAGAGTGGTGAGTCTGTGGAATTTGTTACCTCAGGAAATAGTTGAGGCCAATACATTGTATGTTTTCAAGAAACAGTTAGATATAGCACTTAGGGCAAAGGGGATCAAAGGATATGGAGGGGAAAGCGGGATTGGGCTATTGAGTTGGATGATAAGCCATGATCATAATGAATGGCGGAGCAGGTGTGAAGGACCAACAGGTCTCTTCCTGCTCCTATTTTCTATGTAATCCCTTCCCACACTAAGAGCAGGTGAATGACCTCGCCCCAGTGTGAACTCGCTGGTGTGTCTGCAGACTGGATAACTGTGAGAATCCATTCCCACAGAGGGAACAGATAAATGGTTTCTCCCCAGTATGAACTCGCTCGTGTTTCAGCAGGTTGGACGAATTAACAAATCCCTTCCCACACTGAGAGCAGGTGAACGGCCTCTCCCCAGAGTGAACTCGCTGGTGTGTCTGCAGGTTTGACGGATTACTGAATCCCTTCCCACACTGAGAGCAGGTGAATGGCCTCTCCCCAGTGTGAACTCGCTGGTGTTTCTGCAGGCTGGATAACTGCGTGAATCCATTCCCACAGAGGGAGCAGTTAAATGGTTTCTCCCCAGTGTGAACTCGCTGATGTGTCCGCAGGTTGGACGAATTAATGAATCCCTTCCCACACTGAGAACAAGTATATGGCCTCTCCCTGGTGTGAACTCGCTGGTGTGACAGCAGGGTGGATAACTGTGTGAATCCATTTCCACAATGGGAGCAAGTGAATGGTTTCTCCCCAGTGTGAACTCGCTGGTGTCTCTGCAGGGTGGCTGAGTCACTGAATGCTTTCCCACACTGAGAGCAGGTGAATGGCCTCTCCCCAGTGTGAACTCGCTGATGTGTCTGGAGGGTGGATAACTGTGCAAATCCATTCCCACAGAGGGAGCAGGTGAATGGTTTGTCCCCAGTGTGAACTCGCTGGTGTCTCTGCAGTGTGGCTGAGTCACTGAATGCTTTCCCACACTGAGAACAGGTGAATGGTCTCTCCCCAGTGTGAACTCGCTGGTGTGCCTGCAGGGTGGATAACCGAGTGAAACACTTCTCACAGTGAGAGCAGGTGAACGGCCTCTCTCCAGTGTGAATGCGTCGATGAGTCTCCAGCTCAGATGGAAATCCGTATCCCTTTCCACAGTCCCCACATTTCCACGGTTTCTCCATGTTTTGGGTCTCCTCGTGAATCTCCAGATTGGACAATCAGTGGAAGCCTTGCCCCGTATCCTCCACACACAACATGTGCACTGTCTCTCCTCACTGTGAATGGTGTGATGTTTTTTCAGGCTGTGTAACTGGTTTAAGCTCTTTCCACAGTCAGTTCACTGGAACACTCTCACTTGGGTGTGTGTTGTGTGGGTCAGGTGCTTTTCCAGTCACTCACGTTTAAAATATTTTGAAGCCGACAGATCGGACAAATATTTCTCCTTCTCACCGATGATATTCAGAGCCCAAAAATATTCTGATCAGAAGAAATCGAGTGAGTTTGTCGCATCGAGACGTGATCTTTGAGATTTCTGTCTATAATTCCTCCTTTTCCAATATCCTTTAAAAACAATTTACAAAAGTCATCATTGTTAGTACAGGATAAAAATTCAGAACGGACAATTCTAGTTCCTGTAGAACATTATTTCCTCTGTCTTCGAGCTTCTGGGTTGCTGTAGAATAAAGGAGGCAAGAGTTCTGCTTCTCCACAAAACACCTTTTTTTCTTTGATCCAACTTCACACACAATCAAACCTGGGACCCAGGGGCTGTGATGCAATTGTGCTAACCACTATGCTACCGTACTGCCCCACAGTAATGCTCGTATTCAAAACATTGTCTTGCATTTTTAACTTTGTCTATATATATATATATATATATATATATATGTTTCTGGAACATACCTCTTCATTCACCTGAGGAAGGAGCAGTGCTCCAGAAGCTTGTGTTTGAAACAAACCTGTTGGACTTTAACCTGGTGATGTAAGATTTCTTACTGTGCTCACCCCAGTCCAACACCGGCATCTCCACATCATGACTCACCATCATGACTTGGAGATATATCACTGTTCCTTCACTATCTGGAAGAGGAGGCAAATGTAGGAGGAGGCTTCACTGTAAAGCATTCACTGGGGTCCAGTTATCTGTATTGGGCAAGATCTACGTTTCCTGTGGGGTGGGATGGGTGAAGTGATAACCTCTATATAGTTTTTTGACATTTTCTGATAAAATCTGTTTTTCTGTGTGGGGATTAAGGGAGATTTTCTTTTTGAAGCACAATGTAGATCTATGGGGAGGGGAAGAGAGAGAGAAAGATTAATAAGACAGTGAAATCTGGAGAGTAGGATTGGCTTCCTTTTCTTTCCATCTTTGCCACCGCTTTGCATCATCAATAAGACATTGGGGCTCAGACTAATCCAGTTTGATGGACAAGTTGTCTCCATTCTGAACAATGGGGAACAAGCCCCTCCCACTCATTGAAACATCGCCCGACAATGATGAGAAACGCGCATGCGCCCTGATGCACATCCAATAAAGATGGCGGTCGTTAAACCGAGTCGAAATGAGGAGCTGCAGCTCCGCCCGGTACAAACGGGGTCCAGAAAACGCTTTACCGAGGATTGCAGCTCACAACAGCTTCACACAACGTTTCCGCCCACCCCCGCCATCTCTCGCTCCCTCCATGTTGTTAAACGCCCCGAACGAATTTCCGATCTGAAGACACATCCCTTCTCCTTCGCCATTACCCACACTGCGCATGCTCCAATCACAGCGGGCCCCGCCCCTCATTCACTCCGATTGGTTGGAGGACCTGCCGCTCCCGGTCATCCTCCAGACCCGCCTCTCCTCTTCCTATTGGTCCGGAGCTGCCGTCAATCACCCGGGCATTGTGACGGTTCCAGATGGTGAGAGCGGCCACAGGCTCAGGCTGACTCGCTGATTGTCCAATAATAACAGTGAGAGTCTCAGTGGGACAATCAGACAATAATAGTGGAGATGGGGCCCAGAGGAGAAACAGCAAAAGGGGCCTCACGGTAGCATGGTGGTTAGCATCAATGCTTCACAGCTCCAGGGTCCCAGGTTCGATTCCCGGCTGGGTCACTGTCTGTGTGGAGTCTGCACGTCCTCCCCCTGTGTGCGTGGGTTTCCTCCGGGTGCTCCAGTTTCCTCCCACAGTCCAAAGATGTGCGGGTTAGGTGGATTGGCCATGCTAAATTGCCCGTAGTGTAAGGTTTGTTGGGTTACAGGTATACGGGTTACGTGGGTTTAAGTAGGGTGATCAATGCTCGGCACAACATCAAGGGCCTGTTCTGTGCTGTACTGTTCTATGTTCTATTCACTCACTTTGAGACGAACAAACACAGTGTCTGTTCCCATAATCAGAGTCAGACTGCAGTGTGTGAGTGAACATATCATTGGATCCAATGTAGAATCATAGAATCAGTGCAGAAGGAGGACATTCGGCCCATCGAATCTGGAACGACCCTATGAAATATCACCCTACCTGGGCCAATCTAGGGCGGCATGTTAGCACAGTCCAAAGATGTGCAGGTTTGGTGGATTGGCCATGATAAATTGCCCTTAGTGTCCAAAATTGCCCTTAGTGTTGGGTGGGGTTACTGGGTTATGGGGATAGGGTGGAGGTAGGGTGCTCTTTCCAAGACCCGGTGCAGACTCGATGGGCTGAATGGCCTCCTTCTGCACTGTAAATTCTATCTATGATACAGTGGGTAGCACTGTTGCTTCCCAGATCCAGGGTCCCAGATAATAACTCTGGCCCTGTTGTCACTGTTATTATTAGACAATTACCTGCCTGTCATTCCAATTCCGGTGGGTGTTACTCTGTTGCTATTGTCATTAGACAACAGTAGGAGGGCAAGATGCAAGGTAGAAATGATATTTTGATGTTTCTGTGCTATAGTCAGTGTCACTGGGAGGTGTGTGATAAAATAGGAATGGAAACATCATGACAGAGGCACGTGTGTTCTACCCAAGGTGATAGCAATGTGGGCAGCACGGTAGCATAGAGGTTAGCACAATTGCTTCACAGCTCCAGGGTCCCAGGTTCGATTCCCGGCTTGGGCCACTGTCTGTGTGGAGTCTGCACATTCTCCCCGTGTGTACGTGGGTTTTCTCTGGGTGCTCCAGTTTCCTCCCACAGTCCAAACATGTGCAGGTTAGGTGGATTGGCCATGCTAAATTGCCTTTAGTGTTCAAAATTGCCCTTGGTGTTGGGTCGGGTTATGGGGATAGGGTGGAGGTGTGGGCTTGGGTAGGGTGCTCTTTCAAAGAGCCAGTGCAGACTCGATGGGCTGAATGGCCTCCTTCTGCACTGTAAATTCTATGAAATTTATGAGACATGGGGAACTCCAGAGATTTCTGGTATCTGAGGTGCATCTGTAGAGGAACTGAAATCATTACAGTCACACAGGAAATATATCTGACAGCTAAAACCAAAGTTTCAATCTTCTCTTTGAGACACATTGTGATTGAAAATATCAAATGTTAAAACATCAGGAGAGGGAAATTCAGACTGTCACAAAAGGCATCATTGTTGCCTCACAGCACCATGGACCCTGGTTCAATTCCAGCCTTGGGTGACTGTCTGTGTGGAGTTTGCACTTTCTCCCAGTGTCTGCATGGGTTTCCTACCACCATTCAAAGATTTGCAACTTAGGTGGATTGGCCATGATCAACCTCCCCTTCGTGTCCAAAAATGCATTGGTTAGGTGGGGTTACAGGGGTGGGGTGGGGGTGGGCCTCGGTATAGTGCAAACTCAATGGGCCGAATGGACTCCTTTTGCACTGTAGAGATTCTATGAGCGAACTGTCAAATTCATTTGATTCACTGCCAATTTACCCTCTACAAGTGTTACTCCCTTTGAAAGTTAGTGAAATCTGCTTCCAGCAGCCTGTCAGTGTGAATTCCAGATCACATCACATCACTGTGTTAAAAACAATTCTCATCATCACCCCCTTGGGTTCTGTTGTCAAATATCTTCAATCTCTGTGTGTCCTCTGGCTACAACCCCTCCTGCTTTTGGGAAATAGTTTCTCCCCATCGACACTATCACAAATCCTTCCTCATTTTAAACACCTCTATTAAATCTCACCTTCACCTTCCCTGATCTCACAGGGACAATCCCGGTTTCTCCTGCTCTGAGTCACAGGGACTCGAAACGTTAACTCTGTTTTTCTCAGGGCAGCATGGTGGCCTAGTGGTTAGCACAACCGCCTCACGGCGCTGAGGTCCCAGGTTCGATCCCGGCTCTGGGTCACTGACCGTGTGGAGTTTGAACGTTCTCCCTGTGTCTGCATGGGTTTCGCCCCCACAACCCAAAAATGTGCAGAGTAGGTGGATTGGCCACGCTAAATTGCCCCTTAATAGAAAAAATAATTGGGTAATCTAAATTTATAAAAAAAAAACTCTGTTTCTCTCAGTACCGATGCTGCCAGAACTGCTGAGTTTTTCCAACATTTACTGATTTTCTCCCTCTTTCTGTCTTTAATCCATTACAACTCGTTCATGAAATTCAACACCTCAGTTAAATAGGAACATACAGATATCGAGAGATAGAGATACAGAGGAAAGGAGAGACAGAAGAACTGTGAGAAAAACTGAGATTTTAAACAGCAGAAAGATGAGGTGGCGAGAGATAAAAGCTGAGTAATAGAGAAAACAAGTAACACAGAAAGAATGATATAAAATATAAGGGAGCAGGTTATCAGTTCCCAGCTACAGAGAGCAGAGGGAACTCAGTGACTGATTCACAGACACAGCCGGTTCTGTCCGGGAATGGAGACTCTGAACAGAAATAACCGGCTCATTTGTAAATGTGACCACAATGTGATCTGTGTGACTCTGCCCTGACTCTGTGGACAGATATAGGCCGCACTGACAGATGTTCTCACCAGATTACGGTCCCTGGATTTATTTTCTGCTCAGAAGTGAGATGTGCGGTTTGGAACCGGCAGCAGAGAAACAGGAAGTTGTGTTTCCTGAGAATGAAACAACAGGCGTCAGTTTCATGTTATCACCGTGAACAGTCTTCCTGCCTGTGAGGGTGAACTCATTCTGACAGCATCAAGAACACCCACACAGATTGCTGCCGGCCTCAGCATTACATTCACCTCCATTCCCATTTTAAACATTAAAATATGAGGTTATTTAGATTTTTAACATATTTACTGAATTGGAAGATGGACTGAGGATATCACTGGGAGAAATGAGGGGACATTATAGAAACTTAAATTTTCCTCAAAGTAGGTTATTAGAAAATAGGAGATTAAAAGTGAGTCAGTGCCAATCAGAGAGAGAGAGAAAGTGAGAGGAAGAGAGAGAAAATATTGAGTCTCCATAAATGAGATGTTCACTCAGAAAGCGGAGAGGTTCGGTGCTTCTTCAGAGAGAGATAATGAGAGAGAGAAAAGTTTAGTGAATTTAGGCGCTCTGTAAATATAAAGGTGAACAGAGAGAGTGTCAGAGAGAAAGATATAGAGGTGGGAGGTATGTGAAATGAGTGAATGTGAGAGTGGAGAGAGGTTAAGTGAGAATCTGAGAGAGACGAGAGATGTTCAGTGAATGAGAGACAGGAGAGCGGGTTCACATACCCGAGGATATCTTGTGTTGTCCTATTATGTATTTTCTTGAATTTTGTTTAATTTCCTTTTCTTCCATGTACTGAATGATCTGTTGAGCTGCTTGCAGAAAAATACTTTTCACTGTACCTCGGTACACGTGACAATAAACAAATCCAACCCAATCACTGAGAATGATCAGAATAAGGAGACCACCCAGAAAACAGCCAAGAGGAATCTTCAGCTGAACACATCACTCAGTCTTAAAGGGACAGTCGGGGCTCTGACACTGCTCAGCATCCAGTTAAAGGGGCAGACACAGCTTCACCCTTTTCTCTGTTATGTTTCTGATTGTTAAAGGCCCATAGGGCTGAGGTTTATTTATAAGGACAGAATATGGGAATCACACATCAATAAAACTGGGAGTTCTTGGACACACACTGGAGCTTCTTTATCCAAGAATCAAACTATTGTCTAATTGTCCCAGCAGTTAACAGCTGCTATTTTAACGCAGACTTCAACCAATCTATTTTAAGTAGGTTTCTATTCAATTAATTCATTGTGACTGTCACACAAACTTAAACTAGCTGTTTTACATTCAATCAAGAACATCACAGTTTCCCACCAATCTCTGATTTGACAGCACATTTCCAGCATTCACCATTGTTCTTCCTGACTCGAAACACAATTGTAAAGGAGTTTCTGTTCTATGTCCAGGAGCTCTGAGATAGGGAAGAGAGTGATTGGGACACATTTCTTACACGCCTCAGGATTAACCCACACGGGTACTTTGCTGACAGTGAAGAGAGGTGAGAAAGGGCAAAGTGTCATTTGTCCCTCTCAGTGTGACCCTGAAGGACTGTGTCCAGGCTGAAGTTCTGTTCCTGCTGTGTGATCCTCCCCCAGATTGTCCTTTCTGAGCTCCAGGCAGGTGATGTTAAACACTCAGGTGGGAAAGATAAAAATCTGCAACAACGTTTTAAACAAAGTTGATTTATTTTACGTTTATTCAGGATAATAAACCTCATCAGCAGATTAAGACTGTCAGAGTGAACATTATTCAGTCCTGTACATGACTAACAGCATCAATAAGGGTATAATCTAAACCTTGTCGTCACTTGTGAACTCGCTGGTGTGTTAGCAGGTGGGATGACTGAGTAAATCTCTTTCCACAGACATAACAGTTGGATGGCCTCTCCTCAGTGTGAACTCGCTGGCGTTTCAGAAGAGTGAATCCCTTCCCACAAATGGAGCAGCTGAATGGTCGCTCCCCAGTGTGACTGTGCCGATGAATTTCCAGTTGTGATGGGTAACTAAATCCCTCCCACAGTCTGCACATTTCCACGGTTTCTCCATGGTGAGAGTGTCTCTCCCGGTTGAAACCTTGTCCACACACAAAACATGCGTATAATTTCTCCCTGCAGTGAATGGTGTGATACTTTTTTTGAGGATGTGTAACTAGTTAAAGCTCTCTCCACAGTTAGTTCATTGGAACACTCGGGTGCTTTTGCAGTCACACTGCTGAAACAGAACAAACATTTTTCACTCCAAATTCAAAGACTGATCATATTCAGCTCCTAATGAAAAGAGTGACTGTCAGATTTCGATGTGATGTTTGGTTTGGGTTTTCTGTCGGCCAATTCTCCACTTCTAATATCCTGTAAAAGGAGTTTACAAAAGCCATCACTGTCAGTCCAGGATAGAAATTATGAACAGACAATTCTAGTTTCTCTGGAAAAAAAATTTCCTCTCTTGTTCCCCCAAAACTGTAAATTCCCGTCCCACACACTGTCCCTCCTCCCTGGGCTGAAATCCAAACCCATCTCACCATCTGCACCATTTCTTTCCTCCACTCCCAGTTTTCTCCCTCCCTCTCCTCTGCCTGGGTTCAGTTCTCCAGCTCCTGTCTGCCGACTGACAATAAAACCAATGGGTCTTATTGGGGGGTTTGGGTTCTCACCATTGTCCCCGCTCGCGGCGGCTCTCATTCAGCCTCCGGGAGCCACACTCACTGCGGCTGCGCTCAGCCCCGAGCAGCACCTCGCCTGCTCCGCACAGATAGGAGACTTTCGGGGGTGGGGCATACTGGCGCCTGCGCGTTCTGGTTCCTGTGATGGAAATAGGGCGTATTCCTCCGCGCCCGGCATTCTGGGTGCACATATCCGCTATTATTCAGATCGGCCCTGTCAACAGCTGTCATCTGTTTTGGGGGGGGGGGGCGATATGCCGCAGGGCGCCTGCGCGTCCGCCATCTTTCTCAGCGGAAATGTGCAGCACGGCGCGTGCGCGGGCATCCAGGAACCGGAAGCCAGAAGAGAGAATCTGCTGAATTTCTCTCCAGGACTGAGAGTGAAATTCCTTTGGAAATTCCTTTAGAAAGAGGAGGATTTGCCAACGGGAACTTCAAATCAAACATCACATCATCATCTGACTGAGTTACTCGATTCATCAGGACCTGAATATCATTGGGAGGTAAAATGGTTTGTCTGTTCTGTCTGAGGACAAAGATTTCAGATATCAGAGTGACTGGGAAACTTTTAATGACCATTCCTGGTTACATTTCATACTAATTACACCGATCACATTGGAGACTTTAAATAATTTGCTGTTGTACTCTTTTGTATGTAGGTAAATTTTAAAATTACTGCATTAGCATACTTAGATCATAGAATTTACAGTGCAGAAGGAGGCCATTCGGCCCATCAAGTCTGCACCGGCTCCTGGAAAGAGCACCCTACCCAAGGTCAACACCACCTTATCCCCATAACACTAAGGGCAATTTTGGACACTAAGGGCAATTTATCATGGCCAAACCACCTAACCCGCACATCTTTGGACTGTGGGAGGGAACCGGAGGACCCGGAGGAAACCCACGCACACACGGGGAGGATGTGCAGACTCCGCACAGACAGTGACCCAAGCCGGAATCGAACCTGGGACCTTGGAGCTGTGAAGCGATTGTGCTATCCACAATGCTACCGTGCTGCCCTACACTTGGCAGGTAAACTGGGCAAACTGCTGACCTTCTTAGTAGTGAGAGTTACTGTCCCGCATTTTATCAAAGTTTGTTGTTCATGTTGCATTTCATTCAGCTCATCGTGGCTACAAAGTAGTTATTCAGCCCCATCTCAATTTCCAGATTGTGAGGGCAGCACGGTGGTGCAGTGGGTTAGCCCTGCTGCCTCACGGTGCCGAGGACTGAGGTTCAATCCCGGCTGTGGGTAACTGTCCATGAGGAGTTTGCACATTCTCCCCGTGTTTGTGTGGGTTTTGCCCCCACCACCCAAAGATAGGTGGATTGGCCAGGCTAAATTGCCCCTTAATTGGAAAAAATTAATTGGTTACTCTAAATTTATATTTTAAAAAATTTCAGATTTATATTTTTGTCCAATCAAGGGGCAATTTAATTTGGCCAAGCCTGCACATATTTGGGTTGTGGGGGTGAAACCCACACAGACAATGGGAGAATGTGCAAACTCCTTACAGACTGTGACCCGGGGCTAGGATCGAACCCGGGTCCCCAGCACGTCGGCACACAACCACTGTGCCACCATGGTCCCCCAGAATTTTATACATTTAGAATAATCTTCATTATTGTCACAAGCAGACTCCACACAGTGTCCCAAGTGGGAATTGAATCCCGGGACCTGGTGCTGTGATGCAGCAGTGCTATCCACTGTGCTACCGTGCCGCCCATAAAACAGTTCAGTTCAATGTTCTCTGATTAAAGAAGCTGAAGCGACCAATGTGGGTCTTGAACCCACGGCCCTGGGATTAAGACTCCCATGCTCAACCGACTGAGCTAGCTGGGCTGCTTTTCATAATTTCATTTTGATCTCCCTTCAGTCTTTTCTGTTCCAAAGAAAACAGCCCCAGTTTATCCAAACTTTCCTCAGAGCAAACATTGTCAATTTCTGGCTGATGTTCTTAAATCCCTTCTGTACTCTCTTCAGTGCAGTCTTCCTGTGCACAGGAATCTAGCTCTGGCCTAACTAGTCCTGTCCTGCCATTTATCATGTAATCCTTTGCCTTGTTTTCCCTCCAGCTTTCTTCCTCATTATCAAGTGTTTAAACATACCATGTCTGCGTGGGTTTCACCCCCACAACCCAAAAGACATGCAGGACAGGTAGATTGGCCACGCTAAATTGCCCCTTAATTGGAAGAAATAATTGGGTACTCTAAATTTATTTTTAAAAAGTGTTTAAACATTTTTGTGTCACAGGTAAACTTCTTCCTCATGTTCCAACATTTACTTTCAAATCAATGATGTAAACCAGGAGTGAAGGGACCAGTACCGATTCCTTTGAAACCGGCACTGGAAACAGCCCTTTGATTTTCTCTGTTCTTTATGGGATGTGAGTGTCATGGGCAATCCAGCTTGGTTGCCAATTCCTAATTGCCCTTAAATGGAGTGGCTTGCTAGGCAATTTCAGAGTGCAATTCAGAATTAACCCCATTTCAGTGGTTTCAGATCAAGTAATGCCGGTGCCGAGTCGATGGGCTGAATGGTCTCCTTCTGCACTGCAGATTCTGTGATTAATTACAACCTTGGGTCACTGTGTGGAGTTTGTACATTCTTCCTGTGTCTGTGCAGATTTCCTCCGGGTGTTTTGGTTTCCTCCCGCAGTCCACAGATGTGCCGGTTAGATGGATTGGCTGTGTTAAATTGTCACTGGGAGGGGTTGTGGAGATAGTGTGGGGAATTCGCCTTGATAGGGTGCTCTTTCAGAGGGTTGTTGCAGACTCGATGGGCCAAATGGCCTCCTTCAGCACTGATGGGATTCTATATTTCTACATTGGATGCAATGATGTATTCATTCACACACTGCAGCCTGACTCTTGTTGGAGCAGACACTGTGTTTGTTACTCTCAAAGTGAGTGAATCCTTTGCTGTTTCTCCTCTGGGCCCCATCTCCACTATTATTGTCTGATTGTCCCACTGAGACTCTCACTGTTATTATTGGACAATCAGCGAGTCAGCCTGAGCCTGAGGCCGCTCTCACCATCTGGAACCGTCACAATGCCCGAGTGATTGACGGCAGCTCTGGACCAATAGGAAATGGAGGGCGGGACTGGAGGACTGACCTGGAGGTGCTGGTCCTCCAACCAATCGGAGTGAATGAGGGGCGGGGTCCCCGAACAGGCGCTGGAATGTGGTAACTAGGGGCTTTTCACAGTAACTTCATTGAAGCCTACTTGTGACAATAAGCGATTATTATTATTATTATGCGCTGCGTGCCTGGACCGGATGCCAACTCTCCCGGATTGACTGACTGGAGTCTCCAGGATTTTATTTTAATCATTTGTGGGAGTCACAGGGCAGCACGGTGGCCTAGTGGTTAGCACAACCGCCTCACGGCGCTGAGGTCCCAGGTTCGATCCCGGCTCTGGGTCACTGTCCGTGTGGAGTTTGCACATTCTCCCCGTGTCTGCGTGGGCTTTGCCCCCACAACCCAAAAATGTGCAGAGTAGGTGGATTGGCCACGCTAAATTGCCCCTTAATTGGAAAAAAATAATTGGGTAATCTAAATTTATAAAAAAAAAAAAATTTGTGGGAGTCACTGGCTGGGCCAACATTTATTGCCCATCCCTAATTTCCCTTAAACCGAGCGGCTGGCTCGGCCATCTCGGAGGGCATTTAAAGAATCAACCACATTGCTGTGGTTTGGAATCGTGTCGGCCAGACCAGGTAAGGACGGCAGATTTTCTTTTCTATTCATTCACGGGATGTGGGTGTCGCTGGCTGGGCCAGCATTCACTGCCCATCCCTAATTGCCCTTGAACTGAGTGTATCTCAGAGAGCATTTTAAGGGTCAACCAGCTGACTGTGGATCTGGAATCACATGTAGGCCAGACCAGGTAAGGATAGAAGATTTACTTCACTGAAGGACAGGAGTGAACCAGATGGGTCTTTGCAACAATTGACAATGGTTTCATGGACTTGCAATGAATTCAAATTTTACCTTCTGCCTTGGTGAGATTCATACCTGGGTGTCTGGAAAATCATTGGGACAGTAAAAAATATTTGTGTGACTCTGGAACATGATTAGGGCAGTAAAAATATTAATTTTGGGTCTCTGGAAAATCATTAGGACAGTAGAAAGGATGCTGTTTTGTAAGCCGTATGTTTTGAGATGACCTGAGGTTATGAGAGTGTTGAAATCCTTCATTTAAAATGGGTAAAACTGGGGCTTAATATTTATCCTAAATAGCTATCTTTTACCTATTAGGTGTGTTAGGAAATAGTTGACTTCTACACCAGAGCTTTATAAAGATTCACAGGATAGAATTAGAACCATAGAATTCCGACAGTGCAGAAGGAGGCCATTCAGCCCATCGAGTCTGCACTGATTCTCTGAAAGGGCACCATGCCCAGGCCCACACCCCTACCCTGTCCCTGTAACCCCATAGCCCCACCTAACCTACACATCCCTGGACACTAAGGGGCAATTTATCAAGGCCAATCCACCTAACATTCCCTTCTTTGGACTGTTGGAGGAAACCTGAGCACCGGGTGGAAACCCACACAGACACGGGGAGAAAGTGCAAACTCCACACAGACAGTCACCAAGGCCAGAATTGAACCCGAGTCCCTGGCGCCGTGAGGCAGCAGTGCTAACCACTGTGCCACCAGAAGCATAGTTTTGGTATCAAGATTACTGTTTATGAATAAAAGCAAATTACTGCGGATGCTGGAATCTGAAGCCAAAGAGAAAATGCTGGAACATCTCAGCAGGTCTGGCAGCATCTGTAGGGAGAGAAAAGAGCTAACAAAGGACCATCTGGACTCAACATGAGATCTTTTCTCTCCCGACAGATGCTGCCAGACATGCTGAGATGTTCCAGCATTTTCTCTTTGGTTACTGTTTATGAAGCTCAAGATCGAATTTGCTTTGCCATCTATTCTATTTAATATGTCTTGTAGATGTACAAAATCCCTCTTCACCTCTTTCTCTCTCCTCCCAAAGAGGCCAGTTGGGTTTTATAACAATCCAGCAGTTTTCATGGTCACTTTTTCCCTGTGCCGGCCCCACAAATGACGAGATTCATTCAGCTCAATTTCACAACCTGCCTTTGTGTTTTTGTGGGTTCTCTCTCACTCCCTATTTTCTGTTCTTAAATCAGTTTCACAGGGTGTTCGAAGGGGAGGATTCAAAGTCCGGAATCTCAAACCAGGCATCACATCAGAATCTGACAGAGTCCTCAATTTATCATTTCCTGAATATCAGCGGATTTTGAACATGGAAGGAAAAAGCATCGTTCACAGTGGGGAGAAACCGTACACGTGTTGTGTGTGTGAACGAGGATTCAGTCAAACATCAGGCCTCACAAGCCACAAATGCAGTCACACTGAGGAGAAACCGTGGAAATGTGTGGACTGTGGGAAAGGATTCACTTACCCATCCAGCCTGGAAACTCATCGACGCAGTCACACTGGGGAGAGGCCATTCACCTGCTCCACGTGTGGGAAGGGATTCACTGAGTCATCCACACTGCGGCAACACCAGCGAATTCACACTGGGGAGAGACCATTCACCTGCTCCAAGTGTTGGAAGGGATTCACTCTGTCATCCACTCTGTCCACACACCAGCGAGTTCACACTGGGGAGAGACCATTCACCTGCTCAGAGTGTGGGAAGGGATTCATTCAGTCTGTCCACCTGCGGAAACACCAGCGAGTTCACACTGGGGAGAGACCATTTACCTGCTCCGAGTGTGGGAAGGGATTCGCTGACTCATGCGACCTGCGGAATCACCAGCAAGTTCACACTGATGAGAGACCATTCCAATGTCCAGACTGTGGGAAGAGCTATAAAAGTTCTGTGGACCTGATGCGCCATCAACGTTTTCACACTGATGAGAGACCGTTCAGGTGCTCTCACTGCGGGACTGGGTTCAGACAATCATCTAACCTCACTGTCCATCAGCGAATTCACACTGGGGAGAAACCATTCACCTGCTCCCAGTGTGAGAAGGGATTCACTCAGTTATCCGACCTGGAGAAACACCAACGAGTTCACACTGGGGAGAGACCGTTCACCTGCTCCCAGTGTGGGAAGGGATTCACCACTTCATCCCACCTGCTGAGACACCAACAAGGCCACAAGTAACCACAGTGATTGGGTTTTGCTGTTCCTCACATTCAGGACTGAACCATGTTCATTTGGGTCTCTTTCTGCTGATAACAAACTCCAGCCCATTTACAGGGGCTAATAGTCTGGCTAAAAGTCAAATAAATTAGATCTGTGTTAAATGAGCAGTGTGTTGAAACTTTTTAATATCTCTGACACAAGTTAGTTCCTTTTGAAGTTCTCTCGCTCTCCCCGTCTCTTCCATCCTCACCTCCAACAAGAAGTGTGAGGAACTCGTGGAGCTTCTTTGTGACTGAGATTGAGTCAATCCGATCAGCTGCCTCTGCTGCTTCCCTCCCTTCCACGATCCCACCGGACCAAATTGTCTCTAAATTTCATCCTTTTGACTACTGGTGGCAGCCATGGAGTAGGAGGTCGTGCATTTGGGAGCTCCCGCTCGTGACGGACCTTTTGAACCTTTTCTCCCGATTCTTTTTGGAATTCTATTAGAAACATCGGCGGAGAGCGAGACAGTGAGGAGAAATCTCCCACCAGTATGTGGAGCCGTGGACCAGAAATGGTTGTCTAAGAAGAATTAGTTGAGCAGCGAAGCTGACTGTAGAACCTGCAGCACGGGAAAGCATGGCAGAGGCGCAGGATCCCGGTTTGGTGGCACAGTGGTCAATGTTACCGCGGGTGGAGTTCATTCAGGAGAGCTTCACCAAGCAAATGAAGGCAACCTAATTAAGGCAAGGATTGATTGGGTGGAACAGGGGCTGGAAGCCCATGGACCGGCGATCCAGAAGGTGGCTGAGCACGAGGACCATTTAACCGCGTTGGAGGCGGAGGTGGGGCTGATGAGGGACCACCAGAAAAAGTTGCAGGAGGACCTGGAGAACAGGTCCCAGAGACAGAACCTGAGGATTGTTGGCCTCCTGTAGGGCAGTGAAGGGTCGGACGCAAGGGCCTGTGTGAGAAATATGCCGGAAAAGCTGATGGGAGATGGGGCGTTTTCTCGACCCTTGGAAGTAGATAGAGCGCTTGGGAGTAAGCCGTGAGTGATATGAACCTCCGAGGGTGATCGTTTAGAATGGTTGGGGAGTGGTGGGGGGGCGGGGGGGAGAGCTTCCGTTATTTGGGAATCCAGGTGGCACGGGAATGGGAAACATTACATAAGTTAAATCTGACCCGGCTAGTAGAGCAAACGAAGGAGGACTTTAGAAGGTGGGACATGCTCTCGCTGTCACTGGCGGGGAGGGTACACACCGTGAAAATGACGGTCCTCCCGGGATTTCTGTTTTTTTTCCAGTGCCTCCCCATCTTTATTCCAAAGGCCTTTTTAAAACCGGTAAGCAAGGTAATTTCGGGTTTTGTGTGGGCGGGTAAAACCCCGCGAGTGAAGAAAGTGTTGCTGGAGCGTAGTCGAGGGGAGGGTCGTCTGGCACTGCCGAACGTTGGCAAATATTACTGGGTGGCAAATATAGCCATGATTAGGTAGTAGGGGGAGGGGGGGTTGGAGTAGGAGCAAGTCGAGGTGGCATCGAGTAAGGACACAAGTCTGGGAGCATTGATAATGGCACCTCTGCCATTCTCGCCAGCCCGGGTACTCCACAAGCCCGGTGGTGGTGGCAGCCCTGAGAGTCTGGGGGCTGTGAAGGAAACACGAGAGCAGAGGGAGCATCGGTCTGGCCCCCAATTTGTATCAACCACCAGTTTGTACCGGGAAGGCTGGATGGGGGGTTTCGGAGGTGGCAGGGAGCAGGGATCGAGAGGATGGGAGATTTATTCATAGACGGGAGATTCCCTTGTTTGAAAGATTTAGGGGAGAAATTTGAATTGCCGGCAGGAGACGGATTCAGATATCTGCAGGTATGGGATTTTTTGCGAAGGCAGGTTTCGACCTTTCCACTCCCACCGCCACAGGGATACAGGACAGGGTAGTTTCCAGAACGGGGGTGGGAGAGGGAAAGGTATCGGATATCTACAAAGAACTCATGAAGTCGGAGGTAACTCAGATAGAGGAGCTAAAGGGGAAATGGGAAGAGGAGCTATGGGGAGGGATAGAGGCCGGTCTGTGGTTTTGAGCAGAGTCAATACGTCCCAATCATGTGCCAGGCTCAGCCTGATACAATTTCAGGTCATTCACCGGGCACAATTTGTTTTTCAAATTTATAGAGCACAAAATTTATTTTTTTCCAATTAAGGGGCAATTTAGTGTGGCCAATCCACCTACCCTGCACATCTTTGTGTTGTGGGGCCGAAACCCACGGAAACACAGAGAGAATGTGCAAACTCCCCACGGACAGTGACCCAGAGCTGGGATCGAACCTGGGACCTCAGCGCCGTGAGGCAGCAGAGCTAACCCACTGTGCCACCGTGCTGCCCCATTCACTGCACACATGACGGTGGCCCAGATGAGCAGGTGGTTTGGGATAGAGGACAGATCTGTGGGGGTGGGGACAGCAAATCATGTCCATATGTTCTGGGCCTGCCTGAAGCTTGGGGGATCCTGGCAGGGTTTTACAGATGTCATGTCCTCGGCCCTAAAAACACGGGTGGTGCCGAGTCCAGAGGTGCCGGATTTTGGAGTGTCGGCAGTCCAGGGGGCGAGAGAGGCTGATGTCTTGGCCTTTGCCTCCCTGGTAGCCCGGAGACGGATATTGCTGGCGTGGAGGGACTTGAAGCCCCTGGAATCAGAGATCTGGGTTAGCGAAGTGGCTGGATTTCTCAGACTTGAAAAATCAAGTTTGCCCTCAGAGGGTCAACGCTCGGGTTCATCAGGAGGTGGCAGCCGTTTGTCGACTTCTTTAGAGAAAATTAACTGTCAGCAGAGGCAAAAAACTTAAAGGGGGATAGTTAGGCTAGTCTCTGTTGAGGGTTGGAGGGACTTGTTAGGGATGGAGATGATTTATGCACAATGTTTTATGTGGATTTGCATTGTTTACTGTTGTCACTTATTATGATAAAATTACAAAACCTTAACAAAATGTATTTTTTTAAAAATCAACATCACCAAAATCAGATCATCTGCACATTGCCACATTGCTGTTTGTGCCATTTTGCTTTGTGGAAATTGGCTGCTGCATTTCCTATAACAGTGACGACACTTCAGAAGCTCTTTGGGACATGCTGGGGTTATGAAAGGCGCTACAGAAGTGCAAGTTTTAAATTGAAGATTGATGCTTTCTGATCCTTAATTGATTTCAGACATCCCCAATTAATAAATTTGCTTTGGTTCGGACAAGACTTTAACCAATTAAATCAAAGGCAGAATTCTGGACAGTAAATTTAAAAAGGAGTTTTTGAAAGAAAAGCTTTACTGACTGACTTGAAGACATTTACGTTTACAACTTCACGCAGGTGATCAGTCTGTGGAAGCGTAACCCTCCCTGGCTCCTTCTTTGACACTAATTTCCTTGGAACTCGGCCTCGAGAGTCTTCAGTACTTGGCCAGCAAGGAAGACCTTTGGAACGTCGACCTTTATCCCCAAAGTGACCATTACCTCATGTCAGAGTTGGGCCTGTGGTAACATGACCATTGGTCAATTGGGCACCAGTTTAATTTAATTGGATCTTTAATTACTGACACCACCTTCTCTCATTACCTTTGACAGGAATACAATTGAACAGTTTCATACTATCCCTTTATCTGATTCTGTGCAACCCCTTATTCAAACAGTTTCAAATGTTGAGGCTAATCAGAATTGGAAGGTCTCCCTTGCCGGTACATTTATCCTCATCGCACATTCTTTATATACACAGCGATTAAGCTTTTATATTTTTACAACAAATAAAACTCAGACTTTTACTATAACTACTGATTCATTATTGTTTAATTAATTGTAACTCAATTAAGGATCACTACTTATTGAATCATGTTACAGACTTGTAGCTAATTAATACATTAATATTTAATTTATACATTTGGTTTATACACACACTGGCTATCTACTGAGTAGTACTACACTCAGTATGCTTCACACGGTGTCTATGTCTATGTATTTACATTGTGTATTTATCGGATGCCCTAGATTATTTCATGTATGGAACGATCTGTCTGGACTGTACGCAGAACAATACTTTTCACTGTACCTCGGTACACGTGACAATAAATCAAATCCAATCAAAGAGACAGTTTCTGACTAATGATCAGATTGAACAATGAGCCGCCTTAAAAATTATTCATTCATGGGAGGTGGGCGTCACTGGCTGGGCCAGCATTTACTGCTCATTCCAATTACCCTTGAACTGCGTGTCTTGTGAGGCTATTTCAAGGGACACTTACAAATCAACCACAACATTGCTGCGGATCTGGAGTCACGTGTCGGCCAGGCCACATAGAATGGCCATAAATTAGGAGAGGGGAATGCGCAACATGACCTGGGTATCCTCGTACACCAGACATTGAAGGTAAACATGTAGCTACAGCAGGCGGTAAAGAAGGCAAAAGCTATGCTAGCCTTCATTGTGAGCGGATTTGAGGACAGGAGCAGGGATATCATGCAGCAATTGTGCAGGGCCTTGGCGAGGCCGTACCTGGAATATTGTATGCAGTTTTGGTCTCTTTATCGAAGGAAGGATCTTCTTGCTTGAGAGGGAGTGCAGCGAAGGTTTACCAGACAGATTCTTGGGATGGTGGGACTGACGTATGAGAAATGGAATCAGTTAGGATTGTATTCTCTGGCTTTCAGAAGAATGAGGGGGGCTCTCATAGAAATACATATAGATACATAGAAGACATGAGGCCTTTTGAGCCTGCTCCGCCTTTATTCATGATCATGGCTGATCATCCAACTCAATATCCTAATCCTGCTTTCTCCTCAAAGCCCTCGATCCCATTCTCCCCAAGTGCTATATCCAGCCGCCTCTTAAATATATTCAATGTTTTAGCATCAACTAGTTCCTGTGGTAATGAATTCCACAGGCGCACCACTCTTTGGGTGAAGAAATGTCTCCTCATCTCTGTCCGAAATGGTTTACCCTGAATCCTCAGGCCCCTGAATTGGAAAAAATGAATCTCAGAACCCCTGGTTTTGGACACACCCATCATTGGTAACATCTTCCCTGCATCTCCCCTGTCTAGTCCTGTTAGAATTTTAAAGTCTCTATGAGATTCCCCCCTCATTCTTCTGAACTCCAGCGAGAACAATCCCAACCTCATCGATCTCTCCTCATATGACAGTCCTGCCATCCCTGGAATCGGCCAGGTAAACCTTCGCTGCACTCCCTCGAAAGCAAGAACACACTTCCTCAGAGAAGGAGACCAAAACTGCACACAATATTTTCAGTGTGGCCTCATCAAGGCCCTGTACAATTGCAGCAACACATCCCTGCTTCTGTACTCGAAACCTCTCGCAATGAAGGCCAACATACCATTAGCCGGGCATGTGGCGCAGTGGTTAGCACTGGGACTGCAACGCTAAGGACCTAGGTTTGAATCCCGGCCCTGGGTCACTGTGGCGTTTGCACATTCTCCCCATGTCTGCTTGGATTTCAGCCCCACAACTCAAAGATGTGCAGGTTAGGTGGATTGGCCATGCTAAATTGCCCCGTAATTGAGAAAAAAATAATTGAGTACTCTATTTATCTTAAACAAAACATACCATTAACCTTGTTGACCGCCTGCTGCACCTGCATGCTTACCTTCAGCAACTGGTGCACAAGGACACCCAGGTCCTGCTGCACACTTCCCTCTCCCAATTTACAACCATCCAGGTAGTAATCTGTCTTCCCGTTTTTCCTTCCAAAGTGAATAACCTCACACTTATCCAAATTATACTGCATCTGCCATTGATTTGCCCACTTGCCCAACCTGTCCAGATCATGCTGCAGGATTCCTGCATCCTCGTCACAGTTCACCTTCCCACCCAACTTGGTATCATCTGCAAACTTTGAGATGTTACATTTTGTTCCCTCATCCAAATTATTAATATATATTGTGAATAGCTGGGGTCCCAGCACCAATCCCTGTGGCACGCCACTAGTTACTGCCTGCCAATTTGAAAAGGACCAATTAATTCCTACTCTTTGTTTCCTCTCTGTCAACCAGTTTTCTATCCACCTCAATACACTTCCCCCAATCCCATGTGCTTTAATTCTGCACAACAATCTCTCATGCGGAACTTTGTCAAACCCCTTCTGAAAGTCCAAATATATCACATCGACTGGCTCCCCCTTGTCAACTGTACTGGTTACATCTTCACAGAATTCCAACAGATTTGTCAAGCATGATGTCCCCTTCATAAATCCATGCCGACTCTGACTGATCCTGCCACTACTTTCCAAATGTTCCGCTACAAAGCCCTTGATAATGGATTCAAACATTTTCCCCACTACCGATATTAGGCTTACTGGTCCATAATTCCCTGCTTTCTCTCTACCTCTCTACAGAACCAAAGTATGTATTCAATTGCTCAGCCATTTCTTTGCCCCTTATTTTGCATTCCCCTGTTTCTGTCTGTAGGGGGCCTACATTTCTCTTTACCAATCTCTTTCTCTTCACATATAGAAACTCTGAGTGCCAGTCTTTATGTTCCTTGCAAGCTTACTTTAATACTGTACTTTCCCCTTCTTTTTTTTAAATTTTTTTAAAAAAAATAAATTTAGATTAGCCAATTATTTTTTCCAATTAAGGGGCAATTTAGCGTGGCCAATCCACCTACTCTGCACATTTTTGGGTTGTGGGGGCGAAACCCACGCAGACACGGGGAGAATGTGCAAATTCCACACGGACAGTGACCCAGAGCCGGGATTGAACCTGGGACCTCAGCGCCGTGAGGCGGTTGTGCTAACCACTAGGCCACCGTGCTGCCCTAACATTCCCCTTCTTAATCAATCCCGTTGTCCTACTTTGCTGAATTCTAAACTGCACCCAATCCTCAGATCTATTATTTTTCTTGGCCAATCTGTATGCTTCTTCCTTGGATCGCATACTATTTCTAATTTCCTTTGTAAGCCATGGATTGGCCCTCTTACCCATTTTGCTTTTGTGCCAGACAGGAATGAACAGTTGCTGTAGTTCCCCCATGCAGTCCTTGAATGTTTGCCGTTGCCTATCCACTGTCATCCCTTTAAGTAACTCTCCACAATCTATCAAGGCCAACGCATGCCTCATATCTTCTTAGTTCCCTTTATTAAGATTCAGCACCCAAGTCTCCGAATCAACAACTTCACTCTCCAACGTGATAAAAATTATCATGTTATGATCGCTCATAACATTCTAACAGGACTTGATTTTCCCGATGGTGGGAGTGTACAGAATAAGAAGTCGCAATCTGAGGATACGGGGAGACTATTTAGACACAGATGAGGAGAAATTTCTTCAACGGGAGAGTGGTG
This sequence comes from Scyliorhinus canicula, assembly GCF_902713615.1. Classification (NCBI taxonomy): domain Eukaryota; kingdom Metazoa; phylum Chordata; class Chondrichthyes; order Carcharhiniformes; family Scyliorhinidae; genus Scyliorhinus; species Scyliorhinus canicula. Next base: position 1,036,733 of record NW_024055820.1, on the reverse strand, counting down.
ACCCTGTGGAAATTTTTTACACGGGAAATAGTTGAGGCCAATACATTGTATGTTTTCAACAAGCAATTAGATATAGCGCTGAGGGCGAAGGGGATTTAAGGATATGGAGGGGAAAGCGGGATTTAGATATTGAGTGGGATGATAAACCATGATCACAATGAATGGCAGAGCAGGCGCAAAGGGCCAAATGGCCTTTTCCTGTGCCTATTTCTATGTAATCCTTCCCACACTAAGAGCAGGTGAATGGCTTCTCCCCAGTGTGAACTTGCTGGTGTGTCTGCAGACAGGATAACTGTGTGAATCCATTCCCACAGAGGGAGCAGGTGAATGGCTTCTCCCCAGTGTGAATTCGCTGGTGTGTCTGCAGGGTGGATGCATCAATGAATCCCTTCCCACACTGAGCGCAAGTGAATGGCCTTTCCCCAGTGTGAAGTCGTTGGTGTCTCTGCAGGGTGGATGAATCGCTGAATCCCTTCCCACACTGAGAGCAGGTGAATGGTCTCTCCCCAGTGTGAACTCGCTGATGTCTCTGCAGGGTGGATGAATCAATGAATCCCTTCCCACACTGAAAGCAGATGAATGGCCTCTCGCTAGTGTGAACTCGCTGATGTCTCCGCAGGGTGGATGAAGCACGGAGTCTCTGCCCACACAGAGAGCAGGTGAATGGCTTCTCCCCAGTGTGAACTCGCTGGTGTGACTGCAGGGTGGATGAATCAATAAATCCCTTCCCACACTGAGAGCAGTTGAATGGCCTCACCCCGTGTGAATTCGCTGATGTTTCCGTAGGCTGGATGAATCAATGAATCCCTTCCCACACTGAGAGCAGGTGAATGGCCTCTCCCCAGTGTGAACCCGCTGATGTCTCCGCAGGATGAATAGAGCACGGAATCCCTTCCCACATTGAGAGCAGATGAATGGTTTCTCCCCAGTATGAACCCGCTGGTGTGCCTGCAGGTGAGATAACTGAGTGAATCCCTGCCCACACTTAGAGCAGGTGAACGGCCTCTCCCCAGTGTGACTGCGTCGATGAATCTCCAGCTTAGATGGGAATCTGTATCTCTTTCCACAGTCCCCACATTTCCACGGTTTCTCCATGTTTTGGGTCTCCTCGTGTATCTCCAGACTGGACAATCAGCGGAAGCCTTGTCTATACACGGAACATGTGCACTGTCTCTCCTCACTGTGAATAGCGTGATGGTTTTTCAGGCTGTGTAACTAGTTGAAGCTCTTCCCACAATCAGTTCACTGGAACTCTCTCACTCGGGTGTGTGTTGTGTGGGTCTCGGTACTCTTCCAGTCACACTGATGTTTCCACAGTCAGTTCACTGTAACACTCTCACTCGGGTGTGTGATGTGTGGGTCTCGGTGCTTTTCCAGTCACACTGATGTTTCCACAGTCAGTTCACTGTAACACTCTCACTCGGGTGTGTGATGTGTGGGTCTCGGTGCTTTTCCAGTCACACTCATGTTTAAAATCTTTTGAACCCGTCAGATCGGACAAACATTTCTCCTTCTCACCAATGATATTCAGAGCCCGTTGTTTTCAGATCAGAAGGAATCGAGTGAGTTTGTCACATCGAGACGTGATGTTTGAGATTTCTGTCTATAATTCCTCCTCTTCCAATATCCTTTAAAAACAATTTACAAAAGTCTTCATTGTTAGTTCAGGATAGAAATTCAGAACAGACCACTCTAGTTCCTCTTTCGTTCTCCAAAAGCTGTAAATCTCCATCCCACACAATCCCCCTCCATTCTCACTCTGCTGTATCTACTATTCACCCTCCCAATTATCCTGAAGATGCTGATTCATGCTGATTGACAGATCCCAGCTCAGCTCACTGCTTCCTGACCAGGACACAGAGATTTGAATAGAAGCAAGAGTAGGCCATTCGGCCCACCGAGTCTGCTCAACTATGCAATGAGACCCTTGGCCGATCTCCCTCGGCACCATTTTCCCACACAATCCCCATATCCGTCAATATCTTCAATATCTGGAAACCTATCAATATTTGTCTTGAACATACTTGGTGACTGAGGCTCCATATTCCTCTGAGGTAGAGAACCCGGAAGCTTCATCACATCCCCGAGTGAAGAAATCCTGCTTATTTTCAGCTTTTATGCTATTTTCCTATCTGTTCCCCATAACCCTTAACTGCATTGTCAATAAAATATGTTAAACTTGTGCTTCAATATATTCAATGACCCCCAGATACAACTGGTCCCTGTGGAAAAGAAATCCAAAGACTAACAACCCTCTGGGGGAAGAGATGACTGGAAATCTATAACGTAGCTACAGTCTTATATTACAAGAAGAGAAATAATAATACGTTTACTTTATTATAGAACCGCAAATAATATATCTAATCTGTTCCATATACGAACACGAGACATATCTTTGTCCAATATTAATTTAATGTCCCCTGAAATGTCACCTATCTCCTGGGGAACTCACCCCTTTAATTGAGAACATTAGGAAAGAAACAATTCTTTTTTAAATTAAATTTAGAGTAACCAATTATTTTTTTCCAATTAAGGTGCAATTTGGCATGGCCAATCCACTTACCCTGCATACCTTTGGGTTGTGGAGGTGAGACACACGCAGACATTGGGAGAATGTGCAAACTCCACACGGACAGTGACCCGGGCAGGGATCGAACCCGGGTCCTGGTACCGTGAGGCAGCTGTGCTAACCACTGCGCCACCATGCCGCCGACAGGAAAATATTTTCACCAGATAGGCTGGTGAACGGGAGTGAGAAGGGGGTGAAGCTGCAGTGGTTGAACCAGTTTTGGCTGGTTCAACAAGCTTAGCTTCTGGGGGGACAGCATGGTGGCGCAGTGGGTTAGCACTGCTGCCTCACGGCGCCGAGGTCCCAGGTTCGATCCCGGCTCTGGGTCACTGTCCGTGTGAAGTTTGCACATTCTCCCCGTGTTAGCGTGGGTTGCGCCCCCACAACCCAAAGATGTGCAGAATAGGTAGATTTGCCACGCTAAATTGCCCCTTAATTGGAAAAAATGAATTGGCTACTCTAAATTTAAAAAAAAGCTTAGCTTCTGGGTCGGAACCTAGGAGGGTGGGTGTGGATTCAATTTATGTGTCTAGGTCGGGCGCTGATGGGAAATGGGGGGTGGTGGGATGGGTTAGAGAGCTGATAGCTGGTGTGTGTGGCTGTCACCTTGGTGGACCCTTGGACCGACCTTTTGAAGATTTACTGGATAGTCCCTTATGGCTGATTCCGTAATGGGGAGGGGGGGTGGGAGACCCCTGATTCGGGGCTGGTCACCTGGAACGTAAGGGGTTTGGGTAGACTCGTGAAGAGGTTAAGGCCATGCTAAATGGGCAGCACAGTAGCATTGTGGATAGCACAATCGCTTCACAGCTCCAGGGTCCCAGGTTCGATTCTGCCTTGGGTCACTGTCTGTGCGGAGTCTGCACATCCTCCCCGTGTGTGCGTGGGTTTCCTCCGGGTGCTCCGGTTTCCTCCCACAGTCCAAAGATGTGCGGGTTAGGTGGATTGGCCATGCTAAATTGCCCCTAGTGTCCAAAATTGCCCTTAGTGTTGGGTGGGGTTACTGAGTTATGGGGATGGGGTGGAGGTGTTGACCTTGGGTAGGGGGTAGGGTGCTCTTTCCAAGAGCCGGTGCAGACTCGATGGGCCGAATGGCCTCCTTCTGCAGTGTAAATTCTATGTAAATTGCGCTTCGTGTCCAAAATTGCCCTTAGTGTTGGGTCGGGTTACTGTGTTTTGGGGATAGGGTGGGGACGTGGGCTTAGGTCGGGTGCTCTTTCCAAGAGCCGGTGGAGACCCGATGGGCTGAATGGCCCCCTTCTGCACTGTAAATTCTATGATTCCAGACCAGAACGCGGAAGGGTGAGCCAAGTGTTTCACTCGATCTTTGACAAAGGGCTCAAGGCGTTGCAATTCTAATCAATACACTTGTCCCTCTTTCATTCAGTAGGATTGGCTTCCTTTTCTTTCCATCTCTGCCACCGCTTTGCATCATCAATAAGACATTGGGACTGAAAGACTAATCCAGTTTGATGGACAAGTTGTCTCCATTCTGAACAATGGGGAACAAGCTCCTCCCACTCATTGAAACATCGCCCCGACAAAGATGAGAAACGCGCATGCGCCTTGAGGCACATCCAATAAAGATGTCGGCCGTTAATCTGAGCCGAATATGAGGAGCTGCAGCTCCGCTCGGTACAAACGGGGTCCCGTAAAGATTTCCGAAGTTTGCGGCTTACAACAACTTTACACAACGTTTCCGCCCGCCCCCGCGATCTCTCGCTTCCTCCAGATTGTAAAACGCCTTTTACCAATTTCGGATCTAAAAACACAGTCTTTCGTCTTCGCCATTATCCACACTGCGCATGCTTCAATCACAGCGGATCCCGCCCCTCATTCACTCCGATTGGTTGGAGGACCAGCTTCTCCCGGTTGGTCCTCCAGTTCCGCCTCCCCTCTTCCTATTGGTCAGGAGTTGCCGTCAATTACCTGGGCATTGTGACGGTTGCTGATGGTGAGAGCGGCCACAGGCTCAGGCTGACTCGCTGATTGATCAATAATAACATTGTTTCACATTTGGCTCTGGGGCTGCACTCGGGATTTGTAAACCCCGCACCCCGACACTGACCTCTCACCTGACACTTCACAATGCCCGGGCAATGATTGACGGCAGCTCCGGAACAATAGGAGGAGAAGGAGATTGGTTGGAGGAATCAGTTAATGAGGGGCGGGGCTCTCGGGTGCCGGATCTTCACAGAATAAGCAACCGCGCAGGCGCACGTGCCAACAAAAACAAAGAAAGAAAGGTTCCTCTCCTCCAATGAAAGAACAGGGAGATTATGTTTGAACTTTATAAAACATAGAGCACGGCTAGAGTGCTGAGTACAGTTCTGGTCACTACATTAATCAACTATAAAGTAAGGATATATGAATCAAGTAATGTAAATCTTAAAATAAATTCATAATTTATCATATAGTTACATTCAATTTTAAGTTAATCAAATCTAGGGGATAACGATAACACTAACGGACAAAGGATTGCAACAGTTGGAAATCTCAATTTCTCAGTCAATTAAATTCTGAGGTGTTTAGATAATAATCATTTCAGTTAATTCTATAAAACAAGGTGACTTCAGCACAATGGAAGAAGCTGATTGGTGAGTAGCTGATAAACATTTATTTATTTTAATATGAAATTGATTCTGGTTCAGTCAGTTAATAATCAGATAAACAAAGGCACAGTAGGACATCCTAGTCCCGTGGAATGCACATCCAGTTCCCAGTGGTGAAAGCAGCATCTTTCTCATAGGCTGGACAATCACGCGTGCAGGAAATGTCATCAGCTGCAGCAGCAGGCAGCAAAGAGGAGTATTTCTCAGGACACGATTCCATGCTTTGTGTGGTATATATCAATGATTTAAACTTTGACATAGGAGGCATGTTTCAGACAGTGACAGTCTTGCGATTGTGAGGAAGAAAGCTGTAACCTTCAGAAAATTTCAGCCGAGTGATCAGCTGGTAAGATAGTAACAAACGGATATTAATCTGCAACATTGTGAAGTAATAAATACATTTGGGGCGGACAAACAAGGCAAAGAGAAATAGTATTACTGGTATGAGTGAGAAGTGTAGAGGCACAGAGGGAGATTGAAGTGCAGGCTCACATATCCCTGAAAGTAGGAGAGGTAGATGAGGTGGTTGAAAAGGCACACTGGGCAGCACGGTAGCATAGAGGTCAGCACAATTGCTTCACAGCTCCAGGGTCCCAGGTTCGATTCTGGCTTGGGTCATTGTCTGTGCAGAATCTGCACCTTCTCCCTGTGTGTGCGTGGGTTTCCTCCCACAGTCCAAAGATGTGCAGGTTCGATGGATTGGCCATGCTAAATTGACCTTAGTGATCAAAAGGTTAGGCGGGGTTATTGGGTTATTGGGATAGGGTGGAAATGAGGGCTTATGTGGGTCGGTGCTGACTCGATGGGCCGAATGGCCTCCTGCACTGTATGTTCTATGTTCACGACACCGATATTAAGTGAGACACAGCATATAAGAGCAGCGAATATGTCCAGCACTTTCTGGTGATGAACGATTATGGGCTGGATACTCTGTCCGCAGGATCCGTTACGACCAAAGGCCAGCGCCGCCCCCACACCGATCCTCTGCCCGGTGCGGGGGTCAGCAGCCACTCAGCATAAAGCCCCCGGCTCTACCTGCGGATATGCTGCAGAATGGCTGGGTCAATGGCCGTGCATGCGCAGGGCTTTGACCTGCGACGGCCGCGCCGTACAGCATGGCACTGGCCGCGTGCGTACTCAGCTTGCCAAAATCTTCCCCCCTGTAACCCCCCTCGCCACCCCTAGACCATCCCCCCAGTCCCCGCCGAAGCCTCCCCTGCCAGCGGAATGGCTCCCCCACCCCCCGACAGTGACAGCGCTGGACACAGTCCGCAGTCACCACGCAAGGTCCCTGGAAGATGTGAGGACACGTGTCCCACACCATCGGGGAGTCGGCCAATCGGGGGCGGAGCATCGGGGAGGGTCCCAGGTGATGTCCTGGGGCCGTCCATACGGCGTGCGGCGTACTCCTCGAGAATACCATTTTAGGGGGCGGAGCATCGTTAAAAGGGTGCCTCCTCTGATTCCAGCGTAAAAATGAATTGTCCGGCCGATCGCCGAACGCGATTTCGGTGATTGGAGAATCCAGCCTATTATGGGCCAGGGTTTAGAGAACCCCAAGTACATCATGGAGTTCATCTGACCCATAACATTAAATAGATTTTGGTTATGGGGAGCACAAGGGCCCACTTTGCAGGTGTGATGCAACGGAGAGCTAAAGTATGTTTAAAACAAAACAATGTTTATTCTATGAATCCAGTTAACATTTTATAAACACACAGTGAACAATTTATCAACTACCAATCCTGACCACCCCACCAAAAGAATACAGTACTCTATAGATAACCCTGGATAACTTTCCAACTTTCCAACAACATCCATAAGATAAATCCATTTTGAAATAAAGACAACAGGTTTAAATGTTCTACAGAAACAGGTATTACTCTGAAATCATCAATGATCACAAGACATAGGAGCAGAATGAGGCCACTCGGCCCATCGAGTCTGCTTCATTCATGGCTGATATTTTTCTCATCCCCCTCATTCTCATGAAGAAGGAGCTTTTAAAGATCGAGTCACCTTGTTCAAAATTAAACTAAACTCACTGTCTTTACGAAGGAGATAGATGCTATCTGTAAAGTTTCAGGCAAGCGACCACTCGGAAATGATGACTGTAGAAAAGTTTAGATTTATTCCTCTTACTATTTACATCTTCTACTCACCAAAGGGTCTCCTGCGTCGGCCACACCTGGTCGGGATATTTATGTTCCAGCAGTCCGAGGAAAAGGTGGGGCAGCTGCCCCTCCCCTCACCTGGGTAAATAATACTCAGGTAAGGCCACAGGGACTCTGAGGTTGCAGATCCCTGAGCCTCCAGTAGGGTTAGAACACTACCCAGGCCATGGAGACAGATTAGGAAACCCTGTCCCTAGATCGGCTCAAAATTGAGGAAGTGTTGAAGTGAGAATGTAAATTACAGGAGTGCTGGCAATAATCTCCCAGTCATTCCGGGGGGTGCCAGAGGACTGGAGAATTGCAAATGTTATGCACTTGTTCAAAAAGGACAGTTCCAGCAATTACAGTTAGTTTAGAATATCCTGGGAAAGGAGTTCACTAAAATCAGCAACAACTCAGCCTCTTGTGCGGTTTTGGTTTCTGTTTCTCTTCCTGCACAATGTAACCCTAAACTCCTGTTTACAATGATCCACTTTGCAAACAGAGATCTGTGGCTTCATTAATTTCAGCCCAAAGTGTAACCACAGGAAGAGGAGGCTTTGCAAACATCCCACCCTTAATGATGAGATTCAGTACATCAGTCCAAAAGACTGGCTCATGTTTAGTGGTCCTGGGAGTGTTCCCGATACCTTCCCTGGATCCGAGGGTTAGGAAACACTCTGGAAGGTATGGGGAGCTCGGACCTGTCCATGGGAGTAACTGAAGGTATGAGAACTGGATTAAAAAGGAGAAAAGATCCTAAAATGGGGCAGTCGGGAACAGAATACCAATTAGTTTCCTCTTATCCTGGAGAAATTACTGTCCCTGCTGTGTATCTGAAACAATATAAATTTATTTGACACATATCAGAATATTAAACTGCAACAAGTTGTGGGGTGATTAACATCAGCATGAACATTCTCCAACTGTCAGAATGAACATGGTTCAGTCCTGGATGTGATTAACAGCAGCATTAACAACAGAATCCAATTCCAGTTGTTGCTTGTGAACTCTCTGGTGTCTCAAGAGGTGGGACGAGTGGACGAATGTCTTCCCACAGTCAGAGCAAAGAAACGGCCTCTCCCCAGTGTGAACTCGCTGGTGTGTCAGAAGATTGGATGGATGAATAAATCCCTTCCCACACGTGGAGCAGGTGAATGACCTCTCCCCAGTGTGAACTCGCTAGTGTTTCTGGAGGCTGGACGACAGAGTGAATCCGTTCCCACACACAGTACACCTGAATGGCCTCTCCTCATTGTGAACTCGCTGGTGTGTTAGCAGATCAGTTGAGGTTTTGTAAATCTTCTCACATTCAGAACATTTGAAAAGTCTTTTATCCGTGTGAACCAGTTGGTGTTTAGCAAGGTGGGATGATCGTGAGAATCCCTTCCCACATTTAGAGCAGGTGAATGGCCTCTCCCCAGTGTGGACTCTCTGGTGTATCAGCAATTCACTTGTGGTTTTATAACTCTTCTCACATTCAGTACATTTGAAAGGTCTGTTATCTGTATGAACTAGTCGGTGTGTAGTGAGATAGGCTGATCGGGTGAATCCTTTCCCACACAGAGCAGGTGAATGGCCTCTCCCCAGTGTGAGTACGTTCATGTTCGATGAGTGTCTGTGATCGTATGAACTGCTTCGCGCAGTGAGAGCAACTGAATTGTCTCTCTGTGGGAACAACCTGGTGCGTGACCAGGTCCTCGGAGCTTTTAGAGTTGTTATCACAGCCTGAGGGGTTAAAGAGCCTCTCGTCAATGTGAACTCGCTGGTGTGTCAGCAGGTGGGAGGACAGAATGAATCCCTTCCCACATACGGAGCAGATAAATGGCCTCTCCCCAGTGTGACTGCGTCGATGATTTTCAAGCAGGGATGGATAATTGAATCCCTTCCCACAGTCCTCACACTTCCACGGTTTTTCCATGGTGCTGGAATTGTTGTCTCTCCCCAGGTTGGATGATCAGTTGTGTAACTGGGTAAAACTTTCCACGGTCTGTTCACTGGAACACTGTCACTCGGGTGCGTGTTGTGTGGGTCTCGGTGCTTTTCCAGTCACACTGATGTTTGTCACACTGATGTTTCCACAGTCAGTTCACTGGAACACTCGCACTCGGGTGTGTGTTGTGTGGGTCTCGGTGCTTTTCCAATCACACTGATGTTTCCACAGTCAGTTCACTGGAACACTCTCACTTGGGTGTGTGTGTATCTCAGTGCTTTCCAGTCACACTGCTGTTTGAAATATTTTCCCACCAATAGAACAGAGAAACATTTCTCCTTCCACATTCTCCGAAGTTATTCAGATTTTGATGTAGTGAATGATTCTGTTACATCTCTGCGATGTTTTGTTTGAGTTTCCACTTGCAAAAATCTTTCTCCTAATACCCTGTAAAAGAAGTTTACAAACATCATCACTGTAAAGCAATAGAAATTCAGAATAGACAATTCCAGTTTCTGTGGACTAATCTTTTATCGCTTGTTACCCGAAATAAGTGGTCCAAACAAACTGAAAGAAGACAAAATTAGCAACAAAATCAAAGGGAAGCTTCCTAACTAAACCAGAATGTTGCTTCCAGTGTTTTGGAGTTGCTCTGTACCGAGTTTCCCACCAGTTGTGGAAGGTAGCAAGCGTACCAGTGGACACCACTGCTCCCTTTCAATGAAACGTTGTAAGGCAGTCTGACAGGCGCCCAACCTCCAGAGAAACTGCTCATTGAGGTTCAACAAATTTCTGTCTTAACCAGATCCAAGAACAGGTCCAGGAGAAGTACTTCTGATTTACCCAGCCTCCTCCACACTGGACAGCCAAAGATTAGGAGCCTGGGGCTCAAGTGTAACCAAAGTTGAGGAGCAGCCCCTTCAGGAAACTATACAGAGGCTGTAACCTCTCACCCTGAGTATATCCATGGCTTCATGCACTCTTCTCGACTGCAGCCTGGGGATGGGTGAAGTTGTTTAACTTGTTACCAGAACGATGCTTTTTCGGGCACTAGGACCAGGCCGGGAATAGACAACGAAGCCCCGCCGATTACACACATTTCCCAGGACAATCAGTGTCCTCTCTCCTACATTACTCTATCTGATGGAGTTCAGAGGTTCAGGGGAGGAAAAAAATGATGACGGTTTTGGACCTGTGGGAAAGACTAGAACAAGGTGACACACTTTAAGAATGAAAGATGGAGAGAACATGAAGGCTTAAATGAGGATAATTTTTTTGTTTCCGATGTTCATTAGTCTGTGGAATTCACTTCCCCAGAGAACAGTGGAGCTTGGGGTAGAGTTGGACAGATTTTTGATAGACAAGGGAGTCAAGGATTCTGGGTGCAGGTGGGTGGTGCAGACAAGCAAAGGAAACTGAGACCACAACCAGATCAGCCCTGATATTATTAAATGGTGGAACAGGTTTGGAGGGCCGAATGGCCTGTTCATCCTCCTAAGTCCCAGTCCGATGGGTTAAACCCAGCAGCATCTCCACCATCTCCACTTCAGCCCAAATTGCTCTGCATCCAATGCCCATTCTAACTGAATCCTGCTCATAATTGGTCTGCCCAGACTTTCCGTACCTGCGCATTCCAGTCTTTTTGATTAAGATCGGATGCACTCACATACACAACTGTTTCTGGGTTGAACTGTGCTCCCACTTGAGAGGGGTGTTCTCTCTCTCTCCCATCCGCCATGCCCCATATCAGTGTGTCCTTTACCAATGGTCTGTGCTGCTCGTTTGGGAGCCTTTCTGCTGATGCGGTGGTGGGCGTGTGCTGGCGTGAAATCTGGTGGTTTTGTTTTCTTGTTGATTATTCATTGGTTTCTGTTTCATAACAATAATCTTTATTGTCACAAGTAGGCTTACATTAACTGCAATGAAGTTACTCTGAAAATCCCTGAGTCGCCACATTCCGGCCCCGTTCTGGTTCACCGAGGGAGAATTCAGAATGTCCAGTTTTGGTGTATTGTGGATGTTTCTACTGTATTGCTGATTGTTTTGTATTCAGCTGTGTTCTTTTGTAATATGGAGTTGTTAATAAACTAAAATATCTGTATTGACCCATGCAGGGAATTCTGGGTAGCATGGTCCACCATTTAAATGTCAGAAAAATGAAAGATGATGTGTCAGAACCAGAGAAAAGAAGAACGATATAAAACAACAAACATAATTTGCTTCCATTCTGCATAAGTGTCAGACAAAATTAATATATTAATTGCAATCAAATACTGTGACTTAAATCCTTCAGTTTATCATGTTTCTTTAACTGAATTTCTGAATTCAAATTCATGTCCTCTGTCTTTTCTTCCTGAGTCTCTGAACTCCATCAGACAGAGTAATGTAGATTGCCCTGGGAAACAGCAGCAAGAGGAGCTCAGAGGCCAGAAGGGCAAGGGAGCAGTGAGGTCTGTCACCAGACTTGAGGGCTGGAACATGAGTTGGTCAGTCAAGTGAGTGAATGTTTTTTTTTATTAGTGTCACAAATAGGCTTACACTGCAATGAAGTTACTGTTCGGGTACACTGAGGGAGAATTCATAATGTCCATTTCACCTAACCTGTGGACTGTGGGAGGAAACCGGAGCACCCGGAGGAAACCCACGCAGACATGGGGAGAGCGTGCAGACTTCGCACAGACAGTGACCCAAGCCAAGATTCGAATCAAGGTCCAACAATTTATATTTTAAGAATGTCTTCCATCAACTGGCCAGTTGGGTATTTGTCAGTACTTTGATTTCCTGAAGCTCCTGTTTATAGTTTCAGACAATTCTGTGCCAAGTGAGATGTTTAAAGGATTTTTATCTTCCTCTCTGCATATCGATGTTCATTCAGGATACATAAATTGTTCTCCCTGTGTCTGCGTGGATCTCAGCCCCAAAGATGTGCGGGTTGATGGATTGGCCACGCTAAAAAGGATACACAAATTGATTTCCCTCTCATTAGATATCAATTTTCCAATATTAGATGGATAGGGCTTCCCACATCGATGGTACGACCAAGAAAGCATAAAAGCGCATATACTTCCTCAGGAAACTATGGAAATCCAGCATGTCCACATTGAGTCTTACGATTTTTACAGATGCAGGAAAACATGATAGGAAAACATCCTATCTGGCTGCATCACAGCCTGCTGTGGCAACTGCTCAGCCCAAGACCATCAGAGACGACAGAGAGCAATGAACACAACCCCAGTCCATCTTGTGCCTTAGGTCCTCAGCGCCTTAGTTCCACGTCTAACCACTATGCCACATGTTTCCCTCTTACTTGGATTTACGTATCAATTTTATCCCACTCGCCCAATCTTCACATCATTGCAAATAAAAATCACTATTCACTAATTGGGATGGTCAATGGCGCGCGCATTACCCGACATTCCTGGCGGTGGTGAATGTCCCCTATCGACACCGCAGGACTCAGTGCGCAGGCGCAATGCCTGGGAGTTGTTGGAGTTTGCGCGGTGTGTGATGGTGCCCGGGAAAGAGACGCTTCTTTGTCTCATGTGAAATGGGTAAGGATGCGGAAATCCGGAGGAAGTTATAGAGCCCACTCTGGAGGGAGAGAGTTTCTAAACACCCCGTGAAGGCCTTAAACCAGGAATACGTACCTGCAGGTCCTGCGTTGGCAGATTCGGCTCTTTTTCCCGATAACAGGCCCAGTTTCACGGCCGCCATCTTGATTCAGATGGAGCGGCGCCCATGCGCGTGTGCGGTGACGTCGGTAATGGGCGAGGCTTCGGAGACTCACTCGGCAAGGTCCTAGTGCCCGAGGCAGTGAAACAACCCATTCAGAACCAGCATTCACGCCCACGCTGCAGTGTCCCTCAGCTTCATTCATTTATTTGTCTGGCTAAAAGGATGGTCTCTTTCCTAATGTTCACAACTAAAGGGTTGGTTTCCCCAGAATATGGCTCACGTTTAAGGGGGCAATAAATTAATATTGAGCAGAGATATATCTAATATCTAGGAGTCGCCCCCTCGAGGCTGCTCCTTACATACAAACTAGGAGTCGGCCCCTCGAGCCTGCTCCTGACACACAAACTAGGAGTCGGCCCCTCGAGCCTGCCCCTTACACACAAACTAGGAGTCGGCCCCTAGAGCCTGCTCCTTACATACAAACTGGGAGTCGCCCCTCGAGCCCGCTCCTTACATACAAACTAGGAGTCGGCCCCTCGAGCCTGCCCCTTACATACAAACTAGGAGTCGGCCCCTCGAGCCTGCTCCTTACACACAAACTAGGAGTCGGCCCATCAAGCCTGCTCCTTACACACAGACTACGAGTCGGCCCCTCGAGCCCGCTCCTTACACACAAACTAGGAGTCGGCCTCTCGAGCCCGCTCCTTACACACAAACTAGGAGTCGGCCCCTCGAGCCTGCTCCTTACACACAAACTGGGAGTCGGTCCCTCGAGCCTGCTCCTTACACACAAACTGGGAGTCGGTCCCTCGAGCCTGCTCCTTACACACAAACTAGGAGTCAGCTCCTCGAGCCTGCTCCTTACACACAAACTAGGAGTCGCCCCCTCGAGCCTGCTCCTTACACACAAACTAGGAGTCTGTCCCTCGAGCCTGCTCCTCACACACAAACTATGAGTCGGCCCCTCGAGCCTGCTCCTTACACACAAACTAGGAGTCGGCCCCTCGAGCCTGCCCCTTACATACAAACTAGGAGTCGGCCTGTCAGACCTGCACCATCATTCAAAAATTTCAACCTCGATTCCACATTCCTGCCGACCCGATAACCTTTGATCCCCTTGCAAATCGAGAATCTATCCAACTCTGCCTTAAAAATATTCAAGGACTCGACTTCCACTGCCTTTTGAGGACAGAAGCTCCAAAGTCATAGAATCCCAACAGTGCAGAAGGAGCCCATTCAGCCCATCAGGTCCGCACCAACCCTCTGAAAGAGCACCCTACCCAGGCCCACTCCATCCCACCCACTCCATCCTCATAACCTGGGGCTGGTTCAGCACACTGGGCTAAATCGCTGGCTTTTAAAGCAGACCCAGGCAGGCCAGCAGCAGTGTTCAATTCCCGTACCAGCCTCCCCGAACAGGCGGCGGAAGGTGGCGACTAGGGGCTTTTCACAGTAACTTCATTGAAGCCGACTCGTGACAATAAGTGATTTTCATTTTCATAACCCCACCTAACGTGCACATCGTTGGAGACGAAGGGGCAATTTAGCATGGCTAATGCACCTAACCTGCACATCTTTGAACTGTGTGAGGAATCCGGAGCACCCGGAGGAAACCCACACAGACACAGGGAGACCTTGCAAACTGCACACAGTCACCCAGGGTCGGAATTGAACCTGGGTCCCTGATACTGTGAGGCAGCAGTGCTAACCACTGTGCCACCCCCTGTCTTACAACCCTTGAGAAAAAAATATCTTCATCTCCATCTGAAATGGGTGACTCCTTATTTTGCAACAGTGACCCCCTTGTTCCAGATTCTCCCACAAGAGGAAACATCCTCTCCACATCCACTCTGTCAAGACCCCTCAGGATCTTATATCGTTCAATCCAGGTTTTACCCAAAACTTTAAATCTGTGTCCCGACTGCTTGTCCGATCAGTGAATGGAAACAGAGTTTCTTTGTCCACCCGATGGAAATCTGGCATAATCTTGTGTCCCTGAATCAAATCTCCCCTCAACCTCCTTTGCTGGATCCATTCTGGTAAATCTCCTCTGCACCTTCTCCAAGAACCTTCACATCCTTCCTGAAGAGTGGTGACCAGAGCTTTATAAAGATTCATAGAATAGAATTAGAACCATAGAATTCCTACAGTTCGGAAGGAGGCCATTCGGCCCATCAAGTCTGTACTGATTCTCTGAAAGGGCACCTGTTTGGGCCCACATTCCTACTCTGTCCCTGTGACCCCCATAGCCCCACCAAACCTGCACATCCCTGGACACTATGGGACAATTTATCAAGGCCAATTCACCTAACTTTTCCTTCTTTAGACTGTGGGAGGAAACATCAGCACCGGGTGGGAACCCACGTAGACACGGGGAGAAAGTGCAAACTCCACATAGACAGTCACCAAGGCCGGAATTGAACCCGGGTCCCTGGCGCTGTGAGGCAGCAGTATGAACTACCGTTCCACCAGAAGCATAGTTTTGGTATCAACATTACTGTTTATGAAGCTCAAGGTCGAATTTGCTTTGCCATCTATTCTCTTTAATATGACTCGTAGATATACAAAATCCCTCTTCACTTCTTTCTGTCTCCTCCCAAAGAGGCCAGGTGGGTTTTTCTGCCAATTCATCAGTTTTCATGGTCACTTTTTCCCAGTGTCGACCCCACAAATGACCAGATTCATTCAACTCAATTTCACAACCTGCCTTTTGAGTTTTTGTGGGTTCTGTCTCACTCCCTATTTTCTGTTTTAAATCAGTTTCACAGGGGGTTCGAAGAGGAGGCTTCAAAGTCCAGAAACTCAAACCAAACATCACATTAGGATCTGACAAAAGTCCTCAATTCATCATATCCTGAATATCAGCGGATTTTGAACATGGAAGGAAAAAGCATCGTTCTCAGTGGGGAGAAACCGTACACGTGTTGTGTGTGTGGACGAGGATTCAGTCAATCATCAGGCCTCACAAGCCACAAATGCAGTCACACTGAGGAGAAACCGTGGAAATGTGCGGACTGTGGGAAAGGATTCACTTCCCCATCAAAGCTGGAAACTCATCGACGCAGTCACACTGGGGAGAGACCATTCACCTGCTCCAAGTGTGGGAAGGGATTCACTCAGTTATCGGCTCTGCGGAATCACCAGCGAGTTCACACTGGGGAGAGACCATTCACCTGCTCCAAGTGTGGGAAGGGATTCACTCAGTCATCTGCTCTGTCTGCACACCAGCGAGTTCACACTGGGGAGAGACCATTCACCTGCTCAGAATGTGGGAAGGGATTCACTAAGTCATCCCACCTGCTGAGTCACCAGCGAATTCACACTGGAGAGAGGCCATTCGTCTGTGCCAAGTATGGGAAGGGATTCACTCAGTCATCCAACTTACAGAAGCACCAGCGGGTTCACACTGATGAGAGACCGTTTCAATGTCCAGACTGCAGGAATTGCTATAAAAGTTCTGGGGAACTGATGTGCCATCAACGTGTTCACACTGATGAGAGACCGTTCAGGTGCTCTCACTGCGGGACTGGGTTCAGACACTCATCTCAGCTCACTGTACATCAGCGAATTCACACTGGGGAGAGACCATTCGCCTGCTCTCAGTGTGGGAAGGGATTCACTCAGTCATCTGTTCTGCAGAAGCACCAGCGAGTTCACACTGGAGAGAGGCCATTCGTCTGCGCCAATTGTGGGAAGGGATTCACCACTTCATCCCACCTGCTGACACACCAACGAGGACACAAGTAACTACGGTGATTGGATTTTGCTGTTCCTCACATTCAGGACTGAACCATCTTCATTTGGGTCTCTTTCTGCTGATAAACTCCAGCCCATTTACAGGGGTAATATTCTGGCGAAAAGTCAAATAAATTAGATTTGTGTTAAACACGTAGTGTGCTGAAACTTTTTAATATCTCTGACACAAGTTTGTTCCTTTTGAAGTACTCTCACTCTCCCCTGTCTCTTCCATCCTCACCTCCAACAAGAAGTGTGAGGAGCTTGTGGAGCTTCTTTGTGACTGAGATTGAGTCAATCCGATCAGCTGCCTCTGCTGCTTCCCTCCCTTCCACGAGCCCACCGGACCAAACTGTCTCGAAATTTCACCCTTGCCCAAGCCCAGAACCCACATCATTCTCTAGTTTCCCTTCCATCTCCCCTCATGCCCTCTCAGAGCTCATCTTGTCCATGAGACCCAGCTCCTGCTCCATCAACCCTATTCCCACTGAGCTACTGATCAGCCAACTACCCTGTGTCCATGGATATTGTCAACATTTCTCTCTCTTCAGGTACTGTCTCTCTGTCCTTCAAATCTGCCATCATCACCCCCTCCTCAATAAAACAAACCCTTGACCCTACCATCCTTACAAATTACTGCCACATCTTCAACCTTCCTCTCCTCTCCAAACTATTTGAACATGTCACCTCCCAAATCCTTGCCCATCTTTCCCAGAACTCCCATGTTTGAATCCCTTGAATCAGGTCTCGGCCCTGTCACAGTTGTGAAATACAAGAGACAAACAGTGGTTAGCACAGTGAAGCAACATTGCTGACGTCAGGGAAATACCACCAGACAGACCCATCGGAGGAGACAGAGAGAGAGAAAATCCTACAGAATCATAGAATTTACAGTGCAGAAGGAGGCCATTCAGCATTCGAGCCTGCACCGGCCGTTGGAAAGAGTTCCCTACTTAGGCTCATGCCTCCACCCTATCCCCGTAACCCAGTAACTCCACCTAAACATTTTTGGTAGCACAGTGGTTAGCACAATTGTTTCACAGTTCCAGGGTCCCAGATTCGATTCCCAGCTTGGGTCATTGTTTGTGTCGGGTCTGCACATTCTCCGTGTCTGCGTGGGTTTCCACCGGGTGCTCCGGTTTCCTCCCAGAAGTCCCGAATGACATGCTGTTAGGTAATTTGGAAATTCTGAATTCTCCCACTGTGTCCTAACAGGATCCGGTATGTGGTGACTCGGGGCTTTTCACAGTAACTTCATTGCAGTGTTAATGTAAGCCGACTTGTGACATTAAGATTATATTATAAATGGGCAATTTAGCATGGTAATTCCACCTAACTTGCACATCTCTGGACTGTGGGGAAAAAACTGGAGCTCCCGATGGGAACCCACACAGAGACGCGGAGAATGTGCAAACTCAAATAGCTGCATTGATATCAGAGTGTGGGTGGAGCTGGGCTGTCTGTCTTCCTGCAGCTATTTGATAAACACTCATTTCTTAAAGGTACTCTCACATGACAATTCTGAATTCTCCCTCTGTGTACCTGAACACAGTGTTCCCGTACCAGCCTCCCCGGACAGGCGCCGGAATATGGCGACTAGGGGCTTTTCACACTAACTTCATTGAAGCCTACTCGTGACAATAAGCGATTTTCATTTCATTTTCTGAACAGGCTCTGGAATGTGCTGACTGGGGGCTTTTCACTGTAACTTCATTGCAGTGTTAATGTAAGACTACTTGTGACAATAAAGATTAGTATTATTAATAAAAATGTTCCGGCAAATTTGCATCCCGCCCACAATGATTCGCACAGCCGGAAATATGACCCCAACAAATGGGATGAAGCCAAATCTTTAAAAGTCAAAGTCTTTATTTCAAATCATTGTCGTGCTGTCAGGGGAAAGGGTTAATTTCTTTGCTTGTTTACAAAAGGGAAGAGGAAACATTCACAAAGATTCCCACAGCTTGTGATCTCCGAAACATAACTTCAAGGCTGAAGTTTATCTTCAGAGATTGAAACATTTTGGTGCCTTTTCCAATTGTCCCAGTAAATTGTGATTCACACTGAAAGGTTTACTTTCACTCAGTAATTAGAACATTTCACTTTCTCAGCACTGACACTTCAGATCAAATCCCAATTGTTTTCTTCCCTTGTAGCTGGTGTGTGGAGAAGATCATGTTCACTGTAGATCTGTCAGCACAAAAACCGCACTGTGCTTCTGGATGAACTCAGTCTGCAAGTAGATGAATCTTTTAAACATCACCCAAGTGAAGGTCTTCCCCTGACTCTAAGGAGTGAGATGTCCCTGTAGTTGATGCTGTCTCCTCTGTCACGGCTGTTTTTATTGCATCACACATGTTCCATGGACCAGTCTCACAGCCCAAAAGGGGAGGGCAGGAAGGTGTGACAGTCGATGGGACTTTCTGTGTGTGAGCAGTTCAGCTGGAATTCCATCCTTGCCGGGTGCCTTTCTGCTTGCTCAGCATCAATGGCTTTTTCCACTTCAAATGATGAGAGTTCCTTGTCCTAATCAACCATGACAGGAAGCTGCAGGAGAGTCAAACAGAGACTGGGAGATGCCCTTCTCACAGGGGTACAGCTCACTGTTGTGTTCAAACCAGCTCCTCCTCACTCCCTGACCATGACTTACACTGAGCATGCTCAGAGCACACACCCACACTGCACCTGCGCACTGGCCTCGTACACTCACTGATAGGGGACTTTCTGCAGCCCGGGGGATTCTGGGTAATATAGCCACCATAGAGAGCAATTACTAAACAGGAAGATTCTATTCCCTGTTAGCAAAACAGAAGATCCACAGTTAGGCAAGATGTTGGGCATGAAGCACAATGAGAGGTTTGGATACTTTATTTAATACAGAAGCACATTATTCTGATAAGATATCACTTAGACATGGGCAGCAAGCAGGCTGATCTACAGTATGTACAGTATTTACAACACCTGGGACACGCTAAATCATCTAATCAAATCAGTGATAGGTTTGTTTACTGTTCATAATTGTGACTGGGTCACACTCATGATTCATGCAAAATGCAACTCCCCAGGTTCACTGACCCACTCCCTCCAGACCTGTTTTCACTCCAAGGGTCTTGACATCTGCCTTAGTCTTTATCCAGCCATGTATGTTCAGCTCACACTGCCCAACAACCAGCCTCTCCTGCACTGGGGCACAAAAATCACCAAAAATCTGTCCTGGTCCACGCACATCGACGCTACCAACAGATGGCCAAGGAGCTGGAGTTGGCTATTCAGCCCAGTCTGCTCCACCATTTCATAAGGTCATGGCTGATCTGACAGTAACAGATAGTTGTCCAATTCTCTTTTCAAGGCATCAATTGAATCTGCCTCCACCACATTTTCGAGCAGTGCACTCATGATCCCACATGCAGCACAGAATGTTTTTCTTCACATCATAAGACACAGGAGCAGAATTAGGCCACTCGGCCCATCGAATCTGCTCCACCATTCAATCATGGCTGATATTTTTCTCATCTCCATTCTCCTGCCTTCTCCCCATAACCCCTGATCCCCTTGTTAATCAAGAACCTATCTATCTCTATCTTAAAGACACTCAGTGATTTGCCCTCCTCGGCATTCTGTGGCGAAAACTTCCAGATTCACCACCCTCCGGCTGAAGATATTCCTACTCATCTCTGTTTTAATTCCTCTTCATCACCTGAGGAAGGAACTGTGCCCCGAAAGATAGTGAGTTGAAACAAACCTGTTGGACTTTAACTTGTTGTAAGACTTCTTACTCTGTTTTAAAGGATCGCCCATTTAGTCTGAGATTGTGTCCTCTGCTTCTAGTTTTTCCTACAAGTGGAAACATCTTCTCCATGTCCACTCTACCCAGGCCTCGCAGTATTCTGTAAGTTTTAATAAGATTCCCCCATATCCTTCTAAACTCCAACGAGTACAGACCCAGAGTCCTCGACCGTTCCTCATACGACAAGCTCTTCATTCCAGGGATCATTCTTGTAAACCTCCTCTGGACCCTTTCCAAGGCCAACACATCCTTCCTTAGATACGGGGCCCAGAACTGCTCATAATACTCCAAATGGGATCAGATCAGAGCCCTATATAGCCTCGGATGTACATCCCTGGTGTTGTATTCCAGCCCTCTCGACATGAATACATTGCATTTGCCTTCCTAACTGCTGACTGAACCTGCACATTAACCTTTTGTTTTTACGGTTAAATTTTTTTTTAGAGTACCCAATTCATTTTTTCCAAGGGGCAATTTAGCGTCGCCAATCCACCTACCCTGCACATCTTTGGGTTGTGGGGGCGAAACCCACGCAAACACATGGAGAATGTGCAAACTCAACACGGACAGTGATCCAGAGCCGGGATCGAACCTGGGACCTCGGCGCCGTGAGGCTGTCCGTGTGGAGTTTGCACATTCTCCCCGTGTCTGTGTGGGTTTCACCCCCACAACCCAAAGATGTGCAGGTTAGGTGGATTGGCCAGGCTAAATGGTCCCTTAATTGGAAAAATAAATAATAATTGGGTACTCAATTTATTTTTAAAAGAAAGGATTATTTGTAGCTTCCCCACCAATCTGTTTTTTCCATTATCCTGAAATGACCTTATTTTTATTGGGAGTTAACTGAAGTGTGTTCCTAACCTCTCATTATCTAAATTTCCATTCACCACTTTTCTGTCCACCTGACCCAGTCCATGGCTTTCTCCCTCATTGTCTAAAACACATCAGCAACTTTTATATAATCCTGGTGCATACATTTAAATCTAAATCATTGATATATACCGGCAAACTGTGGAGCCCCACTGGAAACAGAAGTCCAGGCATCATTCAGTCCTGGATGCAACTAATAGCAGCAACAATAGCTGAATCCAAACCCTGCTGTTCTCTGTGAACTTGCTGATGTCTGTGCAGGTTGTTTGACTGAGTGAATCTCCTCCCACACACGGAGCAGCTAAACAGCCTCTCCCCAGTACCACTCCGACATGTGGGCCACACGGTACAGTGGTTAGCACTGTTGCTTCAAACTCCAGGGTCCCAGAATTCCCGGCTTGGCTCACTGTCTGTGCGGAGTTTGCTTGTTCGCCCCATGTCTGCGTGGGTTTCCTCCGGGTGCCCCAGTTTCCTCCCACAAGTCCAAAAATGTGTAGATTACGTGGATTGGCCATGCTAAATTGCCCTGAGTGTCCAAAAAGGTTAGGTGGGGCTATGGGTTAGGTTGGAGGCATGGGCTTAAGTCAGGTGCTCTTTCCAAGGGCCGGTGCACTCGATGGGCCGAATGCCCTCCTTCTGCACTGTAAATTCTATGATTCTGTTTCAGTGTGAACTCGCTGGTGTTTCACCAGATTTGGTTTACTTTTAAATCTCTTTTCTCAGTAAGAATATTTAAAAGGTTTCTGATCAATGTGAACAAGTCGGTGTGTCATCAGGTGGGATGACTGAGTAAATTTCTTGTCACACACGGGGCAAGAGTACGGCCTCTGCACAGTGTGAACTCGCTGGTGTTTCAGAAGCTGGGATGAACATGTGAATCTCTTCCCAAACACAGAGCAGGTGAATGGTCTTTCCCAGTGTGAGTGCGTTGATGTGTCAGTAACTCCTTTCTGCGTTTAAAGCTCTTCTCACAGTCAGCACATTTAAAAGGTCTTTCATCATTATGAACAAGTTGGTGTTCCAGGAAGTGGTTTGACTGAGTGAATCCCTTCCCACACACGGAGCAGGTGAATGGCCTCTCCCCAGTGTGATTGCGTTGGTGTCTCAGTAAATTCATTTTACATTTAAAGCTCTTCTCACAGTCAGCACATTTAAACGGTCTCTGATCAGTATGAACAAGTTGGTGTCTCAGGAGGATTGATGACTGAGTGAATCCCTTCCCACACACGGAGCAGGTGAATGGCCTCTCCCCAGTATGAGTGCGTTGATGTCTCAGTAAATCCTGTATACTTTTAAAACTCTTCTCACAGTCAGAACATTTAAAAGGACTCTGATCAGTATGAACAAGTTGGTGGCTCAGGAGGGAGGATGAATGAGTGAATCCCTTCCCACACACGGAGCAGGTGAATGGCTTCTCCCCGGTGTGAGTTCGTTGATGTGACAGTAAATTCATATCTGCTTTTAAAGCTCTTTTCAGAGTCAGCACATTTAAAAGGTCTCTGATCAGTATGAACAAGTTGGTGTGTCAGGAGGTGGGATGAATGAGTGAATCCCTTCCCACACACGGAGCAGGTGAATGGCTTCTCCCCGGTGTGAGTTCGTTGATGTGACAGTAAATTCATATCTGCTTTTAAAGCTCTTCTCACAGTCAGCACATTTAAAAGGTCTCTGATCAGTATGAACAAGTTGGTGTGTCAGGAGGAATGATGACCGAGTGAATCCCTTCCCACACACGGAGCAGGTGAATGGCCTCTCCCCAGAGTAAGTACGTTGATGTATCAGTAAATTCATTTTACTTTTAAAACTCTTCTCACAGTCAGCACATTTAAAAGGTCTCTGATCAGTATGAACAAGTTGGTGTTCCAGGAGGTGGGATGACTGAGTGAAACCCTTCTCACACACGGAGCAGGTGAATGGTTTCTCCCCAGTGTGAGTGTGTTGGTGTCTCAGTAAATCCTGTTTACTTTTAAAGCTCTTTTCACAGTCAGCACATTTAAACGGTCTCTGTTCAGAGTGAACCTGATGATGAGCCCGGAGGTTTGACAAAGCATTAAATCCCTTCCCACATTCCAAACAGGTGAATGGCCTCTCCCCAGTGTGAGTGCGTTGATGTAACAGTAAATTATTTCTGCTTTTAAAGCTCTTCTCACAATCAGCACATTTAAAAGGTCTCTGATCAGTATGAACAAGTTGGTGTGTCAGGAGGTATGATGACCGAGTGAATCCCTTCCCACACACCAAGCAGGTGAACGGTGTTACCCCAGTGTGAATACGTTGATGAGTTTCCAATTCAGATGGGTAATTGAATCCCATCCCACAGTCCCCACATTTCCACGGTTTCTCCATGGTTATCGACAAGTTATCAGGTGTAGGTGGGATGTAGATTTGAGGTCACTATCAGATCAGCCGTGATGTTATTAAATGGTGGAACAGGCTCACGGGGCTGAATGTCCTATTGCTGCTTCTTGATTCCTTTGGTCCGAATGTCCTTATGTCTCTCCAGCTTGGATCATCAGTTGAAGCCTGAGTACGGTGTCTCCCTGATGTAAATGTTGCAATTTAATTTCATGCTGTGTGATTTATTAAAGCTCAGTTCCAGATAACTGAGGAAAATTACTTAGATGTCTGTGTCTGGGTGCTTTTCCAATCAGTGAATTTTGAAATTTTTTCCAAAAGGCAAAACAAACAAACATTTCTCCTTCCACGTTGAAAGGCCGGTCCTGATGAATCAAGTGACTCTGTCAGATCTCGACATGATGTTTGCATCTGCAAATATTCTGTAAAAGAAGATTACATTGAAATATTGTGAATATATAAGACATAAACAGGCCATTCTGTCACAGATTCTGCTGCTGTAAATACTCGGCACACATCTCCGACTGTCACACCTATCAAATCTCAGCCTTTCAGCTGATTTTCAATTCCATTTTCTCTCATGTGCTTGTCCCATTTCCTTCTGAGAAAACATCTCAGCACTTTCCTCAACTCCTTTGCATGGTAATGTTGCAAAGAAACTAGAATTATCACATTCTGAACCTGAGATAAATAATTTTGCCTGTATTGTCCCCTTGGATTTATTCATAACTATCCTGTATTTATGACTTGTTTATTGAAATGAAATGAAAATCTCTTATTGTCACAGGCTTCAAATGAAGTTACTGTGAAAAGCCCCTAGTGGCCACATTCCGGCGCCTGTTCGGAGAGGCTGGGACAGGAATTGAACCGTGCTTCTGGTCTGCCTTAATCTGCTATCAAAGCCATCAATTTAGCCCAGTGTGCTAAACCATGGTCACTCTCTCACATCACCCCCCCCCCCCCCCCCCCCATATAATCTTTCCTGAGAGCTGTAATCTCTCATGTTACCAAAGTCATCACTGTCAATGCAGGATAGAATTCGCAAAGAGACAAACCTTTCTGTTGGGTTCAGTTTGTTGTGTGCAAATTCTCCAATTCTAATCCCCTGTAAAAGGAGTTTACAAAAGCCATCACTGTCA
Source organism: Scyliorhinus canicula (assembly GCF_902713615.1). Taxonomy (NCBI): domain Eukaryota; kingdom Metazoa; phylum Chordata; class Chondrichthyes; order Carcharhiniformes; family Scyliorhinidae; genus Scyliorhinus; species Scyliorhinus canicula. The sequence goes on along the minus strand of NW_024055820.1, from coordinate 1,011,905 downwards.
ATCCAGGATAGAAATTCTGATCAGGCAATTCTAGTTTCTCTGCAACATTTTTTCCTCTCTTGTTCCCCCAAAGCTGTCAATCCCAGTCCCACAAACTCTCCCTCCTCCCTGGGCTGAAATCCAAACCCATCTCACCATCTCTTTCCTCCACTCGCAGTTTTTTTCCGTCCCTCTCCTCTGCCTGGGTTCAGTTCTCCAGCTCCTGTCTGCAAACTGACAATAAAACCAATAGGTCTGATTGGGGGTTTGGGGTATTCAGTGGGTGTTTGTCTCCCTGCCCACTTCCCAGGATTTCCTTCCTTGCCAGAGATCAGAGTCCTCATTGATTTGAGTGCAAAGTGTATTATTTATTATCCCCCCTCCCCCATCCTGTGATGTGAACCACCCTCCAGTATGTGAAGCAGGATGGTGCCCGTTAACCTGGGCCTGTTCCCGGGAGGGAGGGAGAAACTCCGCAGCTGCAAACCAGGGAGCTGACAATGATGGTGAAGGGTTTGCTCCAGCTCACAATGCCCGGGGACTGATTGACGGCAGGTTCGGACCAATAGGAAGCGGGGGCGGGGCTGGAGGACGAACGAGAGCGGCTGGTCCTCCAGCCAATCAGAGTGAATGGCAGGCGGAGCAAAGCCGGTACTCTCGCACTACGCATGCTCCCGGCCATTCGGGCCTGTCTGGGGGAAAATCCCAAGCAGCTTTCGCCGGTTCAAATGCCGTATCCGAGCTTCGTATTCGGGGCTTGGGGCTACACGGAGTGTTTATGAAGCATCCCTCCCTCATGACTTACCCGAGCGAATGTGACCGGCTGAGAACTTCCACCCGACCGCCTGAATCCTGAGTTGTCACCGGTACTGCGCATACTCCAGTTCACGTGGGAGACCGGGTTTAGCCCCTCGTTCACTCCGATGGTTGGAGGACCCGCTGCAACCACTCGGTCCTCCAGACCCGCCGTCAATCACTCCTTGGGCAATGTGAGCTGGAGCATGCGCAGTGCCGATGCTGGGCTCGGCCGGGAGGTTTCACGGAAACCCGGTGGAGGCTCCACACCCCAATAAGAAGTTTCCGGGCCCGGGTTTGCATCGAGCATCGATAGCTGCGGCCTGCTCCCGGTGACAGGCCTGAGTTAACGGCCGCCGTCTTTATAGAGGCTGCAAACTCGCAGGGGGCAAAACATCAGAGATAGAGTTTGTTCTGAAACCAATGGGATATTGTAAAACAGGAGGTCAGGGTTACAGTCAACAACAACTTCTGTTTATATAACACCTTTAACATCATAAATCATCCCAGTCAACTTCACAGGAACATTATAAAACAAAGTGAGACTCCCAAACACAAAAGGAGATATTAGGACAGGTGACCAAAAACTTGGTCAAAGAGGTGAGTTTTAAAGAGTCTGAAAGGAGGTAAGTGAGGTGGAGACGGGGAGGTTTAGGGAGGGAATTCAGTGCTTGGGGCCGAGGGAACTTAAAACCAGGCGGAGTAATTAGAATCGGGGGTGTGCAAGAGTCCAGGATCAGAGCTGGAGGAGATGACGGAGAGACGAGGCCATGGAGGGATTTGAAAACAAGGGTGAGAATTGACTGGGAGCGAATGCAAATCTCGGAGCACAGAGATCATTGGGGAAAGGAACTTGTTCTGAATTAAGACATGGGTAGCAGGCTTTTGGATGGCTTTAAGTTTACAGAGGTAGAATGTGGGAGAGCAGCCAGGTGTGTAATGGAATTGTCGAATCGGGAGCTGATGATGGCAATGTGGAAACAGTCTTAGTGATGGCACAGATATTAGGTCAGAAACTCATATTGGGATCAAATATGAAACCAAGGTTACAAAGAGACTGGCGAAGTCTCAGACTGTTGCCAGGGATAGAACAAAGAAAATTACAGCACAGGAACAGGCCCTTCGGCCCTCCCAGCCTGCGCTGATCCAGATCCTTTATCTAAAGCTGTCTCCTATTTTCCACGGTCTACTTCCCTCTGTTCCTGCCCGTTCATATACCTGTCTAGATGCCTCTTTAATGATGCTATTGTGCCCACCTCTACCACCTCCGCTGGTAAAGCGTTCCAGGCACCCACCACCCTCTGCGTAAAAAACTTTCCACGCACATCTCCCGTAAACTTTCCCCTTCTCACGTTGAAATTGTGACCCCTTGTAACTGATACCCCCACTCTTGGAAAAAGCTTGTTGCTATCCACCCTGTCCATACTTCTCAATTTTGTAGACCTCAATCAGGTCCCCCCTCAACCTCCGTCTTTCCAACGAAAACAATCCTAATCTACTGAACCTTTCTTCATAGCTAGCACCCTCCATACCAGGCAACATCCTGATGAATCTCCTCTGCACCCTCTCTAAAGCATCCACATCCTTCTGGTAATGTGGCGACCAGAACTGCACGCAGTATTCCAAATGTGGCCTAACCAAAGTCCGATACAACTGTAACATGACCTGTCGATTCTTGTACTCAATATCCCGTCCGATGAAGGCAAGCATGCTGTATGCCTTCTTGACCGCTCTATCAACCTCCGTTGCCACCTTCAGGGTACAATGGACATGAACTCCCAGATCTCTCTGTACATCAATTTTCCCCAGGACACTTCCATTGACCATATAGTCTGCTCTTGAATTTGATCTTCCAAAATACACCACCTCGCATTTGCCTGGATTGAACTCCATCTGCCATTTCTCTGCCCAACTCTCCAATCTATCTATATTTTGTTGTATTCTCTGACAATCCTCCTCTCTATCTGCAACTCCAACAATCTTAGTATCATCTGAAAACTTGCTAATCAGACCACCTATACCTTCCTCCAGGTCATTTATGTAGATCACAAACAACAGTGGTCCGAGCACGGATCCCTGTGGAACACCACTAGTCACCCTTCTCCATTTTGAGACACTCCCTTCCACCACTACTCTCTGTCTCCTGTTGCCCAGCCAGTTCTTTATCCATCTAGCTAGTACACCCTGAACCCCATACGACTTCACTTTTTCCATCAACCTGCCATGGGAAACCTTATCAAACGCCTTACTAAAGTCCATGTATATGACATCTACAGCCCTTCCCTCATCAATTAACTTTGTCACTTCCTCAAAGAATTCTATTAGGTTTGTGAGAGATGACCTTCCCTGCACAAAACCATGCTGCCTATCACTGATAAATCTATTTTCTTCCATATGTGAATAGATCCTATCCCTCAGTATCTTCTCCAACAGTTTGCCTACCACTGACGTCAAGCTCACAGGTCTATAATTCCCAAGATTTTCCCTGCTACCCTTCTTAAACAAAGGGACAACATTAGCAATGCTCCAGTCCTCCGGGACCTCACCCGTGCTCAAGGATGCTGCAAAGATATCTGTTAAGGCCCCAGCTATTTCGACCCTCGCTTCCCTCAGTAACCTGGGATAGATCCCATCCCGTCCTGGGAACCTGTCCACCTTAATGTCTTTTAGAATACCCTAAATTTCCCCCTTCCGTGTGACAACTTGACCTAGAGTATTTAAACATCCATCCCTAGCCTCAACATCCGTCTTGTCCCTCTCCTTTGTGAATACCGATGCAAAGTACTCATTAAGAATCTCACCCATTTCCTCTGAGTCCACGCATAAATTCCGTCTTTTGAGTGGGCCAATCCTTTCTCTAGTTACCCTCTTGCTCCTTACATACGAATAAAAGGCTTAGGGATTTTCCTTAACCCTTTTAGCCAAAGATATTTCATGACCCCTTTTAGCCCTCTTTATTGGACGTTTGAGATTCGTCTTACTTTCCCAATATTCCGACAAAGCTTCATCAATTAATAAACTCAACAGATAAACTATTGCCAATATCTGCGCAAATTAAGGGGTTATTCCTGGTGTGATCGAGTAGATGATTGATGTAGCATCCACTCTGTTACAGGCAGTGGAGAAGATGTGTGCTGCCTATCTCAACACCTTCAAAGAAAACCACTCAACCCGTTAGGCACTGTTCAATGGGAGATAAAGTAATGTTTAAAAAATTGCTAAAACTGGCTGAGTAGTTGACTGGTAAGGCTCAATCACTGTGGTGCAATTGGTCAGCTGTTCGAAAGCTTGTTGGTTTGAGACCATCCAGAGCGAAGCTCTCATTATTTTTCTCCCCATCAGTCTTCATTGTCACAGTTCCAGGTGATCAATGGGGATTTAAACTGCACAAAATCCCCCAAAAAATGAGAACTAGTGATATCAAGTGAGTTCCTACACTAATCTTGCTGAATATGTATTTTTTTTTAAATCAAATTGACAGACCATATATTTAAACCCAACCCATTAGCAAGCTATAAATAAAAATTGGACACATTGCAGTGAATTGTTTAATGATCCCCTAATCTGATCTGACATTTTGTGACATCATTATTCGATCAATTTCTCTGCCCCGTGACTCTGTTTTTCAGATGAATTGTACTTCCACAAAGAAAGATGTGAAGCACAATGAGACTGCAAGGTTTAACACTGTGGGGCGTTCAGCTCCGTGCACAGCATTGTTTCTGTAACATTTCAAAAGTACTCCATTGGCTTTAAAACACTTCAGGAGGTCCAGTGGTCGTGAGAGGTTTTATAGAAATGCACATTTGTACTAATTGTCCTCGAACTAGGATTACACTCGGTGTCCTCACCAAAATCATTGATATAGATTGAACCTTAATTTTGTGTAATATCCACGTCATTGACACCATTTTGAATATTCTGTCAAACTCCAGACACACCATATGCACAATTGTTTGTTGTAAAACACAGCGAGTTATTGTGATTTGCAATACACTGTCTAAAAATGGTTCTGGAATTTAGCTGGACTGTAAATTCCAAAAGGGAATTTGGTGCATTCTGGAAAAAAAAAGAATAGACCAACTATGGGATTAAATGGGTCATTGTGCAAAGCTGGCAATAATAAATGGGCCAAATAGACTCCTCTGTGCTCTCAGAGCCTTGTGTACATGTAAAGCGAGTGTTAATTACTTAGAACCACTGCCTATGAGGGTAGGAGATGCAGAGATGAGGGAAGGATTTCAATAGGAAATTGGACAGGCACTGAGAGAAATAAACCCACAGGGATTCAGGGATAGAACGGGCAATGGGCAGACTGGCTTGCTCCACAGAGAACCAACATGGTCTCATGGTTTCCTAAAGTGTGGGGCCCATATATAGGATTCCATTCTAGAGGGATAGAATTGAAAAGCACAGAGGAAATGTTCAACTTGTTTAGAACCAGGGTTAGACTACACTGGGACCTCTGTCAACATTGGTGATCTCCATTTAGAAAAAGGAAATAGAGGCACTGGATAAGGTGCAACAAAGATTCATAATAGACAGAACTGGGAGCATTTAACACTCAGGAAAGGCTGGGGCTGCTTTATTATGGAAAAGAGGAGACTGATGGAAGTCTTTAAGAATATGAAGGCGAGCAGCACGGTGGTGCAGTGGTTAGCCCTGCTGCCTCACGGCACCGAGGTGCCAGGTTTGATCCCGGCTCTGGGTCACGTGTTTGCGTGGGTGTCGCCACCACAACCCAAAGATGTGCAAGGTAGGTGGATTGGCCACGCTAAATTTCCCCTTAATTGGAATAAGTCAATTGGGTACTCTAAATTTTTAAAAAAATTATGAAGGGATTCAATAATCCAAAAGGTATTTCAGCAGAAACCTCTTTACCCAGCATATGGAACTCGCAACCACAGCCAGTGGTTGAGGTGAACAGCATGAATCCATTGAATGTAAAGCTAGATACATACATGAGGGAGAAAGGAATAGAGGGAGATGCTGATATCCCCTATGTAGAGATGTAGAGGGGTGAGTGGAGGATCTTGAGGAACATAAATACTGACACAGACCATGGCTAACCTCAGCCGGTATGGGAATTTAACCTGTGCTGTTGGTGTCACTCAGCACAAACCAGCCATCCAGTCAACTGTGCTAACCGATCCCGGTGTAAATCTGTAATAATTCCTTAAATATTTGTGATTGCCTGTCTCCCACCATACTATTTAATGAAATTTCCCAGTACACCTCAGATAACTTTCCCGTCATACCCTGATATTTCTAGTGCAAATGCATAACGTACCAAAATTCACTAGACTGGGGTGGTCCAGTTGGATTGGAAATTAGCAAACGTGACCCCACTGTTTAAAAAAGGAGGTAGGCAGAGAGCGGGTAATTACAGACCAGTGAACTTAACTTCGGTAGTCGGGAAGATGCTGGAATCTATCATCAAGGAAGAAATAGCGAGGCATCTGGATAGAAATTGTCCCATTGGGCAGACGCAGCGTGGGTTCATAAAGGGCAGGTCGTGCCTAACTAATTTAGTGGAATTTTTTGAGACATTACCAGTGCAGTAGATAATGGGGAGCCAATGGTTGTGGTATATCTGGATTTCCAGAAAGCCTTTGACAAGATGCCACACAAAAGATTGCTGCATCAGATAAAGATGCATGGCATTAAGGGTAAAGTAGTAGCATGGATAGAGGATTGGTTAATTAATAGAAAGCAAAGAGCGGGGATTAATGGGTGTTTCTCCGGTTGGCAATCAGTAGCTAGTGGTGTCCCTCAGGGATCCGTGTTGGGCCCACAATTGTTCACAATTTACATAGATGATTTGGTGTTGGGGACCAAGGGCAATGTGTCTAAGCTTGCAGATGACACTAAGATGAGTGGTAAAGCGAAAAGTGCAGAGGATACTGGAAGTCTGCAGAGCGATTTGGATAGGTTAAGTGAATGGGCTAGTGTCTGGCAGATGGAATACATAGAACATAGAACAGTACAGCACAGAACAGGCCCTTCGGCCCTCGATGTTGTGCCGAGCAATGATCACCCTACTTAAACCCACGTAACCCGTATACCCGTAACCCAACAATCCCCCCATTAACCTTACACTACGGGCAATTTAGCATGGCCAATCCACCTAACCCGCACATCTTTGGACTGTGGGAGGAAACCGGAGCACCCGGAGGAAACCCACGCACACACAGGGAGGATGTGCAGACTCCACACAGACAGTGACCCAGCCGGGAATCGAACCTGGGACCCTGGAGCTGTGAAGCATTGATGCTAACCACCATGCTACAATGTTGACAAATGTGAGGTTATCCATTTTGGTAGGAATAACAGCAAACGGGATTATTATTTAAACGATAAAATATTAAAGCATGCTGCTGTGCAGAGAGACCTGGGTGTGCTAGTGCATGAGTCACAGAAAGTTGATTTACAGATGATTAAGGCAAATGGAATTTTGTCCTTCATTGCTAGAGGGGTGGAGTTTAAGACTAGGGAGGTTATGCTGCAATTGTATAAGGTGTTAGTGAGGCCACATCTGGAGTATTGTGTTCAGTTTTGATCTCCTTACTTGAGAAAGGACGTACTGGCACTGGAGGGTGTGCAGAGGAGATTCACTAGGTTAATCCCAGAGCTGAAGGGGTTGGATTACGAGGAGAGGTTGAGTAGACTGGGACTGTCCTTGTTGGAATTTAGAAGGATGAGGGGGGATCTTATAGAAACATTTAAAATTATGAAGGAAATAGATAGGATAGATGCGGGCAGGTTGTTTCCACTGGCAGGTGGAAGCAGAACTAGGGGGCATAGCCTCCAAATAAGGGGAAGTAGATTTAGGACTGAGTTTAGGAGGAACTTCTTCACCCAAAGGGTTGTGAATCTATGGAATTCCTTGCCCGGTGAAGCAGTTGAGGCTCCTTCATTACATGTTTTTAAGGTAAAGATTGATAGTTTTTTGAAGAATAAAGGGATTAATGGTTATGGTGTTCGGGCCGGAAAGTGGAGCTGAGTCCACAAAAGATCAGCCATGATCTCATTGAATGGCAGAGCAGGCTCGAGGGGCCAGATGGCCGACTCCTGCTCCTAGTTCTTACGTTCTTATGTAAAATCCCTTCGCATGTTGACAGTTGGTGAATGGCCTCCCAGTATGGACTCCCATGTGTGAGATAATCGGGATTATGGAGACATGACCAGGGATGGGAACTGAATATATTCAGCGTTTTGGCAGGACAGACAAAAAGAAAAAGGCAGTGGAGTGGCAGTGCTGGTTAATAATAATAATCTTTATTCTTATCACAAGTAGGTTTACATTAACACCAGGTTGGTGTCGTGGCAGATAGTGTTGAGGATCGTCAGAAGATACAGCAGGATATAGATAGGTTGGAGACTTGGGCAGAGAAATGGCAAAAGGAGTTTAATCCGGACAAATGTGAGGTAATGCATTTTGGTAGGTCTAACATAGAGGGGAAATATTCCGTAAATGGTAAAACTCTTAGGAATATAGAAAATCAGAGAGATCTGGGCGTGCACGTTCACAGATCTTTGAAGGTGGCAACACTAGCATACGGAATGCTCGCTTTCCTTGGACGAGGCATCAAGTATAAAAACTGGCAAGTCATGCTACAGTTCTATAGAACATTGTTACGGCCACACTTGGATTATTGCGCACAATTCTGGTCGCCACACTACCAGAGGCTGTGGAGGCTTTGGAGAGGGTGAAGAGGAGGTTTACTAGGATGTTGCCTGGTCTGGAAGGTGTTAGCTGTGTGGAGAGGCTGAATAGACTCGGACTGTTTTCATTAGAAAGACGGAGGTTGAGGTCCACAAGATTATGAGGGGCATGGATAGAGTGGAGGGGCAGGCATTCTTTCCCACGTTGAAGGGGTCAGTCTTCAGGGTGCATAGGCTTAAGGTCCATGGGGCAAAGTTTAGAGGATATGTGTGAGGCAGGTTTTTTTGTTTTACACAGAGGGTGGAGAGTGCCTGGAACGCATTGCCAGGGGAGGTTGTGGAAGCAGATACATTAACAGCATTCAAAAGGCATCTTGACAAACACATCAATAGGATGGATAGAGAGGAATACGGCACAAGGAAACGCTGAGTGTTTTGGCCAAGGTTGGTATCATGACCGGTACAGGCTTGGAGGGCCGAAGGGCCTGTTCCTGTGCTGTATTGTTCTTCTTTGTTCTTTGAAATAGTTGAGGCCACGCCCTTGTATGTTTTCAAGAATAATAATATTCTTAATTGTCACAAGTTGGCTTACATTGCAATGACGTTACTGTGAAAAGCCCCAAGTCGCCACATTCCAGAGCCTGTTTGGGTACACGGAGTGAGAATTTAGAATTTCCAAATGACCTAACAGCACGTCTTTTGGGACGAGTGGGAGGAAACCGGAGCACCCGGAGGAAACCCATGCAGACACGGGGAGAATGTGCAGACTCCGCACAGACAGTGACCCAACCAGGAATCGAACATGAGACCCTGGCGCTGTGAAATCACAGTGCTACCGTGCTGCCCACACAGCAGAAGCAGTTAGATATAGCACTTACGGTGAAGGAGATCAAAGGGTACAGAGGGGAAATTGGGATTAGGCTATTGAGTTGGAGACGAGCCACAATCATGATGAATGGTGGAGCAGGTTCGAAGGGCCATGTTGCCTCATCATGTTCCTATTTTCTATGTAATCCCTTCCCACACTGAGAGCAGGTGAATGGCTTCTCCCAGTGTGAACTCGCTGGTGTGTCTGCAGACTAGATAACTGTGTGAATCCATTCCCACAGAGGGAGCAAGATAATGGTTCTCCCGAGTGTGAATCCGCTGATGTTTCCACAGGGTGGGTGAAGCAATAAATCCCTTCCCTCACTGAGAGCAGTTGACTGGCCTCTCCTCAGTGTGAACATGCTGGTGTCTCTCCAAGATGGAAAAATCACTGAATCCCTTTCCACACTGAGAGCAGATGAATGACATCTCCCCAGTGTGAACTCGCTGATGTCTCCGAAGGGTGGATGAATCACTGAATCCCTTCCCACACTGAGAGCAGATGAATGGCTTCTCCCCTGTGTGAACTCGCTGGTGTCTCTGCAGGGTGGGTAACTGAGTGAATCTTTTCTCACAATGTGAGCAGATGAATGGCTTCTCCCCAGTGTGAACTCGCTGGTGTCTCTGCAGCGTGGATAACTGAGTGAATCTTTTCTCACACTGGGAGCAGGTGAATGGCTTCTCCCCAGTGTGAATTCGCTGATGACTCCGCAGGGTGAATGAAGCACGGAATCTCTGCCCACACTGAGAGCAGATGAATGGCTTCTTCCCAGTGTGAACTCGTTGGTGTGCCTGCAGGCTGGATAACTGTGTGAAGCCCTTCCCACACTGAGAGCAGGTGAATGGCCTCTCCCCAGTGTGAACTAGCTGATGTCTCTGCAGGGTGGATGAATCAATGAATCCCTTCCCACACTGAGAGCAGGTGAAAGGCCTCTCCCCAGTGTGAATTCGTTGATGTGTCTGCAGGGTGGATGAATGACTGAATCCCTTCCCACACTGAGAGCAGGTGAATGGCTTCTCCCCAGTGTGGACTCGCTGATGTGTCTGCAGGCTGAATAACCAAGTGAATCCCTGTCCACACTGAGAGCAGGTGAACGGCCTCTCCCCAGTGTGACTGCGTCGATGAACCTCCAGCTGAGGTGGGACTCTGTATGTCTTCCCAGAGTCCACACATTTCCACGGTTTCTCCATGTTTTGGGTCTCCTCGTGTCTCTCCAGTTTGGAAATTCAATGGAAGCCTTGTCTACACACAGAACATGTGCACTGTCTCTCCTCACTGTGAATGGTGTGATGTTTTTTTCAGGCTGTGTAACTGGTCAAAGCTCTTTCCATAGTCAGATCACTGTAACACTCTCATTCGGTTGTATGGTGTGTGGGCTTTGGTGCTTTTCCAGTCACATTCACGTTTATAATCTTTGGGAAGCCGACAGAATTTCTCCTTCGCGCCGATGATATTCAGATCAGAAGGAAGCGAGTGAGTTTGTCATATCGAGACTTGATGTTTGAGACTTCTGTCTGTAATTCCTCCTCTTTCAAGATGCTTTAAAAATAATTTACAAAAGTCATCATTGTTGGTATGGGATAGGAATTCAGAGCAGACAATTCTAGTTCTTATGGAACATTATTTCCTCTTTCGTTATTCAAAAGCTGTAAATCTCCATCCCACACACTCTCCATTCATTCTCACTCTGCTGCATCTAATATTCACCCTCCCAATTCTCCTGAAGGTGCTGATTCATGTTGATTGACAGATCCAAGCTCAGCTCACTGCTTCCTGACCAGGACACAGAGATTAGAATAGGAGCAAGAGTAGGCCATTCGGCCCACCGAGTCTGCTCAACCATTCAATGAGATCCTTGGCTGACCTACCTCAGCACCATTGTCCCACAAGATCCCCATATCCCTCAATATCTTCAATATCTAGAAACCTGTCAATATTTGTCTTGAACATACCTGATGACCGAGGCTGCACATACCTCTGGGGTAGAGAATTCCAAAGATTCACCACATTCTTGAGTGAAGAGATCCCTCCTCACCTCAGCTTTCACTCTATTTTCCTACCTGTTCCCCACAATCCTTAACTTCATTGTCAATAAAATATCTGTCCAACTTGTGCTTCAATATATTCAATGACCCCCAGATACAACTGGTCCCTGTGGAAGAGAAATCCAAAGACTAACAACCCTCTGAGGGAACAGATGACTGGAAATCTATAACGTAGCTGCAGTCTTATATTATAAGACGAGAAATAATAATATATTTACTTTATTACAGAACCATGAATAACATATCTAATCTGTACCATATAAGAACATGAGACGTATCTCTGCCCATTACTAATTTAATGTCCCCTGAAATGTCGGCCTTCTCCTGGGAAACCCACCCCTTTAATTGTGAACATTAGGAAAGAGACAAGCCTTTTTAAAATAAATTTAGAATAACCACTTATTTTTTTCCAATAAAGGTGCAATTTAGCATGGCCAACCCAGCTACCCTGCACATCTTCGGGTTGTGGGGGTGAGACCCACGCAGACATGGGGAGAATGTGCAAACTCCCCACTGATAGTGACCTGGGGCTGGGATCGAACCCAAGTCCTCAATGCCATAGGCAACAGTGCTAACCACTGATCCACTGTGCCACTGCTCGGGTTGTGACTTTCCGACATGGATCTTTGAGTAACTGAACAGAGCCGCACATGGGGTCAGACATCCGTGGAGTTAGTGGGACCCAGGGAGCAGAATTTGCTTCTGTTTCGTTACTCCTCTGATCATAGATATCTGGGTATCTATGATCAGATATCTGAGAAACCGTGGAAATGTGGGGAATGTGGGAAGGGATTCAGTTACCCTTCTGAGCTGGAAACTCATCACCGCAGTCACACCAACGCGTTGGTGTGACCATTCACCTGTTCCGAGTGTAGAAAGGGATTCACTCGACTAACACATCTGACTGCACACCAACTTGTTCACTCTGACATGAGACCTTTTAAATGTTCCGATTGTGAGAAGAGCTTTAAAAACAAATTTAATCTTCTGACACACCAGCGTGTTCACACTGGGGAGAGGCCGTTCACTTGCTCTGAGTGTGGGAAGAGATTCACTCAGTTATCCAGCCTTTTGACACACCAGCGAATGCACAGCGGGGAGAAACCATTCACGTGCACTGAATGTGGGAAGGGATTCGCTCAGTTATCCAACCTTCTGACACACCAGAGAATTCACACTGGAGAGAAACCATTCACCTGTCCTGAGTGTGGGGTGACATTCGCTCAGTTATGCAAACTTTTGGATCATCAGCGGGTTCACACTGGGGAGAGACCATTCACCTGCTGTGTGTGTGGGAAGGGATTCGCTCAGTCATCCACCCTGCTGAGACACCAGCGCATTCACACTGGAGTGAGACAGTTCATCTGCTCTAAATGTGGGAAGGGAATCACTCAGTCTGCCCAACTCGCCTCACACCAACGTGTTCACTCTGATACGAGACCTTTTAAATGTTCCGCCTGTGAGAAGAGCTTTAAAGGCAAAATGGATCTGCTGATTCACCAGCGCAGTCACACTGGAGAGAGGCCGTTCACCTGCTCCGTGTGTGGGAAGGGATTCACTCAGCATTCCCTCCGGCTGAAACACCAGCGCATTCACACCAGGGAGACATTATTCATCTGCTCTGTGTGTGGGAAAGGATTCACTCGTTCATTCACCCTGCAGAAACACCAGCGAGTTCACAAGAGGTTGGATTCTGTTATTGCTGCTGTTAATCACATCCAGGACTGAACCATGTTCATTCGGACAGTTGGAGTTTGTTTCAGTTGATGTTAATCATTCCTGTGACTCAGCCGAAGTTTAATATTCTGGATATAGATTAATAAAATTAGCCTTATGTTAACGACAGTGTTCGAGTCCTTGATTTCTCTAAGATCGGGGCTGGATTAACACATTGCTGGCTTTGAAAGCAGACCAAGGCAGGCCAGCAGCACGGTTCAATTCCTGTACCAGCCTCCCCGAACAGGCGCCATAATGTGGCGACTAGGGGCTTTTCACAGTAACTTAATTTGAAGCCTATTTGTGACAATAAGCGATTTTCATTTTCATTTTCGGATAGGAGGAGACTGATTGATGAACTGTTACCGATTGTTGCATTATTGTGTCTTTTCTGATTTGTTCTGTATGATGTGGTAAAGTAAAGAGTAAGACCAGAGAGAAAGGTAAGAATATGGGAAATGATAAACAGACTGTGGCAGGAAGAGACGGAGAGAACACATTTAAAATTACATCAGTTAAACGCTACAAAAATAATAAAAGAACAAAACCAAAGGCTCTGCAGCAAAACACAAGTAGCATTTGAAACAAAACTGATGAATTGGCAGCACCTTTCGAAATAAGTAAGTATGATCTGATGGCCATTCAGTGCAACAAGGATTAATTGATAACCTCATGGTGAAGGCATCCCCAGGTGACAGTGATCATAATATGATTGAATTTGACATGCAGTTTGAGGGGAAGAAGATTGAGTCCAAGACAATAAGTTTAGCTACAATAAGAGCAATTATGTGGGCACCAAAGCAGAGCTAGCTAAAATGAACTTTAAAATGAGCTTGTGTGTCAGGTCAATAGAGATTCAGTAGCAGACATTGAAAGAGATATTTCAGTATAAACAGAATAGATACATTCTCATGAGAATGGAAAATTCCAAGGGGAGGACACAGCATCTGTCTTTAACTAAAAAAGTTAAAGACATATCAATGTTTTTTTACAAAGCATGCAACAGCGCAAAGGCAGATAGCAGGTCAGAACATTGGGCAGAATATAAAGCATCAAATATAAACACAAAAATATTAATAAGGAGGAAATAATTAGAGTACCAGAGAAAGCTGGCTAGAAATATAAAGACAGATAGAGTTTCAATAGATATTTGTGATAGTAAATAATTCAATTCTTCTTTCTTCCTTCTTTCTTCAAGTGAGTGCTGATGCTCTCGCAAGCAATCTGGGAAATTAACAATGGAAGGTAAGGTTATGACAAATGAATTGAACAGGTAAAAGCAAATTACTGCGGATGCTGGAATCTGAAACAAAAGGGAAAATGCTGGAAAATCGCAGCAATTCTGGCAGCATCTGTAGGGAGTCCGATGACTCTTTGTCAAAGCTAACAGACAGAGTGGGAAATATTTAGACTGTGGAGTGAGAATTGAAGTCATAGCCACAGATACCCAGGGAAACCGGGTGCTAATGGCCACAGATACCAATGAGAAAGAGTGCTAATGGCAGTCCCCAGAGAGGACAAAAGATGTGAAAGGTCAAACAGCAGGGAAACTAACATCAGAGGATGATCTGTAGGCGTGGGGGGAGGGGAAGGGGTAAGCAAAGAGGAGAAAGGTGCAGGAAAGAAAGAAATGGTAAAAGACAGTTAAAATGAAATGAAAACAAATGGGTTGAGGTGGGGCTGAATTGAACAGGTATTTGCATCAGTCTTCACTGTAGAGGAATCAAGTAACATTTCAGAAATATCTGTAAATCAGCAAATGCAAGGGACAGAGGAACTCAGAAAAATTACAATCACCAGGGAAGTGTTAATGAGCAATGTTTGAGTCTGCAGGCCGACAAAACCCCGGATTCGGGTCGACTTCACCATAAGATCTTGAAAGAAGCAGCTAATGAGAGAGTTGATGCACCCGTTTCATTTTTCAAAATTTGCTCGATATTGGGATGAATCCATTAAATTGGAAAATAAAAAAAGTAAAAGGGGGGGGGGCAGATAGCTGGAAACAACAGGCCAGTTAACTAAACATCTGTCATAGGGAACATGTTAGAAAAATTGAAGGTAATCAGGCAGAGTCTACATGGTTTTGTGAAAGGCAAATCATGTTTAACCAATTTATCAGTTATTTGATGGAGTCACATGTACTGTGGCTAAAAGGGAACAGGTGAATGCACTGTCCTTAGATTTCCAGAAGGCATTTGACAAAATGAAATGAAATGAAAATCACTTATTGTCACAAATAGGCTTCAAATGAAGTTACTGTGAAAAGCCCCTAGTCGCAATATTCCGGCACCTGTTCAGGGAGGCTGTTACGCAAATTGGACCGTGCTGCTGGCCTGCTTGGTCTGCTTTCAACGCCAGTGATTTAGCCCTGTGCTAAACAGCCCCTATTGTAGAAAATAAAAACTCAGGATCTAACACCATAAGATATAGGAGCAGAATTAGGCCACTCGCCCCATCTTCTCCCTTCTGCCCATAACCACTGGTCCCCTTATTAATCAAGAATCCTATCTATCTCTGTCTTAAAGACACTCAGTGATTTGGCCTCCACAGCCTTCTGCGGCAAAGAGTGCCACAGATTCACCACCCTCGGGCTGAAGAAATTCAACCTCATTCAAATTCAACCGTGAGGGGCCTCACGGTAGCATGGTGGTTAGCATCAATGCTTCACAGCTCCAGGGTCCCAGGTTCGATTCCCGGCTGGGTCACTGTCTGTGTGGAGTCTGCACGTCCTCCCCGTGTGTGCGTGGGTTTCCTCCGGGTGCTCCGGTTTCCTCCCACAGTCCAAAGATGTGCGGGTTAGGTGGATTGGCCATGCTAAATTGCCCGTAGTGTAAGGTTAATGGGGGGATTGTTGGGTTATGGGTATACGGGTTACGTGGGTTTAAGTGGGGTGATCATTGTTCGGCACAACATCGAGGGCCGAAGAGCCTGTTCTGTGCTGTACTGTTCTATGTTCTATCTCTGTTTTAAAGAATTGTCCCTTTAGTCTGAGATTGTGTCCTCTGGTTCCAGTTTTCCAACAAGTGGAAACATCCTCTCCACATCCACTCTATCCAGGCCTCACAATATCCTGTAAGTTTCAATAAGATCCCCCCTGAACCTTCTGAACTCCCAACCAGTACAGACCCAGTGTCCTCAAGTTCTTCATTCCAGGGATCATTCTTGTGAACCTCCTATGGACCCTTTCCCAAGGCCAGCACATTGTTCCTTCGATACGGGGTCCAAAATTCCAAATGTTGTCTGACCAGAGCCTTGTACAGCCTCAGAAGTACATCCTTGCTCTTGTATTCTGGCCCTCTCGACATGAATGCTAACATTGCATTTGCCTTCCTAACTGCCCGTTGAACCTGCACGTTAACCTGAAGAGAATCTTGAATGGCATTGTCTTTAAGAGAGAGGGAGAGCCCTTGTCCAACCTTTCCAGAGTCTGCACCCTCCCTGGATTCACTTCCTTTCCCTTCCGTTCCTGTAAGTCACAAATTTATCCCAGAACGAGAAAAGAAATGATATGGAGATTCCTCTGCTGGACTGGGGTGGGCAAAGTCAAAAGTCTCACAACAGTCCAACAGGTTTATTTTAACTCACAAGCTTTCGGAGCGCTGCTCCTTCAAAAGCTTCTGATTTGAAATAAACCTGTGGTACTTTAAGCTGCTGTTGTGACTTGGAAAAGGGGCAAGAATGGATTTCCTCCGATACAATTTCCATATTGTGGCGTCATAATGTAACCTTCCTGAATCAGCCAATAGGAATCACCCTGTTCCGCGGTGACGTCTGCGGCTTGCAGAGCGCAGGCCCGGTACTCGGAGATAGGAGCCCCGCCCCTCTGAGACAGTGGCGTCGCCACTCGGAGCCAGGAGCCCCGCCCCCCGCAGACAGCGGCCCCGCCCCATAGTTGCCCCGCCCCCTGCACCTCTTCGTGGGGACTTCCATGCAGCGCGCAGCTGTGACGAGCATGCGCAGTGCTGATGCTGGAACTGGACAGAGTGGATGGGAGATGATCGCCAGCGCTTTGGATAATGCCGCCGCTGAGTAAGTGGGAGGAATGAAGTCTGCAGAATAACCTGAGAGAATTCATAACCGCTTCGTGGAAGATTGAAAACCAGAATAAACAGTTAGTAGACCCGTGCTTGCGGCTGAGCGACCTTTCCTTCTGAGTATCCCAGGTAACGGCTGCCATTGTCTGGGGGCCATCAGAAAGGCGCATGCGCATTCGCCATCTTTCTATTGAACGATGTACATGAGGGCGCATGCGCCACCATTAAGGCTCAGAAATCAGAAAGAGAGAAATTTGTGAATTGATTCCTGGACATATTTTAAATTTGTTGATGGCATGTGGACGTCGCAGTCTGTACCAGCATTTATTGCCCGTCCCTAATTGCCTTTGGGGGGGCATTTAAAGGGGTAGCATGGTGGTTAGCATGAATGCTTCACAGCTCCAGGGTCCCAGGTTCGATTCCCGGCTGGGTC
Organism: Scyliorhinus canicula; assembly: GCF_902713615.1. Lineage (NCBI taxonomy): Eukaryota > Metazoa > Chordata > Chondrichthyes > Carcharhiniformes > Scyliorhinidae > Scyliorhinus > Scyliorhinus canicula. The sequence goes on along the minus strand of NW_024055820.1, from coordinate 994,370 downwards.
ACTGTCTGTGCGGAGTCTGCACGTCCTCCCCGTGTGTGCGTGGGTTTCCTCCGGGTGCTCCGGTTTCCTCCCACAGTCCAAAGATGTGCGGGTTAGGTGGACTGGCCATGCTAAATTGCCCGTAGTGTCCTAAAAAGTAAGGTTAAGGGGGGGTTGTTGGGTTATGGGTATAGGGTGGATACGTGGGTTTGAGTAGGGTGATCATTGCTCGGCACAACATAGAGGGCCGAAGGGCCTGTTCTGTGCTGTACTGTTCTATGTTCTATGTCAACCATATTGCTGTGGGTCTGGAGTCACATATAGGCCAGACAAAGATGGAAGATTTCCTTCCTTAAATGGCATTCGTGTACCAGATTTTTTTTTAGAACAATTATCAGTGGTTTCATGGTCACCATTAGTCTTTTAATTCCAGATTTTTATTGAATTCAAATTTCACCATCTGAAGTGGCAGGATTTGAACCTGGGAACCCCACAGAGCATTGTTCTGGAACTGGGTCTCTGGTTAATTAGTCCAGTGACAACGCCACCACTGCCATTGACTAACATGGATTCTGGAAACTCCTATACAGGGTGAGAAGGGGAAAAGATGTGCACGCAGCAAACTGAAACCAAGAAGAATTTTGGTCTCTTCTGAATGTCTATCTGGGACTGACAGAAATTCCTTTTTCAGGGTGTTTTGGAGAACTGAACTCAGGCAGAGGAGAGAGAGGGAGAAAACTTGGAGTTGAGGAAAGAAACGGAGACGATGGTGAGATGGGTTTGGATTTCATCCCAAGGAGGAGGGAGAGTGTGTGGGGTGGGGATTTACTGCTTTTGTGGAACAAGAGAGGAAAAAATATGCCTGAGAAATTAAAATTGTCTGTTTAGAATTTCTATCCTGGACTGACAGTGATGACTTTTGTAACATCTTTTACAGGATATTAGAAGGTGAGGAGAATTTGCCATCGGAAATCTCAAACAAAACATCAGATCAACATTCAACAGAATAACTCTATTCTTCAGGACCTGAATATCATCAGCTTCTGAATGTGGAAAGAAGAAGGTTCTCATTTGGAAAAAGATTTAAAATATCAGTGTGACTGGAAGAACACCGAGAAACACTAACACCCGAATGTGTGTCCCTGAAAACTGACTGCAGCACTTACACAGCTTGAAAAAATATAACTTAATTGCTCTGGGAAGAAACTGTACACTTGTTCTGTGTGGAGAGACACAAGGACACTGGCACCATGGAGAAACTGTGGAAATGTGGGGAGGTATTCACTTTCCCCTCCCAGCTGGTAACTCATCGACGCACTCACAGTGGGGACAGACCGTTCACCTGCTCTGTGTGTGGGAAGGGATTCACTCGGTCATCAAACTTAGCAATACACCAGCGGGTTCATACTGGGGAGAGGCCATTCACCTGCTCTGTATGTGGGAAGGGATTTGCTCGGTCAACACACTTAGCATTACACAAGCGGGTTCACACAGGGGAGAGGCCATTCACCTGCTCTGTGTGTGGGAAGGGATTCATTAACTCATCCAACCTAGTGTCACACCAGCGAATTCACACTGGGGAGAAACCATTCAGCTGCACTGACTGTGGAATGAGCTTTAGGCTTTCATCCACCCTGCAGAAACACCAGCGAGTTCACACTGGGGAGAAACCATTCAGCTGCACTGACTGTGGAAAGAGCTTCAGGCATTCTAGCAGCTTCATCGTACACCAGCGAATTCACAGAGGGGAGCGACCATTCACCTGCTCTTTGTGTGGGAGGGGATTCACTCAGTCATCTAACCTAGCATTACACCAGCGGGTTCACAGTGGGGAGAGGCTGTTCACCTGCTCCGAGTGTGGGAAGGGATTCACTGATTCATGCCAGTTGCTGAGACATGAACAAGTTCACACTGGGGAAAGGCCATTCACCTGCTCCGAGTGTGGGAAGGGATTCCCTGATTCATCCCAACTGCTGAGACATGAACGGGTTCACACTGGGGAGAGGCCGTTCACCTGCCCCGAGTGTGGGAAGGGGTTCATTGATTCATCCCAATTGCTGAAACACCAGCGACGTCACAAGTGACTCAGGGATTGGATTCTGCTGTTATTGCCGCTGTTACTGACAACCAGGCCCGAATAACATTCGTTCTGACAGATGGGGTTTGTTTCTGCTAATGTTAATCCACTGTTTAGCTGAGCTGGAATTAATTATTCTGGATCTATAGCTGATTGTGTTCTCGGGGCTGCAGAATTCTGGAAACGCTATCTGTGATCTTTCCCCATAATTCAGAAACTCTCATTGGAAATTAGTTCACAACAAGGTTCTGGACTTTTCCTTCAATCACAAAATGACCTTTGGTACAAAATCTGCAATTCAGTGTCTGATTTGTTCCACTGATTAACATTTCCAATTAGAAAGTGCTGATCAGCCCTTGCTGCCAATTCTCAGTGATTTGTACATTACACACAGTGAAGCCTCTGTTATCGCCCAGAAAGGGAATGGGAATTGGTGGAGAATTGAGAGTCCAGAATGTTATCCTTCCCATCTCCCATCTTGTCCAGAAATCCCCTCAGACCGGGAATGGAGACAAGTTCAATCCAAGTAATAGATTGTAAGAAATTGACTATGTAAAATCATCAGAAATCTATGGAATATTCTAGAAATAGCTCTCCCTCTGCATTCTGAAGAAAGCTTCTATGTCAACTTGCTGACTGACAAACACGGGACAGACCTGTTATCTCAGCCAAGGACAATGTCTTGAGCATAGCCCCTGAAAGAAGACATTTTTAACCCTGATACAATTGGATATTATGAGCCAATCGTAACCCAACTGTGTGTGTAGCAATTAACCCAGGCTCTCAAGAACAAGATTTCAAAGTGATTGGCTTCACCCAAACACCAAAATCTGACTCACACCAGTGAACCGTTCAGAGGACACTGCAGCCACCAGCCATGGACACCGACACCAGTGAACCGTTCAGAGGACACTGCAGCCACCAGCCATGGACACCAACACTCACTCGGCACCATCCTTCTGTTTGTTCTCCAGGAGCCAGAAACCGTCCTCACCTAAATAAGTGTTCACTATTTCTGTCCATTTAACTCAAGTTTGTTGTTTCCCAATAAACTGTTTTAAAATCACTCCTGAGCTCAATCCTCTTTTCGGATAAGTTATGATTCCTCACTCTGTATCTTTCAAGTGGTGTTAGGAGTGAAATCACATCGCTTCTCAGCCTTTTGGCTAAGGTGAGCGTGAAGTCGGGTGTAATAAGCCCATAAGACATAGGAGCCACTCGGCCCATCGAATCTGCTCCGCCATTCAATCATGGATGATATTTTTCTCATCCCCATTCTCCTGCCTTCTCCCCATAATCCCTGATCCCCTTATTAATCAAGAACCTATGTATCTCTGTCTTAAAGACACTCAGTGAATCAGCCTCCACAGCAAGGAGTTCTACAGATTTGCTATCCTCTGGCTGAAGAAATTCCTCCTGATCTGTTTTAAAGGATCGTCCCTTTAGCCTGTGATGGTGTCCTCTGCTTCTAGTTTTTCCTACAAGTGGAAACATCCTCTCCACATCCACTCTATCCAGACCTTACAGTATCACGTAAGTTACAATAAGATCCCCCCTCATTCTTCTAGTGCCTGGATCTGGGATGTCGCTCTCGTGGGGACCATGAATTGGATTCAATTTGAATTGGTTTTTGGAGCAGGCAAGGAGCTGGATTAGGGGTTTGCCCCTGTCCACACTCTGAGATCTGGCTTTGTAACTCTGATAAAGTAATAAAAAGAAAACAATTTAAAAAAAGGAGTGGGATCACAGTGGTCGGGATCATCGACTTGAGAAACAACAGCCTGAATTAAATGTAAATGGAGAATTTGAGTCTGGACTCGTGGAGTTTACAAAGCAGATATTTCTGTAGGCGTGTAGATAGGAAGAGATAAGTGAAAGTAATCATGCCCCCATGAGAGACAGGTAAAGGGGAAATTATAATTGAAACAAGGAAATAACAGACACAAAACAAATACTTTTTATCTGTCATCATCGTAGGAAACAGAAACGTTCTAATTACAAGGAGGAACTAAGGGGGCGGACGGCAACCTTAATACAAGGAAGAGTCAACTTTTAAAAAATTGGTCAACAATACAAATATGTTAATAAAATGCCAGTAATAATGAAAAAACAGTCAGACATACATTTCAACATCATTTTATAGAATTTTACAGAAAAGTTGTTGATTGAATTGTGCTTTCTGACAATTATGTGAATAAAAGTTTAAAAAATGAAAAAGACCATTTAATTCCCATTTAAAACATGCTTGATTGATGAAGAGTGGAAGCTGCATGAATCCTGACTGAACTGCAGACAGCTTTGCAGATGCAGGTTACAGATTCCCTTATCCAGTCCGAATGAGGAACCTATAGAAATAGTGTCATGTGAGAGTACCTTTAAGAAATGAGTGATAACTACTCCAGTGGTGTCAGAGAGTGGGTGGAGCTGGGCTGTCTGTCAGCTTTTTACTTTCATTTTTGAGCAGGCTGCAGGGTGTGTTTTAGTTTCATTTTCAGTGTTGGAGCTAAAGCCAGACCAAGTAGGCGTACTGCTGTTCTTTCTGCCATCAAAAGACTACCTCTTGATCATTTGGTGAATTCAGAATTATAATTTTTTGTCAGTAGTGACTTTAACCTGATGATCTTTTAACAGGTGTTTCTTTTGTAAGTCTTCTGGATGTTAAAAGGATAGGGCAAGCATTACTTAGTGTTGTATTTGAATTAATGGTTGCTAAGATGTTCACTGTATGTTTCAAAAAGGTTAACTTGAGTTCATAGAATAAACATTGTTTTGCTTTAAAAAAATACGTTTCCATTTCTGCTGTACCTTTAGAGTGGGCCGTGTGCTCCCCATACCACAATCTATTAAAAGTTGTGGGTCAGGTGAACGCCATGATACACTTTTGTGTCTCTAAACCTTGGCCCATAACAATAGAGAATGGAGAAATTAATGGGACTAAATGGTGACTATATCCTCTGGTCCAGACACCATACTTCCTTACTTTCCAAGGACTGAAAAGTAGAAAACCTACGAATCCTACACTCACTATTCCAGAAAGTAGAGAGAGATAAAATGGGAACCTACCGTCCAGTTAGCCAAACATCAAGTGTAGGCGAAATGCTAGAATCTATCCTTATTATTCGTGACTTCGTGACTGGGTGCTGATAAAATCAGACTAGGCCTAAATTTTGTGGTGGTTAGAAAAATGAGAGGTGATCCCATTAAAACATATGATTCATAAAGGTCTGGAGAGGTTAGACGCTGTGAAGATGTTTTATTTTCCTGACTGGGGAATCTGGGACACTGACTCTCAGTCTCAGAATAAAGGGTTGCCCATTTCAGATTGTGATGAGCAATTTCTTCACCAAGGTTGTGAATTTCTGGAATTCTCTCTCCCAGAGAGCAATGGATGCTCAGTCAGTGAGTGTAGTTAAGACAAATTGATATATTTTTGTGTATAAAGGGAATTGAGAGCTATGGGGAGAGTACAGGGAGGTGGAGTTGGAGTAGACAATCAGTGATGATCGAGGAGGCGGTGATGTAGTGGTATTGTCACAGGGTCAGTAACCCAGAGACCCAGGGGACTGCTCCTGGGATCTGGGTTTGAATCCCACTATGGCAGACGGTCAAATTTGAATTCAATAAAAATCTTAAATTAAATATCTTATGATGACCATGAAAGCAATTATCAATTGTTGTAAAAACTATCTAATGCCCTTCAGGGAAGTAAATATACCACCCTTATCTGGTCTGGCCTACATGTGACTCCAGACCCACAGAAATTACCTCTGAAATGGCAAATCAGTTCAAGGACAATTTAGGAATGGGCAATAAATTCTGGCTCAGCCAGTGATAGACACATCCCCTGGACAAATAAAACAAGAATAGCAGGACAGGCTCGAAGGACCGAATGGCCTATTCCTGCTCATTATGTTCATTAAACCTCAGTCTGGTTCCCCTCAAGCTGCTGAGTGAGTGAATTAAATCTTTCCTCACAAATCACAAAGGCGCCAGATGACAAGTCAGGACATAAACATTGTTTATCGGCTACAAATTACCAATTTATCTCGGCACACAGACCCTTCATTGACACAGAATCAGAAGGAGGCCATTCAGCCCATCAGTCTGTACCGACCCTCCAAAAGAGCATCTGACCTGGTCCCACTACCCTGCCTTATTCCTGTAATCCCACCCAACCTTCACATCCTTGGACACTAAGGGATAATTTAGCATAGCCAATCCAGCTAACCTGCACATCTTTGGACACTAAGGGATAATTTAGCACAGCCAATCCAGCTAACCTGCACACCTTTGGACACTAAGGGATAATTTAGCATAGCCAATCCAGCTAACCTGCACATCTTTGAACTAAATCCAAATCATGTCCAAGTGCAATCCGAGTTATCCAGCAGTTCAGCACTAATGGGGAGAGATATTTCACAAAACAAGTAACATCCAGTAATTCACTGTAAATCAGCACTAATGGATGCTGAGTGTTCATTACAGCAGGACCAGAGTCTGAGGTTAGAAATTGGTGAGTTTACTTTCAGAGTAATTCCTTCAATATCTGACAAGTTAGGCGTCTATCAAATAGCTCGAACCTGATGATTACATTCAGAGCTTACACAGCCTTATCCTCGAGTTTCAGAACAGGCTTTCCCCTGTCAATATACTGCTGCAGGATTGGATTGAGATCTGTTTATTGTTCATGTTCAGTTCAATGCAAATTTAAAACAAGGTTTGCAGAGATGATGTTCTATTCACGCATGAATGAGACATGCTGTGGGGCACACATCAAGTCCAATAAGGCTGCTTTACATCAGAAATAAATTCCTAACTATCAGAATAAACAGTCCTGGATGTGATTAACAGCAGCAATAACAGCAGAATCACACCCCTGTAATCACTGGCGAACTCGCTGGTGTCTCAGCAGGTTGTATGACTGGGTAAATCCCTTCCGGCACGTGGAACAAGTGAATGGCTTTTCTTTGCTGTGAACCTGCTGGTGCCTCAGCAAAGTGGATGACCGGGTGAATCCTTTCCCACACTCAGTGCAGGTGAATGGTCTCTCTCCCGAGTGATTATGCTGGTGTGTGAGCAGAAGGTTTCTGCTTTTATTTATTTATTTATTTATTTTTATAAATTTAGAGTACCCAATTATTTTTTCCAATTAAGGGGCAATTTAGCATGGCCAATCCACCTACCCTGCACATCTTTGGGTTGTGGGGGTGAAACCCACGCAGACACAGGGAGAATGTGCAAACTCCTCACGGACAGTGACCCAGAGCCGGGATTCGAACCCAGGTCCTCAGCGCCGTAGGCAGCAATGCTAACCACTGTGCCACCGTGCTGCCCCAGTTTTCTGCTTTTAAAGCTCTTCTCACAGTCAGAACATTTAAATGGTCTCTCAGTCATGTGAACATGTTGGTGTGCAGCGAGATGGGATAAACAAGTGAATCCTTTCCCACACACATGGCATGTGAACAGTCTCTCCCCAGTATGGATTCTCTGGTGTACAGTTAGGTCGCGTTTTCTCCTGAACCCAGTCCCGCAGTGAGAACACGTGAGCGTTCTCTCATCAGTGAACACGTTGATGACGCCGCAGTTCCTCAGAACTTTTATAACACTTCCTGCAGTCTGGGCATTTAAACGGTCTCTCATCACTGTGAGCACATTGGTGTTTCTGCAGGTTGGATGATCGATTAAATCCCTTCCCACATTCAGAGCAGGTGAATGGCCTGTCTCCAGTGTGAATGTGCTCATGTGCCACAAGGTGGAAAGATGTCCTGAACCCCTTCCGGCAGTGAGAGCAGCTGAATGGTGTGGAACCGGTGTGAATGTACTGGTGCTCCCTCAGTGTGCGTGGTCTTTTAAAACTCTTTCCACAATCAGTTTAATCAATTAAACTCTCTCTTGTTGGTGTGAACTCGCTGGTGTTTCTGCAGAGCAGAGAAATCAGTGCTTCCCTTCCCACACACAGAGCAGGTGACCGGCCTCTCCCCTGTGTGAATGTGCCGATGTATCAGTAGGGCCGATGACTGAGTAAATCCCTTTCCACATTAGGAGCAGGTGAACTGCCTCTCCCTGCTGTGAATGCGCTGGTGTATCAACAGGCCAGCCAACTGAGTGAATCCCTTCCCACACACTGAGCAGGTGAAAGGTATCTCTCCAGCGTGAGTGTGTCGGTGACTTTCCAGGCCAACTGGATAATTGAATCCTCTCCCACAGTCTCCACATTTATACGGTCTTTCCCCGTTGTGACTGCGCTTGTGTCTCATCAGGCAAGATGAACGGTTGAAACCTTGTCCACACACACAACACAGATGCAGTTTTACCCCACTGTGAACAGTGCTTTTTCCTTCCATGTTCAAAAGCTGATGATATTCAGAAAGTGGCTCATTGGTTTAGGGATATGATTTCTGCTTCGGGCTTTTCAGTGTTGAAGCTTGCGAGAGGTCCCGGGTTCAAATCCCGGAGGTGCCCTTTAGTGTTGTTTAGGGGCTTGTTTAGCACACTGGGCTAAATAGCTGGCTTTTGAAGCAGACCAAGGCAGGCCAGCAGCACGGTTCAATTCCCGTACGAGCCTCCCCGAACAGGCGCCGGAATGTGGCGACTAGGGGCTTTTCACAATAACTTCATTTGAAGCCTACTTGTGACAGTAAGCGATTTTCATTTCATTTTTTTCATCCTGAAGAATCGAGTGACTGGGTCAGATCTTGACGTGGTCTTTGACTTATGATTGTCTGAAATTCTTCGACAGAGTCGAATGGAAATACCTCATAGAGGTACTGGAGCGGTTCGGGCTTGGAACAGGGTTCACCGCTTGGGTAAAGCTCCTATACAACGCTCCCATGGCGAGTGTACGGACCAACAATACCAACTCCCAATACTTCCAGCTGCACAGGGGCACCAGACAAGGATGCCCACTGTCCCCGCTGCTGTTCGCACTAGCAATCGAACCGCTAGGAATCGCGCTCAGGGCAGCAAAAAATTGGAGGGGGATCCGAAGGGGAGGTAGAGAGCACAGAGTCTCACTCTATGCGGATGATCTGCTCCTCTATATCTCGGACCCACAAAGCAGCATGGACGGAATCATAGCGCTCCTGAAAGAGTTTGGAGCCTTCTCGGGCTACAAACTCAACATGAGCAAAAGTGAGATCTTCCCAGTACACCCGCAAGGGGGGGGGGGGGGGGCAGCACTAAAGGGCCTGCCGTTCAAACAAGCTCGAAATAAATTCCGCTACCTGGGGATCCAAATAGCCCATGACTGGAAAGGGATCCACAAATGGAACCTCACCAGCCTGACGGAGGAAGTTAAAAAGGACCTGCAAAGATGGAACACACTCCCGCTCTCCCTCGCGGGGAGAGTCCAGACGATCAAAATGAACGTACTGCCCAGGTTCCTTTTCCTGTTTAGATCCATTCCGATCTACATCCCCAAGGCCTTTTTCAAAGCGCTGGACAAACATATCATGGCGTTCGTATGGGGGGGTAAAAATGCTAGGATCCCAAAGAAGGTCATACAAAAAACAAAATCCAGGGGGGGGCTAGCCCTCCCGAATCTACAATTCTACCACTGGGCGGCAACAGCCGAGCGAGTAAGGGGATGGATCCAGGAGCCAGAAGCCGAGTGGGTGCGTGCGGAGGAGGCCTCCTGCATGGGAACCTCCCTCCGGGCCCTCGCCACGGCAGCACTCCCATCCCCACCCAAAAAACACTCCACCAGCCCAGTGGTGACAGCCACCCTCCAATCCTGGAACCAACTGCGGCAGCAATTTGGCCTGTACAAAATGTCGGACAAGGCTCCCATCTGCAACAACCATAGGTTCAAACCAGCACTGACCGACGCCACCTTCAAAAGGTGGAGGCAGGACGGGGGGACACTGACAGTCAGGGACCTATACACGGACGACAGGATCGCAACACTGGACGAACTGACAGAGAAATTTCAGCTAGCTGGGGGGAACGAGCTACGGTACCTGCAGCTCAAAAACTTCCTACGAAAGGAGACAAGGACGTACCCACAACCGCCACGACAGACACTATTGGAAGACCTACTGGACGCAAGTATCCTAGAGAAAGGGAACTGTAGTGACATGTATGACCGACTGGTAGACAGGGACGACACCGTACTGGACGCAACAAGAAGGAAATGTGAGGACGACCTGGGGATGGAGATAGGGTGGGGACTCTGGAGCGAAGCACTGCATAGGGTCAACTCCACCTCCACGTGCGCAAGGCTCAGCCTGACGCAACTAAAAGTGGTACATAGAGCCCACTTAACGAGAAACCGTATGAGTAGGTTCTTCCCGGAGGTGGAGGACAAATGTGAGCGGTGCCAGAGAGGCCCGGCCAACCACGCCCACATGTTCTGGTCTTGCCCCAGACTTGTGGAGTACTGGACAGCCTTCTTCGAGGCTATGTCCAAAGTGGTGGGGGTGAGGGTGTTTGTGGCCAACGTACATGAGGAAGAATAGTCGGGTGGCCAAGAACCAGGGAAAAATGGGCGGGAATCGGGGGAAGGTAGCCGGGGGGAGGGGGGGGGGCTACGGGCTCGGTATGGGGTTTGATGGCAAGCCAAGGCCCAAAACCAAACTATAAATAAATGCCTATAAACGTGTGCCTCGGCCATATTGGGGAATGTAAAATATGTATGCTGGCTAAAGGGGGCGGCCACAATTATTGTTATGAAGATGCTTACCTGTAAATATTCATGTAAAATTTTTGTGTTTTCCTTTTTTTTTCTCTCTCTCTAATAACTTGTAATTTGTCATATATAAAATATGAAAACTCAATAAAAAAACATTTATAAAAAAAAATGATTGTCTGAAATTTCTCATCTTCTAATACCCTGAAAAATGAATTGAAAACAGAAAGAGGGAAACATGAGAGACAAGCCACAAAAACACAAAGGCAAGTTGTGAAATTCAGCTGAACACATCTGGTAAATTGTGGGGTTGGAACTAAGGTGAAGTGGTAAGAAAGTTGCTGGAATTGTTCCAAATGTTCACTAACGTCCTTCCAAAGATTTTATATTTAAAATCTATATTAAACCTGCAATAAAATAAAATCCACAACCGCTGCCACCGAGGATAAGGGCAGCAGACACTTGGGTAAAAACACCACCTGGAAATTTCCCTCCAAGCCACTCACCACCCTGACAAGGAGATATATTGTCATTCCTCCAGGAAATTCCTGGAATTCTCCCTAACAGTACTGTGAGTGCTCCTACACCACATTAAAAAAATTTTTTAAAATAAATTTAGAGTCCCAATTCAGTTTTTCCAATTAAGGGGCAATTGAGCGTGGCCAATCCACCTAGCCTGCACATCTTTGGGTTGTGGGGGCAAAACCCACGCAAACACGGGGAGAATGTGCAAACTCCACACAGTCAGTGACCCAGAGCCGGGATCGAACCTGGGAACTCGTCGTCGTGAGGCAACAGGGCTAACCCACTGCACAACCGTGCTGCCCTCTCCTACACCACATTGGCTGCAGCAGTTCAAGAAGGCAACTCACCAGCAACTTCTCAAGGGCAACCAGGGATTGGCAATAAATGCTGATGAAACCAGCCACACCCTCCCATTAATTAATTTTTAAAACTGACCTGGAATATCCACGCAAATACAATCCTGACAGTTACTAGGTGCAATAGAACCAAGAATTCCTACAGTGCAGAAGGAGGCTACTCGACCCATCAAGTCTGCACCTGCCCTCTGCAAGAGCACACTACCTACGCTCACTCCCTGCCCTATCCCCGTAACCCCAAATAACTTGAACATCCCTGGACACAAAGGGGCAGTTTTGAACAGCCAGTCCACCTTTTTTGCACATCTTTGGACTGTGGGAGCAAACCTCAGCACCCAGAGGAAAGGCACGCAGACATGGGGAGAAAGTGCAAATTCCACACAGTCACCCAATGCCGGCATTGAATTCTAGTCTCTGGCACGGTGAGGCAATAGTGCTAACCATTGCACCACCGAAATGCTTCACTCAAGTCACCCCACCTTCTGTGTTTGCATTGGACTCTGTCATTGCTGCTGCTTTGGAAAACTTTGGGGCATTTGAAATTCTCCACCAATGACCACTCCATCTTACGGGAATTGAACCCACGCTGTTGGCCTTATTGTGCACCACAAACCAGCTATCTAGCACACTGAGCTGAACCAGTTATATAGCCCCTGTATAATCACCTGAGGAAGGAGCAGTGCTCCAAAAGCTAGTGTTTGAAACCTGTTGGACTTTAACCTGGTGTTGTCAGACTTCTTACTGTGCTCACCCCAGTCCCACATCTCCACATCATCACTCCATCTTTCTGATGGATAATGGAGGGTCTGTACACATGGGTTTATGTATTACTTGATTCCTAATTTTATAAATTTCCCATTTTCCCGCAATATCCATATCACAGCAAAAAAGATCACAACTAATTAGTATTTTCGATTAGTATTTACAGCTTTGACAAAGGGTCATCTGGACTCCAAACGTGAAATGAAAACATGAAAACGTTAGCTCTTTCCTCTCCACATGCTGCCAGACCTGCTGACATTTTCCAGCACTTTCACTTTGGTTTTAGTATTTTCGATGGCAATTGTTTTACCCAGCATTCCCCGCGGTAGTGAATGTCCCCTATTCACACCAGAGTAATGTACTGCGCAGGCGCAGTATCGCCCAGTATGGGAGCATGCGCAGTGTAAGTAATGGCGATAGGCAGAGTTGCTCTTTTGTCTTTCTGCAGCGGGAAGGATGAGGAAACTCTGAGGGATCGATGGGGACGGATCTGGATAGGGAGGGTTTCTAAACACCTGGTGAGGGCCTCAAACCCCGAATGTCACTCTGCAAGTCCCGCGTTTCCGTTTCTGGGTTTTTTTTCCCCAGACACAGCTTTTGGATAACAGTCGCCATTCTGGTTCAGCGCGGAGCGCATGCGCTGTGGCCTTTAGACGTTATAGAGAGTAGGCGGAGCTTCAGGTTTCTGTTCTCACCGGGTCCTAGTGTCCGGGTCCTAGTTTACGCGTCAGACACCATCCAGGACAGCACGTTTTAAAACATATTCCCCACTTTCGGGTTGGGCATGATGTTCGCGGCCTCGAGGGGTATTTGGGTCATATAATTTTTATTTTTTTAAATGAATTTAAAGCATCCAGTTCTTTTATTCCAATTATGGGGCAATATACCGTGGCCAATTCAGCTCCCCTTTCTTTTGGGCTGTGGGGGAGACATACACAGACACGGGGAGTATGTGTAAACGCCACACGGACAGTGACCCGGGGCCGGGTCTTTGGCACCGTGAGACAGCAATGCTTCCCAATTTGAGCCTCATATTTATTTTCAATCATAGGTTACAGCCCCTAATAATAATAACCTTTTATTGTCACAAGTATGAAGTTTCTGTGAAAAGCCCCTAGTCGCCACATTCCGGCGTCTGTTTGTGTAAGCTGGTACGGGAATTGAACCCACGCTATTGGCCTTATTCTGCATCACAAACCAGCTATCTAGCTCACTGAGTTAAACCAGCTAGATAGCCCCTGTATAGTTACCTGAAGGAACTGCTTCTCCATTTGGTTTATACTTCAACCCCACACTCCTAATCACTGCCTGCCCAGTGTGGAGGGGACTGAATAAGTCAGAGGATCGGCTCCTGGACCTGCTCTTGGGCCTGATTAAAGCAGCAATTTACAGAGCGGCGGGGGGTTAACTCTGGCTGTCAGTCCCTCTTCTGTGGTCTTGTCAATCTCTGGGTGGTCCTGGAGAGGGGGCGTACGGTGTCTACCGGAACTCGTGAGACCTTCCACACCGGTGGACACCTCAGGGTACAGAATGTCTCATAGACACTGGAAACAACATTCTGGTTTAGTTGAGAAGGACGTTTGATTGGACCACAAGTTTGGGGAAACAAGAGAGGAAAAAAATCATAGAAACTGGAATTGTCGGTTCTAAATTTCTATCCTGCACTAATGGTAATACTGACACTGTCAATGTCTTTTACAAGGTACAAGAGGATGATGATTTGCAGATGGGAAACTCAAACCAAACATCATATCGAGATCTGACAGAGTCACTCAATTCATGAGCACCTGAATACCATCGGTCTTTGAATGTGGAAGGAGAAATGTTTGTCTGTTCTGTCCGTGGGAAAAGATTTCAAACATCAGTGTGACTGGAAAAGCACCGAGACACACACACAACCGAGTGAGAGTGATCCAGTGAACTGACTGTGGAAAGAGCTTTAACCAGTTACACAGCCTGAAAAAACATCACCCCATTCGTGTTCTGTGTGTGGACGAGGCTTCCACTGACCATCCAAACTGGACATACACAACAACACCGACACCACGGAGAAACCGTGGAAATGTGAGGATTGTGGGAAGGGATTCAATTACCCATCCCTGCTGGAAATGCATCGACGCAGTCACACTGGAGAGAGGCCGTTCACCTGCTCTGTGTGTGGGAAGGGATTCATTCAGTCATCCCACCTGCGGACCCACCAGCAAGTTCACATTGATGAGGGGCTGTTTAACCAGTCAGACTGTGATAACAACTCTAAAAGCTCAGAGGACCTGGTCAAGCACCAGGTTGTTCGCACTGAGAGACAGTTCAGCTGCTCTCACTGTGAGAAGCTATTCAAACGATCACAGAATCTCATTGAACACGAGCGCACTCACACTGGGGAGAGACCATTCACCTGCTCTGTGTGTGGGAAAGGATTCACACGATCATCCCACCTCGCTACTCACAGACTGGTTCACAGTGATAACAGACCTTTCAAATGTACTGAATGTGAGAAGAGTTATAAAACCACAAGTGATCTGCTGATACACCAGCGAGTTCACAATGAGGAGAGGCCCTTCAGATGTACAGTGTGTGGGAAGGGATTTACTCAGTTATCTGGCCTCCAGAAACACCAGCGAGTTCACACTGGGGAGAGGTCATTCACCTGCTCCTTATGTGGAAAGGGATTCATTTATTTAACCAGCCTCAGATCACACCAACTTGTTCACTCGGATAAGAAACCTTTCAAATGTTCTGAATGTGAGAAGAGTTTTAAAACCACAAGTGTTTTGCTGAGACACCAGCGAGTTCACACTGGGGAGAGACCGTTCACTTGCTCTGACTGTGGGAAGGGATTCACTCGCTCATCCCACCTGCTGACACACCAGCACACTCACACCGGGGAAAGACCATTCACCTTCTCTGAGTGTGAGAAGGGATTTACGTGGACAACTCATCTGACACAGCAACAGGTTGATAAATGTCTGCAGGGTTTGGATTCTGCTGTTGTTGCTGCTGTTAATCACATCCAGGACTGAACCATGGTCATTCTGACTGTTGGAGTTTGTTTTTGCTGATGTTAATAATCTCTGTAACTGGGCTGGAGTTTAATCCTCTGAATATATGTCAAGTGAACTAATATTATTTCAGACACACTATCGAAACCTTCATTTCACTGGGGTAAGAGGCGATTAATTGATGTCCTGTTACTGAATGTTGCATTTTTGTGGCCTTTCCTCCTTTCTAACTCCAGACTATTTCAGTTCTTACACCTTCAGTTACTCTCAAAGCCATGTCCCAGCTCCCTATCGCTTCCAGTGTGTCTGTCTTAGCTTTGGCATCCAGGGGAGGTATTGGTAGCAAACCCAGGATCACTTAACACAAAACCCAGTCATTTGTACTGGAGACCTGGTCAAGCAGCAGGTTGTTCGCACTGAGGGACAGTTCAGTTGTTCTCACTCTGGGAAGCTGTTTAAATGATCACAGAATCTAATTGAACATGAACAAACTCACACTGGGAAGAGTCACATGAAAGTGGTCAGTACAAATGATACAAGGACATCTGAAAAAAGGATCCTTACAAACATCTGCACTGCGAACCACCTAGAATCATATCATATCTCTGGGAAAAGACTGCAGTCGACCAGCCCATATGGGGGCAGCACTGAAATTAGTTCAGTTTGTTTCAATTTGTACTGATATGCTTGTCTCCCCAATCACCGAAGATGGTGATGCTTGTAGAGCCTCCTCCTCCTGTGATTTGTTTAATTATTCACCACCATGTGGATGTTGCAGGACTGCAGCTTTGATCTGAAACGCTATGAGTGAGATCGCTTAGCCCTGCCGAGAGCTGCTTCTGCTGTTTAATACGTTTATCGTCTCCTGTTATAGGGTCACCAGATTGGAATGTGTTTCAGGGAAACCTGGTGCTGCTCCTGACATGTTCTCCTCCACTGCATGGTGAATCAGGGTTGGTCCCTTGGCTTGATGGTAATGGTAGAGTGAGGGATATGCTAGCCTGTGAGGTTACAGATTGTGTTTAAATATTGTGCTGCTGATGGCTCACAGCACCTCATGGATGCCCAGTTTTGATCTAGATCTGTCCAATTTTTTTGTGCACTCCCAGAACTGGTTGATCTCCCTAAATGCATGACCTCACACGTTTCTGTGTTAAATTACCTATTGCCCCTGGATTGCCCACTGCACCAATCCATCTCTATTGTTTTGGAGATGATAGCTATCCTCTACAATGTCCAGAATTCGGCCAATCTTTGTGTCGTCTGCAAATTTCCTAATCATTGTTCCCTACGTTCACGCCCAAATTGTTACTATATAGCCCACATAGTAATGGTCCCAACACCGAGCCCTGTGGCACACCACTTGAAACAACTTTTCCAATTGCAAGGGCAGCCAATGAACATTAACCTTTGTCCCCGGTTACTGAGCCAACGTTTCATCTAGTTTGCCACATTGCCCTGTGTCCCATGGGCTTTCACCTTTTGCCACGTGGGACTTTGTCAAACGCCTTGCTAAAATCTATGTGCACAACATCTACTGCACGATCTTTAGCAACATTTATTGTCACTTCCTCAAAGAGTTTGATCAAATTTGTGAGGCAAGAATATCCTTTAACAAATCCATGCTGCCTATCCCTGACCAGTCGATGCCTTTCTATGTGAGTTAATCCTATCTCTCAGGATTCATTCTACTAATGGTGAGAATCAGCTCACTGGCACAGAGAGTGGGTGAAGTGAATAGTACAGATGTATTGAAGGGGAAACTAGACAAACACAAGAGGGAGAAGGGAAGAGAGGATTACAATGAGAGATTTAGATGTGGAAAGATGGGAGCAGCTCGAGTGGAGCAGAAACTCCAGCAGGGACTGGATGGGCTGAATGGTCTGTTGCTGTGCTGTATATCCTGTGGAATCGAGCTCTGAATCCACTGCGTTATTTCTGTTTGTGTCGGGAAGCAGCATGACGTTAAACTGAGGACTATAATCAAAATCTCCCAGGCCACTGTCCTTCCCACCCTGCTGTGTGGAGCAGAATCCTGGGGATGCTATAGGAGCTACAGCTCTGGAACTCTTCCAGCAAAGACTCCTGAGGACCATCATAAAAATTCAATAGCAGGAGAAAAATCTCAAAACAACCAGGTTCCCCATTGTGCTGGGCTCAACAGCATAGAGACCATCCTCCAGAACATTGAACTTGGCGGCCAGGTCATGTCTCCCACATGGATGACTATAAAATCCCCAAGCAGACCTTCAATGGGGATTGTCTCAGGGCACACAACATCACGGTGGTCAGTACAAATGATACAAGGATATCCAAAATAGGATCCTTACAAACGTCTGCACTGCAGACCACCTCTCTGGGAAAAGACTGCAATCGACCAGTCCATATGGAAGCAAGACTGAAATTGGTTCAGTTTGTTTCAAGGACCATCAACAACAAACTCATAACATCTGACATTCCCAGACAAAGACCAGAAGTGGAACAGCTGCAAAGGTTTCCCCTGAGCACCAACAATAACATAAACTGCCAGTTCTGTGGACGTCCATGTCGTCCCACATCAGACCCTTAGTCACAATAGGACCCACAGAAACCAATGTAATTAATGTCAGCTTGGACATACTCGAACAATGAGGAGTTGACCCCAACATTATCCCTGTTCTCCGGATGGGATCACTGTACTCTGTCTGTATTATTGCAGAGCTGTTAATGAAGTCAGCAAAAGACAATCTGTTGTTGGGAGCTTGATGATAGAAATATAGAAAATTGAAGGAGTGGCCATTTCGCCCTTCGAGCCTGCGCCTCATTCATGATGATCATGGCTGATCTCCCAATTCAGTAACCGATTCCTGCTTTTCCCTCTTTTAAAAAAAAAATAATTTTTATTGAAATTTTTACAAAATATAAACATCTCAACTCTATTAACAAAACAACCGCGGTAACACCCCAAGAACAATACCCACCCAACTTCAAAAGCAACTACAAACAAAAGAAAAAAACACAAAAGAACACCCAAACAACAAAAGGGAAAGAGATAAGACCCGCCACATCCCCCAAACCCATGTACACAGTTCTCCCTCCCACCGATCCAAACCCCCCCCCCCCCCCCCCCCCTCCCCGGTTGCTGCTGCTGCCGGCCTATTTCCCTACCGTTCCGCCAGGAAGTCTAGGAAAGGCTGCCACCTCCTAAAGAACCCTTGTACTGATCCCCTCAGGGCAAATTTCACCTTCTCCAATTTAATGAACCCCGCCATATCATTGATCCAGGCCTCCACGCTTGGGGGCCTCGCATCCTTCCAGTGGAGCAAGATCCTCCGCCGGGCTACTAGGGACGCAAAGGCCAGAACACCGGCCTCTTTCGCCTCTGCTTTTCCCTCATATCCTTAGATCCCTTTCGCCCCAAGCTCTATATTATCTGGTATCTGAAACCACAGGATTCAATATTTAGAGTCAACAAGATGAACAAGGATGTGTTCATCAGGGCCCAATTCTCCAGCTGGATATTCACAGGTGAAAGTCAGTCTGTTATCGAACACATTGAGGGAATTGAACAGAGAAAAGTCCCGATTGTAAGAAACCCGCAAATAATTTGTAAATATCTGTCAAATGTTGGCAGGTTCCAACTCTCGATTTCCATCACACTGAAGTCAATGAGAGGCGGGAGGGTGGTTATTCTGGACCTAAAAAACACCAGTTTAGCACAGCTAGAGTATGAAGTATAGTTCTGGTCACCATATTACAGGGACTAGGGAATAGCTCATTCTCAGCCAGTACAAACATGGTGGGCTGAATGGCCTCCTCTGTGCTGGAAACTTTTAGGATTCTGTGATGACAAGTGATCCTTGTGTTTTTATCCAAGATAGACCTCAGTCCAGTCATTCACTCCAAGTGCTGATGTGATGGTTCAAGCCAAGAGGTGTGTTTTGGAATCTTGTATTTTTAGAGACAGACACTCATTGAAAAGGAAAACAGAGAAAAGAAACTGACTCTCAGCTACCAAGGAATCTAAGACTGAAACTGAGTAGAATTGTATAAAAGGACAAAGAGAACCCTCAGCGCTCAGTCACAGATTGTGGGATCAGTGGTGCAGTACAGGCAGGTTGAGGAGTCTGAAATGAAATAAAAATGAAATGAAAATCGCTTATTGTCACATGTAGGCTTCAAATGAAGATATTGTGAAAAGCCCTTGGTCGCCACATTCCGGCGCCTGTTCGGAGAGGCTTGTATGGGAATTGAACCGTGATGCTGGCCTGCCTTGGTCGGCTTTAAAAGCCAGCTCTTTAGCCCTGTGCTAAACCAACTCCTGGATTCAGAAGCTGAAAATAAGCAAAGATGCATTTTCGGAAGATAACATTGGTGGCGATACACCATCCAGACCATAAGATATAGGAGCAGAATTAGGCCATTTAACCCATCGGGTCTGCTCTGCCATTGAATCGTGGCTAATATGTTTCTCATCCCCATTCTCCTCATTAGCCAATCAGAGGGCTAGGTAGTGTTGAGGAAGCAGGGAGGCTGCAGAAGTGTAAAAGTGTGAGATTGTGCACTTTGGAAGGAAGAATAGAGGCATAAACTATTTTCTACAAAGGCTTCGAAATCAGAAACACAAAGGGAGTTTGAAGGTCTAGTTCAGAATTCTCTAGGTTAACATGCAGGTTCACTTGGCAGTGAGGAAGGCAAATGCAATGTTAGCACGCATGTCGAAAGAGCTCGAATACAAGAGCAGGGATGTAATGTTGAGGCTGTATATGGCTCTGGTCAGACCCCATTTAGAATATTGTGAGCAGTTCTGGCCCCATATCTAAAGAAGGAAGTGCTGGCCTTCGAATGGGTCCAGAGGAGGTTCACAGGAATGATCCCTGGAATGAAGAACTTGTCACATAAGGAGCAGTTGAGGATTCGGGTCTGTACTCGATGGAGTTTAGAAGGATGAGTCTTACAGAATACTGAGCAGCCGAGAAAGAGTGTACGTGGAGAGGGTGTTTCCACTCGTAGGAGAAACTAGATCCAGAGATGACTGCCTCAGACTGAAGGGACGATCCTTTAAAAAAGATGAGGAGGAATTTCTTCAGCCAGAGGGGGGTGAATCTGTGGAACTCTTTGCCGCAGAAGGCTGTGGAGGCCAAGTCACTGAGTGACTTTAAGACAGAGATAGATAGGTTCCTGATTAATAAGGGGATCAGGGGTTATGGGGAAAAGGCAGGAGACTGGGGATGAGAAAAAGATCAGCCATGATTGAATAGCAGAGGAGACTGGATAGGCTGAATGGCCTTATTCTGCTCCTTCTTTTATGGTCTTAATGTAATAAAACATCCCTCGGTGCTTCCGAAGTATCAGAAAGAGGAAAATGACATTGAGTCACGTCGGCTGTTATTAGGGTAAATGGACAAAATCTTTTTATATATATATAAATTTAGTGTACCCAATTAATTTTTTTCCAAATAAGGAGCAATTCAACGTGGCAAATCCACCGACCCTGCACATCTTTGGGGTGTGGGGGCGAAGCCAATGCAAAGACAGAGAGAGTGTACAGACTCCACACGGACAGAGACCCAGAGCCAGGATCGAACCTGGGACCTTGGCGCTCTGAGGCAGAGTGCTAACCGTTGTGCCACCATGCTGCCCTTAAATGGATACAATCTTGAATGGAGAGGGAGATTTTAACAAGTATCTTTAATCAGTGCCGAGAGGTGGAGACGGCAGACAGCTTGAGGGAGGCCTTCAAAGAAACTCGCGTGTCAAAGATATAAAAAAACTCTTACAACACCAGGTTAAAGTCCAACAGGTTTGATTCAAACACGAGCTTTCGGAGCGCAGCTCCTTCCTCAGGTGAATGGAATGAGGTGAATTCCTCATTCACCTGAGGAAGGAGCTGGCTCCGAAAGCTCGTGTTTGAATCAAACCTGTTGGACTTTAACCTGGTGTTGTAAGACTTCTTACTGTGCTCACCCCAGTCCAACGCCGGCATCTCCACATCATTAAAAAACTCAACAGACTACATTTAACACAAAACAGATGTTTGATTTTTATCCAGAATATATAACTTAGCTGAAGTTTATCAACATCAGCAAAACAGACTCCAATGAATATGGTTTAGACATGAATGTCATTCCCAACAAAATCCAATCATTGTTATTTGTGAACTGGCTGGTGTTTCTGCAGGTTCGATTATTGACGGAATCCCCAGAGTGAACTCACCAGTGTGTCAGCCTGGTGGGTAACTAGTCAATCCCTTCCCACACACACAACATAAAAATGGTCACTCCCCAGTCTGAATGCGCTGATGAATTTCCAACTGTACCTTTGCCCACAGTCCCGACATTTCCACGTTTTTCCCCCCGATTGAACACGCTAGTGTTTCTGAGTTTATGAATTAGCAAATCCCATTTTACACATAGAGCAGGTGAATGGTCTCTCCTCAGTGTGAATCCGCTGGTGTTTCTGTAGGTTTAATGACTGAGTGAATTCCTTCCCACACTCGGAGCAGATAAATGGTCTCGCCCTGGTGTGACTCCGCTGTTGTTTCCGGAGTGTGAATGAATCAGCAAATCCCTATTTAGACCCAGTGCAGGTGGACGGTCTCTCCCCATTGTGAACCCGCTGGTGTTGCCGTAAGTTGGATGAATCAGCAAATCCCTTTTTACACACAGTGCAGGTGAATGGTCTCTCCCCAGTGTGAAGTCGCTGGTGTGTCTTCGGGGTGGATGACTGTGTGAATCCCTTCCCACACTGAGAGCAGGTGAACGGTTTCTTCCCAGTGTGAACCCGTTGGTGTGTCAGCAGGTGGGATGAAGTGGTGAATCCCTTCCCACACTTGGAGCAGGTGAACGGTCTCTCCCCATTGTGAACCCGCTGGTGTTGCCGTAAGTTGGATGAATCAGCAAATCCCTTTGCACACACAGTGCAGGTGAACGGCCTCTCTCCTGTGTGATGGCGCCGATGAAGTTTCAGGTGAGATGGGTAAGTGAATCCCTTCCCACAGTCCTCACATTTCCACGGTTTCTCCCCAGTCTCACTACACTTATGTTTTGACAGGTCAGATGATCTGCTGAATCCTCGTCCACACTCAGAACATGTGTACGGTTTTTCCCCACTGTGAACGATACTTTTTCCTTTCATTTTTAAACTTTGATGATGTTCTGATGATATACGGGCGATGGTAAATTGTGAGGCTCCGTGCGATCTTGATGTGATGTTGGTTTGAGTTTCCCAAATGCAAATCCTTTGAACCTCCTGTGAAATTGATTGAAAACAGAAAATAAGGAGTGAGAGAGAACCAGAAAAACACAAAGGCAGGTGTGAAATTGAGCTGAATGATTCTGGTCATTTGTGGGGCCGGCACTGGGAAAAACCGACCATGAAAACTGCTGGATTGTTGTAAAAACTCAACTGGTTCACAGATGTCCTTCAGGGAAGGGAAGCTGCCAAACTGGAGTCCCACTCACTCACTCATCACCCCTATGCTCACTGACCTACATTGGGACTCAGCTAAGCAACATCTGAATGGAACATTCGCATCCCTGTTTGCAAATCTTGCTCTTTACTATTTCCAGCTACACAGGTGTTTAATTCTTCAACCGCAGTTCAAACATAAATACTTACATTCAGGTCCTGATTAACTGAGTACCTGCCAGATTTTGATGTCAATCTTGGTTTTCCAGAGGGGGGTGGGGGAGGGGGAGAGAGCGAGAGAAAGAGAGAGAAGGGATTTTATATGTCGACAGGTGGTTGTCCTTCTTCCCACAGACATTTTGCATTGTTTTCCAAGGGTCACACCAGCCCCAGAGACATGGAACCCCTCACAGGTAACAGAGCAGAGCACTAAAAGCTCAAAGGTATTGATAAATGCTCAGACATACTTAGCTGTGAAACAGTTTCACTGTTTTCCATATTAAAATCTCCCACTGTTGCCTGCAGCTGGAAAGATATCAGAAGCTCTGTAGTCGGAGGAAAAAGCTCCCACTTGAGGAGAACGGGGATGATGTCACCATGCAATTGGAGGTGCCTGATGACATCACAGACAGGAAGACAGAGCATCTGGATCTGTGCAAACCAGTGGTCACCACACATTATGGAGGATGTGATGGTCCTTGAGAGAGTGCAGGGGAAACTTACCAGAATAGTTCCAGGAATGAGGGATTTGAGTAGCAATGTTAGGTTGGAGAAACTGTGGTTGTTCTTCTTGGAGCAAAGGAGAATGATAGAGGTGTTCAAGTTTCTGATTGGTCTCAGTAAAGTAGCTAAAGAAATGTTGCTTCTACCAGCCGATTGTAAAAGGATTTCAGGACACAGATTTAAGATTTGGAGCAAGAGCTACAGGGTGATATAAGAAAGAAATTTTGCAGTGAGTGGTAATGACTTGGAGTTCAATGCTTACGCTGAATGTGCAATAATATCCAGGACCTGATGAATCGAGTGATGCTGTCAGCGTTTGATGTCAGGTTTTGTTTATGTTTTCTGTCTGCAAATCCTTTTCTAATACCCTGAAAATGAAAGTAACAAAAGCCATCTCTGTCAGTCCAAAATCGAAATTCAACTGGACCTGGGTCCAGTTTCATGTGCACCACTAGAGATTACCCTCAAAACCTCTTTCCAGTAATCCTCCAGCTTTGGACAGGACCAAAGCGTTTGAACGTGGTTTGAGCATACTAGGGAACAAGCAATTCTGGATTTGGTGATGTGTAAAGTCAGCAGAGGACAACTAAAAAAGCAATAAGGGGCGAGAAGATGAAATATGAGTGCAAGCTACCTAGTAATATAAAAGAAGATAGGAAGAGTATTTTTTTATATATATAAACGGTATATACATACCTTTCAATATTTAAAAGATAAGAATGTGGCAAAAATAGACATTGGACCACTGGAAAATGTAACAGAAGTAATAATAACAAACAAAATAAATAACAGAAGAACTGAATAGTTACTTTGCATCAGTTTTCACTGTGGAGTACACCTATAAGACCATAAGACATAGGAGTGGAAGTAAGGCCATTCGGCCCATCGAGTCCACTCCACCATTCAATCATGGTTGATTTCAACTCCATTTACCCGCTCTCTCCCCATAGCCCTTAATTCCTCGAGAAATCAAGAATTTATCAATTTCTGTCTTAAAGACACTCAATGTCCTGGCCTCCACCGCCCTCTGTGGCAATGAATTCCACAGACCTACCACTCTCTGGCTGAAGAAATTTCTCCTCATCTCTGTTCTAAAGTGACTCCCTTTTATTCTAAGGCTGTGCCCCCGCGTCCTAGTCTCCCCATCTAATGGAAACAACTTCCCTACGTCCATCCTATCCAAGCCATTCATTATCTTGTACGTTTCTATTAGATCTCCCCTCAACCTCCTAAACTCCAATGAATATAATCCCACGATCCTCAGACGTTCATCGTATGTTAGGCCTACCATTCCTGGGATCATCCGTGTGAATCTCCGCTGGACCCGCTCCAGTGCCAGTATGTCCTTCCTGAGGTATGGGGCCCAAAATTGCTCACAGTATTCTAAATGGGGCCTAACTAGTGCTTTATAAAGCTTCAGAAGTACATCCCTGCTTTTATATTCCAAGCCTCTTGAGATAAATGACAACATTACATTTGCTTTCTTAATTACGGACTCAACCTGCAAGTTTACCTTTAGAGAATCCTGGACTAGGACTCCCAAGTCCCTTTGCACTTTAGCATTATGAATTTTGTCACCGTTTAGAAAATAGTCCCTGCCTCTATTCTTTTTTCCAAAGTGCAAGACCTCACACTTGCCCACGTTGAATTTCATCAGCCACTTCTTGGACCATTCTCCTAAACTGTCTAAATCTTTCTGCAGCCTCCCCACCTCCTCAATACTACCTGCCCCTCCACCTATCTTTGTATCATTGACCTGTGGAATGTCAGAGCTGCAGGAGAATCAGAGGGCAGAGGTGAGCGCAGTGGTCATCGCTAAGGAGATGTTCTCAGTAAACTGAAAGGTCCGAAGGTGGATAAATCACCTGGACCGGATGGACTACACCCCAGGGTTCTAAAAGAGATAGCTCAAGAGATTGTGGAGGCATTGGTGGTGATCTTTCAGGAATCACTGGAGACAGGAAGGGTCCCAGAGGACTGGATAGTCGCTAATGTAACACTGCTGTTTAAGAAGGGAGGGAGGCAGAAGATGGGAATTTATAGGCCGGTTAGCCCAACTTCGGTAATTGGTAATATTTTAGAGTCCATTATTAAGGATGAGATCGTAGAATTCTTGGAAGTGCATGATAAAATAGGACTGAGTCAACCCGGTTTTGTCAAAGGGAGGTCATGTATGGTAGCATTGTGGATAGCACAAACGCTTCACAGCTCCAGGGTCCCAGGTTAGATTCCCAGCTTGGGTCACTGTCTGCACATCCTCCCCGTGGGTGATTGGGTTTCCTCCGGGTGCTCTGGTTTTCACCCACAGTCCTAATATGTGCGGGTTAGGTGGATTGGCCATGATAAATTGCCCTTAGTGTTGGGTGGGGTTACTGGGTTATGGGGACAGGGTGGAGGTGTTGATCTTGGGTAGGGTGCTCTTTCCACGAGCCGGTGCAGACTCAATGGGCCGAATGGCCTCCTTCTGCACTGTAAATTCTACGATGATGATGACACAGCGGGGAATCGAACCTGGTACCCTGGGGCTGTGAAGTCACAGTACTATCCACTTATGGTACCGTGCTGCCCACGTCAGACTACCATCTTCCTACAGATACTGCCAGACCTGCTGAGACTTTCCAGCATTTTCTCTTTCGTTTCAGATTCCAGCACCCGCAGTAATTTGTATTTATTCAGATTTATGCTGTTGGGGTGAAGAGTGGGGGCGAGGGGGGGGGGGGGGTAGTGGATCATTGGGGCTGGCGAGAGGTGAAGATTGACAAAGATGTCTTAGATGGAAAGACAAAGGGAATGTAAATGACAGTGATCAAGGCTAAAAAGGCTGTTAATAGTGGTGCATTCAGATATTAGAATGTGTTAATGGCAGAACAAAGGTAAGCAGCGTGTCAAAGGACAGTAGGAATAGGGAGCTGTGGGGTGTTAAAGGGAAAACAGATCAGTGGAAGGTGGTGAAGGGGGAGGAGAGATTTCAGTCTGAAGTTGTTGAACTGAAGGTTAAGTCCGCAAGGCTGTAATCGGTTCCTTGGCTTTGTGCTGAGCTACATGGGATCACTGCAGTAGGCCAAGATCAGACATGTGGACATGAGAGCAGGACAGCGAGTTGAAATAACAAGCGACAGGAGAGTCTGCCACCAGCTTGTCGATGGAGCGAAGGTGTTTTCAAAAGCGGTCACACAGTCGGCATTTAGTCTCTCCAATGCAGAGTAGATGGCATTGGGATCAGCAAATGCAACAGGCCAGATTGAAGGCTGTCTTATAGTAATGTGTACTCAAAAGGACAGACACAAACAATACTGTAACTGACTTAAAGGAAATGCCAGAGACTTAACTGGACCAGCTTTGGGAAAGAAAAAACGGTCTTCCTCATGGAGAAACAGGAAAAGCCACTCAGCGAGATGTGGAAATCCAGGCTCAGTGTGGATTTGCTGTCAGCACTCCTTTCTTATACATGAACGGGATTTAGGCTGCAGAATGTTACACACCCAGAACAAAGATGGTCAAATATAATGAAGATATCTTAAGTCTCTGACCTGTGACTTAGAGGCTTAACTGAAAAAAGCTTTGAGAAAGAATAAACGGTCTTCCTGATGGAGAAACAGGAAAAGCCACTGTGGGAATCCAGGCTCAATGTTGATTTGCAATTACCCCTCCTTTCTTATACATGAAGGGTATTTAGGCTGCAGCATGTTACACACCAAAACACAAAGAGGTCAAATATAATTAACATATCATTCTTAAATCTCTGACCTGTGAAGATATTTGATTGTGTTTAAAAGCTGACTGTGGTCAATCTCACAATGAACACAAGAGCACTTGTATTACCCAGTGACACGATTTAGTTTCTCTGTCAGTCACGTTTGCTGTTTTATATTTTTGTTCTATATTTCAGAGTCTCGATTTCAAATCAGGACATTACTTTCAAATCATAATATGTTTGGAGTAATGGAACATTTCAAAAAATAAATTTAGAATACCCAATTCATTTTCCCAATTAAGGGGCAATTTAGCATGGCCAATCCACCTACCCTGCACATGGGGGTGAAACCCACGCAAACAAGGGGAGAATGCGTGAACTCCAGACCCTGCGCCGAGAGGCAGCTGGGCTACCACGGCGCCACCATGCTGCCCTGAGTAATGGAACATTACATGATTGAGCAGAAAGCATCTGTGGGGGCAGCACGGTAGCGTTGTGGACAGCACAATTTCTTCACAGCTCCAGAGACCCAGGTTCGATTCCGGCTTGGGGCACTGTCTGTGTGGAGTCTGCACAACCTCCGCGTGGGTTTCCTCCGGGTGCTCCGGTTTCCTCCCACAGTCCAAAGATGTGCAGGTTAGGTGGATTGGCCATGATAAATAGCCCTTAGTGTCCAAAATTGTCCTTAGTGTTGGGTGGGGTTACTGGGTTATGGGGAGGCTGGTACAGGAATCGAACCGTGCTGCTGGCCTGCTTTAAAAGCCAATGATTTAGCCGAGTGAACTAAACCAGCTATTTTGTAGTCTTGTCAATTGAGCCATCTGCGTACTGCCCAGGTTCCTCTTCCTGTTTAGATCCATTCCGATCTACATCCCCAAGGCCTTTTTCAAAGCGCTGGACAAACTTATCATGGCGTTCGTATGGGGGGGTAAAAATGCTAGGATCCCAAAGAAGGTCCTACAAAAAACAAAATCCAGGGGGGGGCTAGCCCTCCCGAATCTACAATTCTACCACTGGGCGGCAACAGCCGAGCGAGTAAGGGGATGGATCCAGGAGCCAGAAGCCGAGTGGGTGTGTGCGGAGGAGGCCTCCTGCATGGGAACCTCCCTCCGGGCCCTCGCCACGGCAGCACTCCCATCCCCACCCAAAAAACACTCCAGCAGCCCAGTGGTGACAGCCACCCTCCAATCCTGGAACCAACTACGGCAGCAATTTGGCCTGTACAAAATGTCGGACAAGGCTCCCATCTGCAACAACCATAGGTTCAAACCAGCACTGACTGACGCCACCTTCAAAAGGTGGAGACAGGACGGGGGGACACTGACAGTCAGGGACGACAGGATCGCAACACTGGACGAACTGACAGAGAAATTTGGGGGGAACGAGCTACGGTACCTGCAGCTCAAAAACTTCCTACGAAAGTAGACAAGGACATACCCACAACCGCCACGACAGACACTACTGGAAGACCTACTGGACGCAAGTATCCTAGAGAAAGGGAACTGTAGTGACATGTATGGCCGACTGGTAGATAGGGACGACACCGTACTGGACGCAACAAGAAGGAAATGGGAGGACGACCTGGGGATGGAGATAGGGTGGGGACTCTGGAGCGAAGCACTGCATAGGGTCAACTCCACCTCCACGTCCGCAAGGCTCAGCCTGACGCAACTAAAAGTGGTACATAGAGCCCACTTAACGAGAAACCGTATGAGTAGGTTCTTCCCGGAGGTGGAGGACAGATGCGAGCAGTGCCAAAGAGGCCCGGCCAACCACGCCCACATGTTCTGGTCTTGCCCCAGACTTGTGGAGTACTGGACAGCCTTCTTCGGGGCTATGTCCAAAGTGGTGGGGGTGAGGGTGGAGCCATGCCCGATAGTGGCGGTCTTCGGGGTTTCAGACCAGCCAGATCTATTCCTGGGGAGGAGGGCGGACGCCCTTGCCTTTGCCTCCCTGATTGCCCGCCGTAGAATCCTGTTTGGCTGACGGTCAGCAGCACCGCCCAGAGCTGCAGACTGGCTGTCCGACCTCTCGGAATCTCTCCAAATGGAGAAAATCAAATTCGCCATCCGAGGGTCGGACGACGGCTTCCACAGAACGTGGGAGCCATTCATACAACTGTTCCGGGACCTGTTTGTGGCCAACGTACAAGAGGAAGAATAGTCGGGTGGCCAAGAATCAGGGGAAAATGGACGGGAATCGGGGGAGGGTAGCCGGGGCGGGGGGGGGGGGGGGGAGGGGGGGGGGGGGGGGTTACGGGCTCGTTATGGGGGTTTGCTGGCAAGCCAAGGCCCAAAACCAAACTATAAATAAATGCCTATAAACATGTGCCTCGGCCATATTGGGGAATGTAAAATATGTATGCTGGCTAAAGGGGGCGGCCACAATTGTTGTTATGAAGATGCTTACCTGTAAATATTCATGCTAAATTTTTGTGTTTTCTTTTTTTTCTCTCTAATAATTTGTAATTTGTCATATATAAAATATGAAAACTCAATAAAAAACATTTATAAAAAAAAAATATTGAGCCATCTGCTGGGGTTCAATCCCAGCTCTGGGTCACTGTCCGTGTGGAGTTTGCACATTCTCCGCGTGTTTGCATGGGTTTCGGTCCCACTACCCAAAAATGTGCAGAATAGGTGGATTGGCCATGCTAAATTGCCCCTTAATTGGAAAAAATGAATTGGGTACTCTAAATTCGGTATTCCTAAATTTATCTTTAAAATTTGAGACATCTGTCTCATTTAGTGTGAGGAAAGTTTGCACAAACTAATTTTGAAACTGAATATTACCGGAATATTCAGGACGCAATGAGAAGAAAAAAGATGTTCCCATTTTAACACAGTTCACATATTAGCAGTTTGTTCATGTACAACTGAATTTAATGGGTTTACAGATGCAGATGAACAAATTTAATCACCATTTCAAACATGTCTAAATGTACAATAAAAGCAACTTACTGTGGATGCTGGAATCTGAATCAGAAACACAAATACTGGACCCTCTCAGCAGGGCTGGCAGCCTCTGTGGAGAGAGATGGCAGCTGCCGTTCCGAGTCTGGGTGACTCTTTGTCTAAACTGGAGAACTGGAAATCGGGTCAGATTTATACTGTCGGGAGGGGGAGGGCAACATTGGGGCTGAATAGGGGGCCAGCGATAGGTGGAGGATGACTAAGATGCCTTGGAAGGAAAGACAAAGGGAATGAAAAAGGCGGTGATCAAGGCTAAGAAAGGTGCTGATGACGCATTAAGAGATGAGAATGTGTTAATGGGAGAATAAAGGTAAGCAGGGAGCCAAAGGACAGGAGGAACAGGGAGCAGATTGCTCAGGTGGGGGGGGGGGGGGGGGGGAGGGGGAGGCAATGGTGAGGGAAATTTCCCTTATTCGAAACATTATTGACCTCACTTGTCTAATTTGCAGATGAGTTGTATCCTTGCTATTTGTTGTTCAATAGTTAAGCGAATGCATTACCTTACACCCGTAAAGTTTCAACTGATACCCTGCAAAATACTCAGTGATGGAGACTGGCAGGAATCGCAGTCAGAGTTCACACGTGTTAATTCTGAATGCTTTTCTAATGTGCTGTGATAGTTGATGATTATAATGTCGGATCGATTTCTCCTCCACTTGTCTAAGTTTTCAGTTGGATAGCACTCTGACAATAGAAGGTCCTTCAGTGCAATGAGGACGCACAGTTTACTATTCTCGGTCAGTGCGCTAAGCGCTGTCCCCTGTTTCTGTGGTGTAGAGATTATCATGTTAGCTTTACAACATAAAGGCCCTCGGTTTAAACCCGCATAGAAACATTATCAACCCCCATTCATTTCCGTGTGTGGAAAAGTTACATGATTGTCATTTTCATTATTCATTTACACCCATCCTGAATTGCCCTTGAATTGAGTCGCTGAGTGAATCTGCCGTGTGGAACCCCGGTCCCCAGAGCTTCAGCCTGGTTCTCTGCTTTACTGGTCCAGAGCCAGTTACACTATTCACCCACCAGCCACTCCCCCAGTGAATCCACTGTCCAATATTACCTGGTCCAGAGCCAGTTACACTATTCACCCACCAGCCACTCCCCCAGTGAATCCACTGTCCAATATTACCTGGTCCAGAGCCAGTTACACTATTCACCCACCAGCCACTCCCCCAGTGAATCCACTGTCCAATATTACCTGGTCCAGAGCCAGTTACACTATTCACCCACCAGCCACTCCCCCAGTGAATCCACTGTCCAATATTACCTGGTCCAGAGCCAGTTACACTATCCACCCACCAGCCCCTCCCCCAGTGAATCCACTGTCCAATATTACCTGAATATAATAACTTTCAAGCATGTGTCATTCGCTCTGACATGTACCTCAAAATACATTCAGGATTAGCTGAAAATTGCCGGCACACTGAGCAGAAACACAGATGCTCCTATTTTGACTCGGCACAAATATCAACAGTTTGTTCAATGGCGACAAATGCAGGTCAGAGGCTGGGAATCCTGCAGCGAGTAACTCACCTCCTAACCCCACAAAACCTGACCACCGTCTACAAGGCACAAGTCAGGAGTGTGATGAAATACTCTCCACTTGCCTGGATGGGTGCAGGAACTCACCAAAGGCATCTCAGACAGCACTTTTCAAACCCAAGACCCCGACACCCTGAAAGTTTCCTTCCCAGCCACTCCCCATCCTGACCATTTTCACAGTAACCTCATTGCATTGTTAATGTAAGACTACTTGTGACAATAATTAAGATTATTATTACTTGGAAATATATTGGTTGTGCCTTCACTGTCACTGGGACATAATCCTGGAAGTCCCTCCCTAACAGCACTGTAGGTGTACCTACACCAATGGACTGCAGCGGTTTAGGAAGACAGCTCACCATCACCTTCTCAAGGGCAAAGTGTTCTGGGCAATAAATCTTGGCCTCGCCAGTGATATTCACATCCTCGAATGAATAAAATGAAACAGACACACAGCTGCCTGAATCCACCATCATGGGGTCACCTGGATTAGTGAATAGAGATAAGGGAATGTCCACTCACATAGTCAAGCTTTTTGAAAATATCTCGATTTTCTCGGGAACGTATTGGCTCTCTACAGTGTGAGCTCAGCTTCTCAAACCAAACCCAACGTGAACCGATC
Source organism: Scyliorhinus canicula (assembly GCF_902713615.1). NCBI lineage: Eukaryota > Metazoa > Chordata > Chondrichthyes > Carcharhiniformes > Scyliorhinidae > Scyliorhinus > Scyliorhinus canicula. Next base: position 962,101 of record NW_024055820.1, on the reverse strand, counting down.
CCGCTGTCTGCACCGGAAAGAAATGAACAAAACGTGCTGCTGGCCAATAAGAAACAACATCAAAGGGCTCGTCTGGGGTTTGAACCCGGAACCTCTCACATTTTCATGCAGTACAAACCCCGAAGCGAGAATATTACCCCTAGACCAACGAGCCGGTAGAATGGTATTTTTATCGCCATCCACAACCACTCAAATATCTGCAGAAAATGCTGGGAAATCTCAGGCAGTCAGGCAGCTTTTGTGGACAGGGAAACAAAAATCTTCTTTCACCTCCTTGACCCTCCATTGAAACCGGGAAAGGTTAGAAATGTTGAAAATTAGAAGCAAGTGAAATCCCGGAGGGAGGAAACAGAGCCACAGGAACAATCAGGAGAGATTAAATGAGAAAAGGCCTTGGCTTCCCTGGCCACAGGCTGAGTTTAGCATCAATTCAGAGAATGATTACACCACAGATTCAGGCCATTCGGGCTGCTGTCTGTGCCAGCTCTCTGTTAGCGCAATGGAAGAAACAAAGAAACAATAGATATGTCTGGAGGAGCTATCGATGGCAGATTGATCAACAACTGCCGCCCGGACACAAAGAACAAGCGGAAACAAGATTGAAACCCAAATCTGCGATGGAAGGACACACAAAATGGGTGCAGCATTTACAGTGTGAAACTGCTGAACACACACTGAGTGTGAAAGCTGTATTGAGCCCAGTGGAAAGATGCGCTGCTGTTCCTCGAGTGTTTGTTGAGATTCTTTCGAACTCTGCACATGTGCTGTATCATTCTAGAAAACAGAATATTCAGTTTCACAGAAGCTTATTTCGTATGTTTGCATGATGGCAATGTGGAATTCGAAACACAAACAGACCAGCCATGGTCTCAGTGAATAGCAGAACAGGCTGAAGGGACCGAATGGCCGACTTCTGCTTCTATCTCATCTGTTTGTTTGTGCTACCGTGTGTGTATCATGCTATAAAACAAACCAGTTAGTATCACAGAATCAAATGTCGTCTGTTTGCATGATGGGAATTTTCAATTCGAAACACAAACAAAGCAGCCGGCTTATTGAACAGTAAGAAGTCTTTCAACACTAGGTTAAAGTCCAATAGGTTTGTTTCAAATCACTAGCTTTTGGAGCACTGCTCCTTCATCGGGTGAATGAAGAGATGGGTTCCATAACCACATATATCGACAGTCATGAAATGAATGAAATGAAAATCGCTTATTGTCACGAGTAGGCTTCAATGAAGTTACTGTGAAAAGCCCCTAGTCGCCACATTCCGGCGCCTGTCCGGGGAGGCTGGTACGGGAATTGAACCGTGCTGCTGGCCTGCTTGGTCTGCTTTAAAAGCTAGTGATTTAGCCTTGTGAGCTAAACCAGCACCAGTCAGTGATGCAAGGTGATACATTGAAATGCGAGTCTTTGTATCATTGACTGTTGTCTATATATCTGGTGGTACAACCCACCTCTTTACGCACCTGAGGAAGGAGCAGTGCTCCGAAAGCTCGTGTTTGAAACAAACCTGTTGGGCTTTAAACTGGTGTTGGAAGACTTCTTACCGTGCCCACCCCAGTCCAATGCCGGCATCTCCCCATCTTATTGAATAGTAGAACAGCCTGAAGGGGCCGAATGGCCAACTTCTGCTTCTATTTCACCTGCTCCTATGTTTGAAAGCAGAGAGGAACCATTGACTGAGACAGCAACTTAAGGTGAATATTATGGCGGGTATTTGATGAGGAAACATGTGGCCATGTCGCCCTCTGGTGGACATAATCGGCACTTTGCAGCGTTCGGACATTTGATGGAAACAGAAAATGAGAGCATCAGTTCCAGGGGAATAAATGCAGCAGGGGAAACAGAGCCTGCAGTTTGTCCATAAACATCACCGGCACCGACACCAGTTGAACGGACAGGAAATGAAAGTTAGTTTTATCCGTGTGGTTCGTTGTTCATTGTGCAGCTCAGAGCGGGAAATACCTGCAGACAGGAAGGAGCTGGGAATTTCCAAACTTACATTTATTCACTTGGTGTTTTATGTCCTGGTCAGTGTTACTCCAGCCTGGCCATTCACCAACTGCATTTCCCCACAAACAGACGCTGGACACGATCCCACAGCTGGCAGCCCATTCTTTCTGTTTTTCGGGGATGATCTCCCAGGCTGGGAACAGCATTGGTGTATTTACATTGTCACCAAATTCAACCCCGACTCCGATCCAATCCGCCGGGGGGGGGGGGGGGGGATCCTGAGAGAATTTCCCCCAGAGTTGTGAAGCACTTTGGGATAAATAGTCTGTGTGACGTATTGAACCAATTTGTAACAGTTGGATTTCGCTGTGGGCCAATGGCGCAATGGATAACGCGCCTGACTACGGATCAGGATATTCCAGGTTCGACTCCTGGCTGGCTCGTGGTAAACCTTTCGACATCAGTTTGCAAAGTCCATGAAAAATGCATATTGAATAACTTTAACCCAATTCAGTTGCTCGTTTAGATTATTAGATTTACTTTTAGTAGCCTTTTTGACAAATTCCAGTGTATTCTAAAGAGACAGAAACTGACACAAATCAGATGCCAGAAATGTTGGGAATGGAGGGTTTAGTGAGAGGGAGGAACTGAAGGAGATCAATATTGGTGGAATCATACAATCTCTGCAGTGCATGAGGAGACCATTCGGCCCATCGAGTCTCCACAGACCCTTGGAAAGAGCACCCTAACTCGACCCACACCCCTCGTAACCCGGCCATTTCGCATGGCCAATCCACCCAGCCAGCTTTGCCCTTTGAATTCCTGACTTGTGCCTGCTGGGGGGGGGGGGGGGGGGGGAGGGGAGGAGGAGGTGAGTTACTTCCTGCAGGATTCCCAGCCGGTCTTTTAGTGTTAATCAATTTAATATATTAACAGAGACATTCCCAGCCTCTAAACTGCATTAATCGCCATTGAACGAACTGTTAATATTTGTGCCGAGTCAATATAGGAGCATCTATATTCCTGCTCAGTGTGCCGGCAATTTTCAGCACTTCTGCTTCTCTTGAATGCATTTTCCGACATATATGAGAGCAAATGACATTTGCTTTGTCAGATATTATAATCGAGAGCGGTTTCACTGGGGGAGTGGCTGGTGTTGAGTGTTGAGTTGTTATTGTCACTAAACTGGCAATGCTGAGAATCAGGCTGAAGCTCTGGGGACCGGGGTTCCACACGGCAGATTCACTCAGTTTAAGTGTTATTCGGGATGAGTAACAATGAAAATGTCAATTATGCAACTTTCCCCAAACACTTAGAATTAGAACAGTACAGCACAGGTTGTGCCGAGCAATGATCAAGCCTTATTAACCCCCATTAACCTTATTTTTTTAGGACACTAAGGGCAATTTAGCCTGGCCAATCCACCTAACCCGCACGTCTTTGGACTGTGGGAGGAAACCGGAGCACCCGGAGGAAACCCACGCGGAAGACGTGCAGACTCCGCACAAACAGTGACCCAGCCGGGAATCGATCCTGAGACCCGGGAGCTGTGAAGCATTTATGCTAACCACCATGCTACCGTGCTGCCCTTAGATTCGATAATGTATTTACGCGGTTACCAATCCAGGGTTTTTTTAAAGTGTAAAGTAAACATGACAACCACCACACCACACAAAGAGGCACCGAGTTTGACCCTCTGACCGAGATCAGGAAACCTGCATTCTTGCTGCACTGAAGAAACTCCTTTTGAGGGAGTTCAATTCGGCTGAAAACTTAGACAAACGGCAGAGAAATTGATTTAACATTATTACCCTGTATTCGAATCAGAAAATGTCGCAGCTCATTGGAAAACCATTCACACTTAACACGTGTGAACTCTCTGACCGATTCCTTCCAGTCCCCATAATGGTGGATTTTGTAGGATATCATTTGAAACGGGTGTAATGTCATCGATTCTCTTAATGAGTAAACAGAAAACAGCAAGAATACAATTCATCGCCATAATGTTTCTGCGCGACTTCGAACCGGGGACCTTCCGCGTGTGAGGCGAACGTGATAACCACTACACTACAGAAACCGCTGGCTGTTGTTCACTCTAATGAGCCTGTGTAGAAAGCGGACACTGTTCTGTCACTCAGTCACACTTTGGGACCTTTGTTTTTTAGAATTCGGCTGTTCTCATTAGGAATGCTGCAGAGATACTAATAAATTCATGTAACCATAAAATGGCAAAACGCAATAAGCGGCACTTCGATCACCTCGACCAGCTTTTCAAAAGAACAATCCTTTGATTAGTCTCAATGTTTTTCTCTGTTTCCACGGCCTTGAGTTTTCTCCATTTCAGCTGATCGTCCAATTCGCTTTTGAAAAAGGAATTTCTGTCGAATCCACGCCCAGTTTGACTTAATGATCAAGTTTCACTGGACCAGAAATGTGAACACGGAAATTATGTAGTTTACGATATAAACAATATGTAATCATGCAATTGATTTCATACCGAATTTATGAAGGTGTTTTTTTCCTGATCAAGCATCTTTTCATTATTTCTGAGTTGATATACAGAATCTAATTATATTTGATCTACAGCCTGTTCACAGAGTCTGTCTATTAGAGAGAGAACTTCACAAAGTTTTTTAGAACTTCACAAAGCCCTGTTGAGATCACTTTGCTGCAGTCCTCCACTTTATTTGGTTTCAAATTTATTTTCAAATGGAGAAGCAGTCTCAGGGTGGAATGATTTCTGCTCACTCAGTAATAACATCATTCTCATGTTGCTTCAAAAATATCAATCAATTTACTCAGTATCTGTTCCGTTGCTCAAAACGTCATCTTATCCGACATTTATATCTTCATTTGAAAGTGAGACTCTGAAATATACAACATTGATTTGTAAACATGACTGACAAAGAAAATAATTCGAGTCACTGGGAAATACAAACCCCATTGTGCTCATGTGAGATTGAGTCAGTGTTGAAATGACATGGGATAGTTTTACAGGTAGAGATTTGAGAATGATATTTTCATTATATTTGATTCCTTTTTGTTCTGTGTCTGAGACATTCTGACGCCTTCACCCCGTTCGTGTTGAAGAAAGAGGGACGCCACAGGATCTGTACCGAGCCTCATTTTTCTCATCTCCCCGAGTGGCTTTTCCTATTTCGCTATCAGGAAGACAGATTTTTTAAAAATGGATTCTATTAAAATCTCTGCCATTTCCTCCAATTCAGTCACAGAATCGCTTGTGTCTGTCTTTATGCTCATGCTTCAGACGGTGATTAAACCTGCATCTGTAAACCCATTCAATTCTGTTGTGGACTGAACGAACCGCTAATATGTGAACTTTGTCAAAATGCGAACATATTTTCCATCTCATTGCATCAGGACAATTCAGCATTTTTGATTTTGCTGAATGCATTTTGAGGCCGGGGTAAAAGTAAATAGAATTGGCTGCAGCTCCCGAGATTCCCATAACTTCCAGCAACAAACTTAAATCTTTCTAACTTGCCTCACGTTTAATGTGAAAGATTTGATAATGTTTCTGTCCGGTTTTCAATCGGCAAATGTGATGACGTGTCCTCGTCATCGTTACTTCACAACGGATTTGAAATGGAGATGCCAATTGGATTTGATCTTTCCTTGTACAAGATGTGAACAATTCCGTTGGTCAAATCACGTTAGTGAATGGGAAAGGCGGCAGTGAGCAGATCCGCACAGAACCTCCTTTCCGGCTTTACCGCCACAGGAAGACCGAGAACAAGTGATTTGTAACCATCTCTGCCATTTCCTCTGCTTCAATTACCATATTGCTGGCGTCTGTCTTTATGGGCAATATTACTGTCAGCATGAAATCACACATTGCTGGATAGATTTAGCTGGTCTGCCAGCATCTGTGGAGAGAAACCGAGTTTACCAGTACATCATTTAAATGATCCTTCACAGCAGTATGGGAGGGTAGGGTAGGAATGGACATAATTATATAGTTGAAAAGGGACACAGGAGGTGGGGCAGAATAGAAGGCCAGGTAGAATAGAAAAGAACAGAATAGAATACATGCATAAGGAGGCCATTCAGCCCATCGAGTCTGCACCGATCTTCTGAAAGAGCACCATAACCAGGCTCCCGCCCTATCCCTGAAACCCTGTAACCCAACCTAACCTGCACACTTTTGGACACTAAGGGCCAATTTAGCACAGCCAATCCACCAAAGCTGGACATCTTTGGACTCTGGGAGGAAACCGGAGCACCACGAGGAAAACCCTGCAGGCAAGGGGAGAATGTGCAAACTCCCAAGGTCGAATTGAACCCGGGTCCCAGGTGCTGTGAGGCAACAGTGCTAACCACTCTGCCGCGGTGCCGCATGGACCAATTTGTCAAGGAAATAATACAGAGGGGTCTTTAAGGAATGAAGAGTATTAACGGTGGAAAAATGGTGAGAAAGCCGAATATGAAATGGAAGCAACTGAACAGCGAAGGGCAGATGGGGGAGGCTGTAAAGGCAGATGGGGGAGGCTGTAAAGGCAGATGGGGAGGCTGTAAAGGCAGATGGGGGAGGCTGTAAAGGCAGATGGGGGAGGCAGTAAAGGCAGATGGGGGAGGCTGTAAAGGCAGATGGGGGAGGCTGTAAAGGCAGATGGAGGAGGCTTAAAAGGCAGATGGGGGAGGCTGTAAAGGCAGATGGGGAAGGCTGTAAAGGCAGATGGGGGAGGCTGTAAAGGCAGATGGGGGAGGCTGTAAAGGCAGATGGAGGAGGCTTAAAAGGCAGATGGAGGAGGCTGTAAAGGCAGATGGGGGAGGCTGTAAAGGCAGATGGGGGAGGCTGTAAAGGCAGATGGAGGAGGCTGTAAAGGCAGATGGGGGAGGCTGTAAAGGCAGATGGGGGAGGCTGGAAAGGCAGATGGGGGAGGCTGTAAAGGCAGATGGAGGAGGTTGTAAAGCCAGATGGTGGGTAAAGGCAGATGGAGGAGGCTGGAAAGGCAGATGGAGGAGGCTGGAAAGGCAGATGGGGGAGGCTGGAAAGGCAGATGGGGGAGGCTGTAAAGGCAGATGGGGGAGGCTGTAAAGGCAGATGGGGGAGGCTGTAAAGGCAGATGGGGGAGGCTGTAAAGGCAGATGGAGGAGGCTGTAAAGGCAGATGGGGGAGGCTGTAAAGGCAGATGGAGGAGGCTGTAAAGCCAGATGGGGGGTAAAGGCAGATGGGGGAGGCTGTAAAGGCAGATGGAGGAGGCTGTAAAGGCAGATGGAGGAGGCTGTAAAGCCAGATGGGGGGTAAAGGCAGATGGGGGAGGCTGTAAAGGCAGATGGAGGAGGCTGTAAAGGCAGATGGAGGAGGCTGTAAAGGCAGATGGGGGAGGCTGGAAAGGCAGATGGGGGAGGCTGTAAAGGCAGATGGGGGAGGCTGTAAAGGCAGATGGGGGAGGCAGTAAAGGCAGATGGGAGAGGCTGTAAAGGCAGATGGGAGAGGCTGTAAAGGCAGATGGAGGAGGCTGTAAAGGCAGATGGGGGAGGCTGGAAAGGCAGATGGGGGAGGCTGTAAAGGCAGATGGGGGAGGCTGTAAAGGCAGATGGGGGAGGCTGGAAAGGCAGATGGGGGAGGCTGTAAAGGCAGATGGGGGAGGCTGTAAAGGCAGATGGGGGAGGCTGTAAAGGCAGATGGGGGAGGCTGTAAAGGCAGATGGAGGATCAGAATCATTTCACCTGGTGTTGTAAGACCTCTTACTGTGCTCACCCCAGTCCAGCGCCGGCATCTCCACATCATGGCCAGAGATACTGCTCGACCCGGCCCGGTTATGTAGATCTTTGGGCTTTTTTTCTGAGGGATTCTTCTCCAGAGACCGCTGAGATAGGCCCATTGAAGATTTTAAGACAGATGTGGTTGGATTCTCAACTGAAAAGGTAATCAAAGGTTATCCGGGGTAGGTGAAATGTGAATCTGAGGTCACGTTCGCATCTGTCACGAACTTATTGAATGTTGGAGAAGGCTCAAGGGGATGAATAGCCAACTCCTGCTCAACATTCGTCTGTTAGCAGGTCCGTGAGGAGGCGTCACAATCTCCTGAGTTATCGAGGGAGACACAGCATCGTTGAGCTATTCCCCAGCTCGGCCCCATGAAGGATATTACAGCGATAGAGGCAACTCCATGCCACAGCCGGTGCACGGTAACTGTTATCAGAACAGGAAAATCGCTTATTGTCACGAGTCGGCTTCAAATTAAGTTACTCTGAAAATCCCCTTGTCGTCACATTCCGGCGCCTGTTCGGGGAGGCTGTTACGGGAATCGAACCGTGCTGCTGGCCTGCTTGGTCTGCTTTCAAAGCCAGCGATTTTGCCCTGTCCAAAACAGCCCCTAAAAACATATCATCCAGGAGTGGAACAACAATTCGTCTCTGGGTGGGATCGAACCACCAACCTTTCAGTTAACAGCCGAACGCGCTAACCGATTGCGCCACAGAGACGACAACAGGATCACAACTCTGTGCATTTCAACAGTGACGGCCAATCCTCTGATTGCCAGGGACCGAATGAGAATCCTGGCAATATTGGTCCCCTGAGGCAGTGCGGAAAATATCTGGAAGGAGCGGACACATGGTCCCGCGGGCATGGACATTTGTGAGACGTGGAATCATCACAGGCCCGTGGATTTTACAGAACTCACTTGGACAGCACCACACTTCCGTTAAAATACGTCCCTTATCCGGGAACCTCCAAAACAGAAAGCAGGAAGTGTCAACATAGATTTGATGTATTTTCGATCGGAAAGTCGATGTTCTGCTGAAGACTACTAGGGGCTCAGACTCATTGGCATAAGGTCGACCTGAGTTAACGGTCCTGGAAGATTTTATTATCCCCACATCTGAGAACTTTCATTACTGCTGCTCGGAAGTGGATATTCCAAGCTTAAATTTACTGTGCATCGCGACATGCTGATTAATCTCACGAATCCGAAACGGCTCCTCTATTGACCTATACAAGGACAGAGACGGCAATGCAATTGTGGAGAAATAGACCTGAGTATTTTTCTGAATCCAGATCAAACCATCCTCCGGTACAAGGGCAGGGACGCAAATTTACTGGAATTGAAAATACTCTCTGAGGCTTCCGTACGTGGTGGTAGCTGCTTTGTGACACTGTGCTCACTGCACAGTAATAGACCGCCCCGTCCTCCACCCTGAGCGCGTTTATATTGAGGTAACCATTCTTTTTAGACTTGTTGGCAGCCGCCAGATATCGTCCTGAGATCTCCTCTTTCTTCATCGTCAATATGTTAATGATGACCAATCTCGGCGGCTGTGCCGGCTTTTGCTGATACCATAGCATGTGGTACATGGTCCGGTCTGGATATTCGCAATCTGACTGCACTGAACCCCCTTCTGATTTCTAACCTGTCCCGGTTTTAATGAAAGGTGACGGTGAAAGACGAACGTTGCTGTCCTGTCGACAAATGCCGCCTCACTACCTGAGATGTTGCAGAACTTTTGGCGTTCTCCGCAGATGTTAGATTGATTTTCGATGGCAATGACAGTATGCTTTGGCTCTTTTCGTGGGGCTCGTTGGTCTAGGGGTATGATTCTCGCTTTTCTGTTTTCTGTTTATATTTCCGTTTGAAGCATCCGCAGTAAGTTGCATTTGTCATACATTTAGACATGTTTGAGATGGTGATTAAATATGTTCATTTGAACCCGGGACCTCTTGCAAATTCCGACAGCGAGACACCCAAAGCGAGAATCCTACCCCTAGACCAACGAGCCCCGCGAAAAAAGCTAAAGCATACTGTCATTGCCATCGGAAATCAATCTAACATCTGCGGAGAACGCCAAAAGTACTGCACCATCTCAGGTAGTCAGGCGGCATTTGTCGACAGGACAACAAAGTTCGTCTTTCACCATCACCTTTCATTAAAACCGAGACAGGTTAGAAATGTGGTACGTCTTAACCAAGTGAATTACCGGAGGGAGGAAACAGAACAACAGGAAAGGGCTCTAATGGGGGGCAAGTCAGGAGAGATTAAATGAGAAGAGGCCTTGGGACCCTGGCCACAGAGTTAGGTTAGAATCAAATCAGAGAATAATGACACCACAGTATGAGGCCATTCCGGCCATAAAAACCGTTTTGTATGCCAGCGGGACCATGTGTCCGCTCCTTCCAGATATTTTCCGCACTGCCTCAGGGGACCAATGTTGCCAGCATTCTCATTCGGTCCCTGGCAATCAGAGGATTGGCCGTCACTGTTGAAATGCACAGAGTTGTGATCCTGTTGTCGTCTCACGGTAGCACGGAGCCTCACGGTAGCATGGTGGTTAGCATCAATGCTTCACAGCTCCAGGGTCCCAGGTTCGATTCCCGGCTGGATCACTGTCTGTGTGGAGTCTGCACTGTCTGTGTGGGTTTCCTCCGGGTGCTCCGGTTTCCTCCCACAGTCCAAAGATGTGCGAGTTAGGTGGATTGGCCATGCTAAATTGCCCGTAGTGTAAGGTTAATGGGGGGATTGTTGGGTTACGGGTATACGGGTTACGTGGGTTTAAGTAGGGTGATCATTGCTCGGCACAATGTGGAGATGCTGGTGTTGGAATGGGGTGAGCACAGTATCAGCCTCCCCGGACAGGCGCCGGAATGTGGCGACTAGGGGCTTTTTCACAGTAACTTCATTGAAGCCTACTCGTGACAATAAGCGATTTTCATTTCATTTCATTTTTCAGTAAGAAGTCTTACAACACCAGGTTAAATGATTCTGTTTTGTGATTCACCTGAGGAAGGAGCTGCGCTCCGAAAGCTCGTGTTTGAAACAAACCTGTTGGACTTTAACCTGGTGTTGTAAGACTTCTTACTGTATCTCTGGCAGCAGCACACCCCTTCCCGATGAACTTAATGCATTCTACGCTCGGTTTGAGCAGGTAACCAACAATCCGCTGTCCAGTGCCCCAGCAGCCCTTAATTCACCCATACCCACCATCACAGTTTCCTAATAAAGATTATTATTATTATGTACAATGACCGCTGAACAACATGAGAATTACTATCAGTCTGGGACATCGGAAGCACATGGTGCCAGGTTTAGACTTTAATAGGTATCAAGTTGTCGATCGAAAATACCTGAAATTTCTGTTGACACGACATGTCTTCTGTTCGATTCCCACGCAGATCAGGGACAGACTTCGTCCAATTGAGACGAAGGGGCGCTAAGGGGCAATTCAGCAAGGCAATCCAGATTTCCTACATATCTTTGAACTGTGGGAGGAAATCGCTTCTCGCCTTTTTGCTGAGATGAGTGTGAGGTCAGGTGGAATGCGTGGATCTGGTATGTCTCTCTTCTGGGGGCCATGAATTGGATTCAATTTGAATTAGATTTTGGAGCAGGCGGCCCTGATGTCAATTGTAATGAAGTGCTTTGAGAGGCTGATCATGAAGCGCATCACCTCCATACTCCTGGAACGCCTTGACCCAACTTATCATTCCTTCCATTGATATGTTTTACCCTCAGCATTGCCCACCTCCCCCCAGCCCATCCCATCCTACTTCAGCAATCTGATCCCTGTTTGTAATTGTTCTCTGACGCACTGCTTACCTTTGTTCTGCCATTAACACATTCTGACCGCTTGATGCGCCATCAGCACCTTTCATAGCACTGATTAGCCTCATTTACATTCCCTTTTTCTTTCTGCCCGAGACATTTTCGTCATTTCCCACCTATTATCCAGTATTTCCTGTTTTTGTTCCGTTTGAAGCATCCTCTTCTTCACCTCTCATTGCCTGCCGAAAATTCAGTGCTTGGCCCTTAATGTTCAATTCAGGTAGTGGCTCACGTGAGACGAAATCTCATAGTCCTGGAACACACGAGAGTCCGGCAACATTCAGGAAACATAATTATTTTGTGCCCAATAATTGTGCAAACCTTTCTCACACGAAATGCTAAATATTTCGGCCCGGTTTCGAACCGGGTACCTTTCCCGTGTGAGGCGAATGTGATAACCACTACACTACAGAAACCGCTGGCAATCAATGGTCGTGCGGAATGTACGACCTCACTGTGTTGCTGCAGATTCTTTTAGAACAGTACAGCACAGAACAGGCCCTTCGGCCCTCGATGTTGTGCCGAGCAATGATCACCCTACTTAAACCCACGTAACCCGTATACCCGTAACCCAACAATCCCCCCATTAACCTTACACTACGGGCAATTTAGCATGGCCAATCCACCTAACCCGCACATCTTTGGACTGTGGGAGGAAACCGGAGCACCCGGAGGAAACCCACGCACACACAGGGAGGACGTGCAGACTCCACACAGACAGTGACCCAGCCGGGAATCGAACCTGGGACCCTGGATCTGTGAAGCATTGATGCTAACCACCATGCTACCGTGAGGCCCCAAAATAGTGGCTATTCTTCCCCTGGCGTCTAGAAAATTCAGCATTTCTGACTTTGTTGCAGGAGGATGAGACCAAATCTCATCCTCCTCGAACATGCGAGATTGAGAAACAAACGTATTATGTGCAAACACTCTTCAAACGAAACGAGAAGCTCGCGATGTTTCTGCCCGGTCTCGATCCGGGGATCTTTCGCGTGTTAGGCGAATGTGATAACCACTACACTACAGAAACCGCTGTAGCGAAATTCTGGTGGTCTGTTTGAGAGGCCAGGTCCCTTGTTGCAAGCGACAGCTGTTTCTTAAATTAAAAGATGTCTCAACATATAAAGCCGTGAGATGTAGAAATTATATCGAAATTAACATAAGTTATATTTTGCTGAATGTCGGTCTTAAATTTGTGCTCTTTGGTCTCGAGGTCTGGTTCTCGTTTAGGGATTTTCAATCAATGCCTATGGGAGTGGTCGTGGGTTTAAATCCGGGACAGGCTCTTTCCTCCAGGTCAGAGATTACGAATTGTTTGCGATGCTGACGGCGGGGTTGATTTACATTGGCCCACTCTGAAAAAGATTTCTCAGGACTCGGAATGTTTACGTCGTTTCTCTCCCCACAGATGATGCTCGAGAGAGAGAGAGAGAGAGAGACAGTGTCTGAGCTGGGGTGCGTTTGGATAAAATTGATGCTCCAGATCTGTGTTAACCACAGGGACGTGACCCATCTGATCCAAGAGCCAAAGTGGAGAATTGAACTGACTGGAGAGCTGGATCTTAACGCTGACCTCCCGGACCTCGGCGTCGTGAAATGTTCCAAAGAAGCATAACAGACACTCGAGGAACAGCAGCGCATCTTTCCACTGGGCTCAATACAGCTTTCACACTCAGTGTGTGTTCAGCAGTTTCACACTGTAAATGCTGCACCCATTTTGTGTGTCCTTCCATCGCAGATCTGGGATTCAATCTTGTTTCCGCTTGTTCTTTGTGTCCGGGCGGTAGTTGTTGATCAATCTGCCATCGATAGCTCCTCCAGTCATATATTTTGTTTCTTTGTTTCTTCCATTGCGCTAACAGAGAGCTGGCACAGACACGGCGGCCGGAATGGCCTCATACTGTGGTGTCATTATTCTCTGATTTGATGCCATCCTAACTCTGTGGCCAGGGTCCCAAGGCCTCTTCTTATTTAATCTCTCCTGACTTGCCCCCCATTAGAGCCCTTTCCTGTTGTTCTGTTTCCTCCCTCCGGGAGTTCACTTGGTTAAGACGTACCACATTTCTAACCTGCCCCGGTTTTAATGAAAGGTGACGGTGAAAGACGAACTTTGTTGTCCTGTCGACAAATGCCGCCTGACTACCTGAGATGTTGCAGTACTTTTGGCGTTCTCCGCAGATGTTAGATTGATTTTCGATGGCAATGACAGTATGCTTTGGCTCTTTTCGCAGGGTTCGTTGGTCTAGGGGTATGATTCTCGCGTTGGGTGTGTCGCTGTCGGAATTTGCGAGAGGTTCCGGGTTCAATTCCCGGACTTGAGCCCTTCAATGAAGTTTCCCGTTGGTCAAACCGCATGTTTTCTTCATTTCTTTGCGGCGGAGACGGCGGGATTCATTCACATTGTGTTTGCTTTGAGAAGCTGAGCTCAAGCTGCGTGGAACCAATACGTTCCCGAGAAGCTTGTTAATGTGTGGGCATTCACATTTCTATTGACTAATTCTGGTGGACTCAGACAGCTCTTTGTCCCTTTCATTTTATCAGTGCAACAACTTCAGACTGTGAACTCTCACTTCCCCCTTCACCACATGTTTTTTCCATCAACTTATCATCCCTTCCATTGATATGTTTTACCCTCAGCATTGCCCCCCTCCCCCCAGCCCATACCATCCTACTTCAGCAATCTGATCCCTGTTTGTAATTGTTCTCTGACACACTGCTTACCTTTGTTCTGCCATTAACACATTCTGACCGCTTGATGCGCCATCAGCACCTTTCTTACCTTGATTAGTCTCATTTACATTCCCTTTTTCTTTCTGTCCGAGACATTTTCGTCATTTCCCACCTATTGCTAGCCCTCTATCGAGGCCGAATACATCACCCCCCCCCCCCCCACCCCCACCCCCACCCACAATCGTCTGAATCTCCAATTCCAGTTCTCCAGCTTTGACAAAGAGTCCACTTGACTGGAAACGACAGCTGCCATTTCGCTCCCCAGACAGCGTGTAGGTTCGTTATTTACAGAGGTCTCTGGATATATATCCTTATTTAGAGTGGTCCCTGGCCAGTATATCATTATTTCCGGTGGTCCCTGGTAAAATGTCATTCTTTACACTGGCCCCTTAATAGTACATCATTATTTACAACGGTCCCAGCGTGTAATTTTATTATTTACAGTGGTCCCTGGGTAGTATATCATTATTTACAGTGGGCCCTGAAATGAAATGAAAATCGCTTATTGTCACGAGTAGGCTTCAATGAAGTTACTGTGAAAAGCCCCTAGTCGCCACATTCCAGCACCTGTCCAGGGAGGCTGGTACTGGAATCAAAGCGTGCTGCTGGCCTGCTTTAAAAGCCAGCGATTTAGCCAAGTGAGCCAAACCAGCCCCTGGTGGAACCAACCAGAGAAACACAGTGACAATTGGAACTGAATCACTTAATGATCACAGTTACACAGCCAGCTACACCCCAGAGTGCAGTGGAGCCACCCAGAGAAACACACTGACAATTGGAACTGAATCACTGAATGGTCACAGATACAGAGACAGCTAAACCCCAGAGTTCAGTTGACCCACCCAGAGAAACACCCTGACAATTGGAACTGAATCACTGAATGGTCAGAGTTACAGAGGCAGCTAAACCCCAGAGTGCAGTGGAACCACACAGAGAAACACACTGACAATTGGAACTGAATCACTGAATGGTCACAGTGGTGTGAGGGTTATCACTGTAACAATCTGAGATCAAGAGATGGGACTGATAGTGTCTGAGTGGACAGCATCCTTTCTGTTAATGTTAGCTGAACAATGTGATCAACACAGTTCAGTGTTTGGAAAGTGGTCACTCACTCAAAAAATATTTTCTTTCACTGAACACAATATCTTAATCTGTTTGTTCATATATTTCTGAACATAACTTGAATTATTTCACAATCTCAATATCCCTGAGGTGGTTCCCCAGGGTATAAATTAAATGCTTTGGGAATATATAACCTCGGAGTTGCAGACACAGAGACTGACGCCAGCACGAAAGGACACATCACTTCACACTGAAAATGCAAGTTCCAATTTATATTGCTGAGAAAATATTCTACCCAATCGTTGCTATCGTTGGTGTTCCTGGTAAGTGACTATCACCATTGAACTTGTGTAAATCTGTGTGTGAGCGGCTCTCTGATTTGAAACTCTGAGTGAGAATGTTTAATCCTGACCTCGTGCTCACTGTTATACAGACACCTGATCAATGATATAATTGTCAAATGTCTTTAAACATGTCAATGGTTTGAATCCCTTCCATCAACTCACGATAAACCTCTGTTTGTTACTCACTGGATCTCTGACCGGTGAAGTTATTATATTGAGTGGGATCTTGTATAATGTTAGATTGGATCTCAGTGAAGGCAATGTCTCTGATGGGAGGTTCAGGAGGAGAAAGAATTAAAGCACACTGCGCGTGGGTCACTAACCAGAGTGCAATATCTGACAGCGGTGAACAAGGATTACTGGAAGTATCTCAGTGAGAATTGTACTGAGTGTGGGTCTCTCACTAGAGTGGAATATCTGACAGCTGTAAGGAAGTGTTACTGGAAGTATCTCAGTGTAGAATTGTACTGAGTGTAGGTCATTGACCAGAATGGAATATCTGACAGTGGTGAACAAGGATTACTGGAAGTATCTGTCAGTGTAGGATTGTACTAAGTGTGGGTCTCTCACCAGAGTGGACTATCTGATCTAATTATCTCTCTATTACTGGGACTATCTGTCCGTGTGGATTGTATTGTGTGTGGGTCAGTAACTGGACTGACATTAGTTGGATCTATTTTGAAATGATGTATTTTATTGGTGAGTTGTCGCTCCATTCTGTGGAGTTCTCTCTGTGAGTTTTAACTTCGGAATAGGTTGAAAACAGGAAGAGTTTGAAAATGAAATGAAAATGAAAAATGAAATGAAAATCGCTTATTGTCACGAGTAGGCTACAATGAAGTCACTGTGGAAAGCCCCTAGTCGCCACATTCCGGCGCCTGTTCGGGGGGCTGGTATGGGAATCGAACCGTGCTGCTGGCCTGCCTTGGTCTGCTTTAAAAGCCAGCGATTTAGCCCACTGAGCTAAACCAGCCCCCAGTGAGCTAAACCAGCCCCTAGTGAGCTAAACCAACCCCTGTTTGGCTGGGTTTTGAAGATGTTTGATATTTATTGTATGAAATGAAATGTCTCAATCTCTGTTTTCTATTGACCTACTCTAACAGCAACAGATAGCACCCACACTCCAATATTTCATAAAACCTACAACAGTCCAGTATTCCAATAGGTTTTGTGATATTTTCTAATTTCTATTCATTCTGAAATGAACTCACCTGTTTGATCAATTTTTATGGGTGTTTTCAAACTGCGTTTCTGCTTCACACGATTTGTGTATCTATTCACCTGAACCCAGAAACCCCTCCAGTCCATTCACACACTTTTTTTCCAAGGAGTGATTGGGGGACTTATTGTTCTGATCAAAATGCAGCAGCGAACACTGATCTGTCGGGAAATTAATTTCCCATTGAAATACCAATTTGCAAATTCATAATTACTGATAATGTGTTTCTGTAATTAGTTGTATTCTTCCTCTGTATTCACTATCACTCTCAATTTGATTTTATCTGTGAATTGTGTAATTATCATTCTGCTTCCCGATTCCATACTGATGGTGGGAATGGGGAAGGGGAGTGATCCCAGTGTTGATCCTTGTGGAACACCACGTCCCACCTTCTACCAATCAGCCTAAATCCCTTTACCTCCTCTCCCTGTTTTGTGTGTGTGTCGCCAGCATGTGTCCATTCTGCTGCTGTGTCCCCTAACAACACTGGCTCTGAGATTACTCATCAGTCTGTTGTGTTGGATCTTACTGACGGCCTTTAGAAACTCAAATTGTTTAACATCTATTATACTACTCAGATCTATTATTTCTGATAGTTATTACAATAATTGGATGAAATGTGCCAGGAATAATGTTGACTTTGGAACATGTGCCGACTATTTAGTAGACTCTGTGTTACAGGATTTCTTTAACACAGACTTCAAATTCAATTTTTCCTACTGTTGACATTGTGACTGGAAGATTTTATTATATTCTGTTGTAAATTCAAGAATTACAGAGACCGACTTCTGCTTTTCAATTCTTTGGTAATTATTCTGATGGTGATCGGTGAGCAGATAATATTGTCTCTGTTGTTTCTCACTGTCTATTTTATAAAAAATTGTTGTTGAAATCCATCTGCTTCCGGTAACCTCCCTCTATCTGGACCCCGCCCTCTGGCCTCCTATCATGTCTTGATATTTTCATTGAGATCTGTCAGTGCGACACGACCATCTCAATTTCTCTGTGCCTCTCACCAACTCTATCCTGACTCACTCGAAACTTGCTCCAATCCTCTCTCTAATATCCAACCCTGACCTGGTGACCTGAGCTTCCCACAAGGGTGGTGCCATTATTGTCTGGTGTACTGACTTATTCCTCACAGAGACTGACCGTCCACTCTCAGGCCCATCCTGCTACCTCCTCCAGGACCAGCAGCACACCACCAAACATCATGATATTATTTCCAGGACTGTCACTGACCTCATTGGCTCTGGACATCCTCTGTCCACGGGCTCAGACATCATAGTCCCACAATCCCACACATCCTGCATCAACCTCCCGCTTCTACCTCCTTCCCAAAATCCACAAACAGGAAAGTCCCAGTATACGCATTATTTCGGCCTCTTCCAGCCCAGCAAAATCATTTCTTCTTATCTTAATTCCATCCGCTTTATCCTGTTCTGTCCCTTCCCAATGACATTGGTGGCACGGTGACACAGTGGTTTGCACTGCTGCCTGACAGCACCAGGGTCCCCGGATCAATTCCTACCCTGGGTGACTGCCTGTGTAGAGACTGCACTTATGCTCCGTGTCTGCGTGGGTTTCCTCTGGGTGCTCCGGTTTCCTCCCACAGCCCAAAGATGTGCAGGTTAGGTGGATTGGCCATGATAAATTGTGTTTACTTTCCAAACAATTTAGATGGGGTCACTGGGTTATGGGGATTGGGTGCTCTTAACTGGTGTTTACTTTCCAAGGGCCGGTGCAGATTCGATGGGCTGAATGGCCTCCTTTTGCACTATACATTCTATGTTTCTATTTCTCCCATGATTATGAAGTGGGAAGGTCCTGCGTTTGTTTTATTTTTTCCATTGATCGTGGAGGATTCAGATAAACCAGGAGTGGGGTCCAACCCCATCAGAAACCCAGTCCAGGGAACGGTTCAATCCGGGGTGTGGTCCAATAATTGAGCAGGGATGACAATCTCTGGTATGTTTGTATCCGGTTTGGGAAACCTGGCCGGCCTGAGTGAATCCTGTAAATCAGACTAAATGAGAAATGTAACCTTTCCCAAAGGTATCTGAATTATAAACATTTTCCTACCACTGCCATCAAACTGACAGGGCTGCAATCCACACTTTTCCCCCCATTCCCCATCTTTAACACTGGAGTTACATTTGCTACTTCCCTCTCAACAATGTTAATCTCTGTGCCCAATCCTCTCCCAACACCCCCACCCACCCACTGTCCAATTATATTGATGCTAAGATTGTGTTCAGACAGGGAGATTGATTATCCAGTAATTTCCCTCATCTCTGCTTTCTCTCTCTGACAGTTAATTTACTGGGAATTATGATTCTGTGTCGGGGGAAGTGTGGTCTCTCTACCTGCACCACTCGCTACCTGGTGGCCATGGCAACGGCGGATCTGCTGTATATTATCACCAACCCCATACTGAACAGGATCAATGGTGATTATTTCCCCCTGAATTTCCTGGACCTCACTCCTGTGTGCCGTGTTCGCTCTGTCCTGCTGGCTGCAGCCAGGGACTGTTGTGTCTGGTTCACCCTCACTTTCTCCTTTGATCGATTTGTGGCTATTCGCTGCCACAAACTGAAAACTAAATATTGCACCGGGAAAACTGCAGCTGTGGTTCTGTCCACAAGCGGCCTCCTGCTCTGTGTGAAAAATATCCCCCAGTACTTTATATATGAACCTATAGGGATAATCGACAATGTCCAGTGGGGCTGTAAGGCAAAGAGCATCGTTTGGACTGACCCCAGGTGGATTGGATATAACTGGTTTGATAAGCTTTTAACCCCATTGATCCCGTTCTTCTCAATCCTGTTGACCAACGCCCTGACAGTCAGACACATTTTACTCACCAGTCGGGTCCGGAAGACACTGAGGGCTCAGAGTCAGGGAGACAATCGCACAGACCCAGAGATGGAGAGCAGAAGGAAGTCAATGATTTTACTCTTCAGCATCTCCGGAGCTTTCATTCTCCTCTGGACCGTGTATGTTATTAAATTTTTCTATTTGGATTTGTCAGATTTTTATTACCTCACCGATCCTCAATATAATTTGCAACAAGTCGGATTACTGCTGCTGGATGTAAATTGCTGCACAAACACATTTATTTATGTGGTGACTCAGTCCAGGTTCAGGGAGCAGATCAAGATCGCGGTGAAATATCCGGTTACATCAATTATTAAATTAATGAGAAAATCAAACTGACTGACAGCCTCTCAGCCAATCAGAAGCTCCAGCCGCTGACTAACAGCCTCTTAGCCAACCTGTAGCTCCAGCCGATGACTGACAGCCTCGCAGCCAATCAGCAGCTCCAGCCGCTGACTGACAGCCTCTCAGCCAATCAGCAGCTCCAGCCGCTGACTGACAGCCTCTCAGCCAATCAGCAGCTCCAGCCGCTGACTGACAACCTCTCAGCTAATCAGCAGCTCCAGCCTCTGACTGACAGCCTCTCAGCCAATAAGCAGCTCCAGCCGCAGGCTGACAGCCTCTCAGCCAATCAGCTGTGGGGGAGCAGTGTGGGGGCACTGGCAGAACTGGCTGTCGGGGGAGCACAGGCAGTGTTGGCTGTGGGAGGGCACTGGCAGTGTTGGCTGTGGGGGGAGCACTGGCAGTTCTGGCTGTCAGGGGATCACTGGCAGTGCTGGCTGTGGGGGAGGGGCGGAAGCACTGGCAGTGCTGGCTGTGGGGGGAGCACTAGCTGTGATGGCTGTGGTGAGGGAGCACTGGCAGTGCTGGCTGTGGGGGGAGCACTATCAGTGCAGGCTGTGGGGGAGCACTGGCAGTGCTGGCTGAGGGTGGAGCACTGGCAGTGCTGGCTGTGGGGGGGGGGGGCACTGGCAGTGCTAGCTGTGTGGGGAGTGCTGGCTGTGGGGGGCACTGGCAAAGTTGGCTGAGGGGGGAGCACTGGCAGTGCTGGCTGTGGGAGGGGTCACTGGCAGTGCTGGCTGTGGTTGGAGCACTTGTAGTGCTGGCTGTGGGGGAGCACTGGCAGTTCTGGCTGTCGGGGGAGCACTGGTTGGCTCCGGGTGGAGCACCGGCAGTGCTGGCTGTGGGGGGGGGGGAGCACTGGAAGTGTTGGCTGTGGGGGAGCACTGGCAGTGCTGGTTGTGGGGGGGGGGCACTGGCAGTGCTGGCTGTGTGTGGACCACTGGCAGTGTTGGCTGGGGGGAGCAATAGCAGTGCTGGCTGTGCGGGGGGGGGGGGGGGGGGGGGGGGGGGGGGGGGGTCACTGGCACTGCTGGCTGTGGGGGAGCCCTGGCAGTGCTGACTGTGAGTGAGCACTGGCAGTCTTGGCTGTGTGGGAGCACTGGCAGTGCTGGCTGAGGGGGGGGGAGCACTGGCAGTGCTGGCTGCGGAAGGGAAGCACTGGCAGTGTTGGCTGTGGGGTGGGGAGCACTGGCAGTGCTGGCTGCGGAAGGGAAGCACTGGCAGTGTTGGCTGTGGGGTGGGGGAGCACTGCCAATGCTGGCTGTGGGGGGAGTAATGTCAGTTCTGGCAGTGGGGGAGCCCTGGCAGTGCAGGCTGTGGGGGTACTGACAGTGGGGCTGTCAGGGGAGCACTGGCAGTGCTGGCTGTGGGGTGGGGGGCACTGACAGTGCTGGCTGTCGGTGAGCACCGGCAGTGCTGGCTGTTGGGGGAGCAGTGTCAGTGTTGGCTGTGTGGCGGGATCACTGGCAGTGTTGGCTGTGGGGTGGGGAGTACTGTCAGTCCTGGCTGTGGGGGAGCCCTGGCAGTGCTGGCTGTGGGTGAGCACTGGCAGTGCTGGCTGTTGGGAGCACTGGCAGTGCTGGCTGTTGGGAGCACTGGCCATCCTGGCTGTGGGGAAGTACTGGCAGTGCTGGCTGTGGGGAGCACGTGCAGTCCGGGCTATGGGGGGGAGCACTGACAGTGCTGGCTGTGTGGGGAGCACTGTCAGTGCTGGCTGTGTGGGGTGCACTGGCAATGTTGGCTGGGGGGAGCAATGGCAGTGCTGGCTGTGGGGGGAGCACTGGCTGTGTTAGCTGTGCAGGGGGCACTAGAAGTGCTGGCTGTGGGGGGAACACTGGCAGTGTTGGCTGTGGGGGGAGCACTGGCAGTGCTGGCTGTTGGGGGTGCAGTGTCAGTGCTGGCTGCGCGGGTGGGGGTCACTGGCAATGCTGGCTGTGGGGGGAGCACTGGTGGTTCTGGCTGTAGGGGAGCCCTGGCAGTGCTGGCTGTGGGTGAGCACTGGCAGTCCTGTCTGTGGTGGGAGCACTGGCAGTGCTGGCTGTGTGGGGAGCAATGGCAGTGCTGGCTGTGGGGGGGGGGGGGAGCACTGGCTGTGTTGGCTGTGCGGGGGGCACTGGAAGTGCTGGCTGTGAGAGGAACACTGGCAGTACTGGCTGCGGGTGGAGCGCAGCCAGTGTTGACCGTGGGGGGAGCACTGGCAGTGCTGGCTGTGGGGGGAGCACTGGCAGTGCTGACTGTGAGGGGGGAGCACTGGCAGTGCTGACTGTGAGGGGGAGCACTGGCAGTATTGTCTGTGCGGGGAGCACTGGCAGTTCAGACTGTCGGAGGAGCACTGGCAGTGCTGGCTGTGGGGTGGGGGGCACTGGCAGTGCTGGCTGTCGGTGAGCTCCGGCAGTGTTGGCTGTGGGGTGGGTACTGGCAGTCCTAGCTGTGGTGGAGTCCTGGCAGTGCTGGCTGTGGGTGAGCACTGGCAGTGCTGGCTGTGTGGGGAGCACTGGCAGTGCTGGCTGTGGGGAGGGAGCACTGGCAGTGCTGGCTGTGGGAGGGAAGCACTGGCAGTGCTGGCTGTGGGAGGGAAGCACTGGCAGTGCTGGCTGTGGGAGGGAAGCACTGGCAGTGCTGGCTGTGGGGAGGGAGCACTGGCAGGGCTGGCTGTGGGGTGGAGGACTGGCACTGCTGGCTGTGGGGGGAGCACTGTCAGTGCTGGCTGTTGGGGGGAGCACTGGCAGTGGGGCTGACAGTGGAGCACTGGCAGTGCTGGCTGAGGGGGGATTGGCAGTGCTGGCTGTGTGGGGAGCACTGGCAGTGCTGGCTGTGTGGGGGGGGCACTGGCAGTGCTGGCTGTGGGGGAGCACTGGCAGTGCTGGCTGTGGGGGAGCACTGGCAGTGCTGGCTGTGTGGGGGAGCACTGGCAGTGTTGGCTGTGTGGGGGAGCACTGGCAGTGCTGGCTGTCGGAGGAGCACTGGCAATGCTGGCTGTGGGCAAGCACTGGCAGGGCTGGCTGTGGGGGGGAAACACTGTCAGTGCTGGCTGTGGGGAGGGAGCACTGGCAGGGCTGGCTGTGGGGGTGGAGCACTGGCAGTGCTGGCTGTGGGGGGTGGGGCACCGGCAGTGCTGACTGTGGGGGAGGAGCACCTTGCCCAATCGACCCAATCTCTCCTCCCAGGGCATTTTGGCAACCTCGCTATCAGCCAGTTGACACTCCGCTGCACTCTATATCCTTTCTTAGTTAGGAAGACAGAAACTGGACACAGTACTCCAGGTGTGGTCTGACCAAGGCCTTGCATAACTGCAGTAAGACATCTCTAAATCTGAACTCAAATCCCTCTTGCAATGAAAGCCAACATATCATTGGCCTTCTGAACTGCTTGCTGCACCTCCCTCCCCCTCTCCACTTTCACTGACTGGTGTACGAGGTCCCCCCGATCCGACTGTCCCTCCACATATCCCAACATCTCACTGTTTAAATACTACTCTTTCCTTCAGTTTATTTTACACCAACCTGTACAACTGACAGAAATGTCTCAGTGTGGGTGGCACGGAGCACAGTGATTAGCACAGCTACCTACGACACTGAGGACACAAGGGCCGATCCGTGAACTGTCATAAAATGGCCACTGTGAACTGACACAAAATGGCCACCATGAACTGACATAAAATGGCCACCGTGAACTGACATAAAATGGCCGCCATGAACTGACATAAAAAGGCCACCGTTAACTGACATGAAATGGCCACCGTGAACTGACATAAAATGGCCACCGTGAACTGACATAAAATGGTGGGAAACAAGGAGAAGGGGGATCACACCCCAGATCGCCCAGAAAGGGCATCACGGAGGTTCTGCGGGGGAGAGAGGGGAAGGGTTAGGGAAAGGGGGACTGGGGGGAGAGAGGGGAAGGGTTAGGGAAAGGGGGTTGGGGGGAGAGAGCGGAAGGGTTAGGGAAAGGGCGACAAGGCCCCGCCCACTGAGCCCGGCCCTAAATTGCCCGTAGTGTCCAAAATTGCCCTTAGTGTTGGGTGTGGTTACTGGGTTATGGGGATAAGGTGGAGGTGTTGACCTCGGGTAGGGTGCTCTTTCCAAGAGCCGGTGCAGACTCGATGGGCCGCGTGGCCTCCTTCTGCACTGTAAATTCTATGATCATCTATGATTAATCTAGGACAAAGGTTGGGCACAACATCGTGGGCCGAAGGGCCTCTTCTGTGCTGTAGTTTTCTATGTTCTATGTTCTACTACATGGGAAGAAAAGGGAATAAAGGAAAATACATAATTGGGCAACACAAGATATACAATGTAACTACATAAGCACCGGCATTGAGTGAAGCATACAGGGTGTCGTGTTAATGAGGTCAGTCAATAAGAGGGTCATTTAGGAGTCTGGTAACAGCGGGAAAGAAGCTGTTTTTGAGTCTGTTCATGTGTGTTCTCAGACTTCTGTATCTCCTGCCCGATGGAAGAAGTTGGAAGAGTGAGTAAGCCGGGTGGGAGGGATCCTTGATTATGCTGCCCGCTTTCCCCCGGCAGCAGGAGTTGTAGATGGAGTCGATGGATGGGAGGCGGGTTTGTGTGATGGACTGGGCTGTGTTCACGACTCTCTGAAGTAGCTTGCGGTCCTGGGCCGAGCAGTTGCCATACCAGGCTGTGATGCAGCCAGATGGGATGCTTTCTATGGTGCATCTGTAAAAGTTGGTCAGGGTTAATGTGGACATGCTGAATTTCCTTAGTTTCCTGAGGAAGTATAGGCGCTGTTGTGCTTTCTTGGTGATAGCGTCGACGTGGGTGGACCAGGACAGGTTTTTGGAGATGTGCACCCCTAGGAATTTGAAACTGCTAACCATCTCCACCTCATCCACGTTGACGCTGACAGGGGTGTGTACAGTACTTTGCTTCCTGAAGTCAATGACCAGCTCTTTAGTTTTGCTGGCACTGAGGGAGAGATTGTTGTCGCTGCATCACTCCACTAGGTTCTCTATCTCCCTCTCCAAATTGGTTGGAGCCTGGGGCGAAGAAATGGCAGATGGAGTTTAATCCGGACAAGTGTGTGAGGTAACGCACTTTGGAAGGTCCGATGCATGTAGGATTGACACAATAAATGGTCAAACTCTTGCGAGTACTGATGGGCAGAGAGATCTGGGCTTCCATGTCCACTGATCACCGAAAGTGGCAACGCATGTGGGATAAAGTGGTCAAGAAGGCATACGGCATGCTGGCCTTCATTGGCCGGGGCACTAAGTATAAGAATTGGCAAGTCATGTTGCAGCTGCATAGAACCTTAGTTAGGCCACACTTGGAGTATAGTGTTCAATTCTGGTCACCACACTACCAGAAGGATGTGGAGGCTTTCGAGAGGGTGCAGAAGAGATTTACCAGGATGTTGCCCGGTATGGAGGGCATTAGCTATGAGGAGCGGTTGAATAAACTCGGTTTGTTCTCACTGGAACGACGGAGGTTGAGGAGCGACCTGATAGAGGTCTACAAAATAATGATGTGGAGATGCCGGCGTTGGACTGGGGTGAGCACAGTAAGAACTTACTGTACAAAATTATGAGGGGCATAGACAGAGTGGATAGTCAGAGGCTTTTTCCCAGGGTAGAGGGGTCAATTACTAGGGGACATAGGTTTTAGGTGCAAGGAGCAAGGTTTAGAGATGTGCGGGGCAAGTTTTTTATACAGAGGGTGGTAAATATATGGAAGGCGCTGCCTTGGAGAGGTGGTGGGAGCAGGTACGATAGTGGCATTTAAGGGACATCTAGACAAATATACGAATAGGGTGGGAAGGATACGGACTCTGTAAGTGCAGACGGTTTAGTTTAGGCACGTACCATGGTCGGCATGGGCTTGGAGGGCCGAAGGGCCTGTTCCTGTGCTGTGTTCTTTGTTCAAACTCCCATCACCCTTTGCGCAGTGACTCCACTCCTGAAGAGCCTTGCCTCCCAAGTTTTAGACTACACCCCCCAAGCCCCGGACTCGCAGACCCAGCGGAAATAATTCCTTTCCACCCAACCCGTCTGTTCCCCTCGCTACCGTCATTCTTGATGTGGTTTAAGCAGTGTGGGTTGAGGCATGGCTTCTTATCTGTATTCTGCGGCCCTGCTGTCGTTGGCTGAGCAGCACACAGGACTGGGCACAAATTCCACCGGGAGGAACGAACGGGAATCAATCTTTTGCAGTTTGCGGGGGGGGGGGGGGGGGGGGGGGAGAATGCGGGTTCTGAAACTAGTGTCTTAAACGCAAACAAAGGGCGGCTCGAAAACCCAACAGCTGCCTGGCTGTAACCTTCCGGGGAAAGAGTGGCCACGCTCAACAGGTTCAGGAGTGGCCACGGCACCCACCACAGATGGGGCAGAGGTGCCAAGACCCCTCCCCCCACGTGCCTGTGGGAGAGAGAAAACTATGTACCAGCTCAAAGATTCAGCCGAGGCCTGTCCGCACTCGTCACAGGGGCTGGTTTAGCACACTGGGCTAAATCGCTGGCTTTGAAAGCAGACCAAGGCAGGCCAGCAGCACGGGTTCCGATTCCCGTACCGGCCTCCCCGAACAGGCGCCGGGACGTGGTGACTAGGGGCTTTTCACAGTAACTTCATTTGAAGCCGCCCCGTGACAATAAGCGATTTTCATTTCATTTCAGGCCCCCCTGGGAAAAACTGCTCGGTTCAGGAACTTTACATCCACCGAATAAATACAGAAACGTTCACTTCCTCTCTCTCTGTGACTTTTGAATGACCCGTCTCTCACCTCGAGGGACCGGACCACCTTAGAACATAGAACATAGAACGATACAGCGCAGTACAGGCCTTTCGGCCCTCGATGTTGCACCGACATGGAAAAAAAAAACTAAAGGCCATCTAACCTACACTATGCCCTTATCATCCATATGCTTATCACATAAACTTTTAAATGCCCTCAATGTTGGCGAGTTCACTACTGTTGCAGGTAGGGCATTCCACGGCCTCACCACTCTTTGCGTAAAAAACCCACCTCTGACCTCTGTCCTACATCTATTACCCCTCAATTTAAGGCTATGTCCCCTCGTGCTAGCCACCCCCATCCGCGGGAGAAGGCTCTCGCTGTCCACCCTATCTAAACCTCTGATCATTTTGTATGCCTCTATTAAGTCACCTCTTAACCTTCTTCTCTCTAACGAAAACAACCTCAAGTCCATCAGCCTTTCCTCATAAGATTTTCCCTCCATACCAGGCAACATCCTGGTAAATCTCCTCTGCACCCGTTCCAAAGCTTCCACGTCCTTCCTATAATGAGGCGACCAGAACTGTACGCAATACTCCAAATGCGGCCGTACTAGAGTTTTGTACAACTGCATCATGACCTCAGGGCTCCGGAACTCAATCCCTCTACCAATAAAGGCCAACACACCATAGGCCTTCTTCACAACCCTATCAACCTGGGTGGCAACTTTCAGGGATCTATGTACATGGACACCGAGATCCCTCTGCTCATCCACACTACCAAGAATTTTACCATTAGCCAAATATTCCGCATTCCTGTTATTCTTTCCAAAGTGAATCACCTCACACTTCTCCACATTAAACTCCATTTGCCACCTCTCAGCCCAGCTCTGCAGCTTATCTATGTCCCTCTGTAACCTGCAACATCCTTCCGCACTGTCTACAACTCCACCGACTTTAGTGTCGTCTGCAAATTTACTCACCCATCCTTCTGCGCCCTCCTCTAGGTCATTTATAAAAATGACAAACAGCAACGGCCCCAGAACAGATCCTTGTGGTACGCCACTCGTAACTGAACTCCATTCTGAACATTTCCCATCAACTACCACTCTCTGTCTTCTTTCAACTAGCCAATTTCTGATCCACATCTCTAAATCACCCTCAATCCCCAGCCTCCGTATTTTCTGCAATAGCCAACCGTGGGGAACCTTATCAAACGCTTTACTGAAATCCATATACACCACATCAACTGCTCTACCCCCGTCTACCTGTTCAGTCACCTTCTCAAAGAACTCGATAAGGTTTGTGAGGCATGACCTACCCTTCACACAACCATGCTGACTATCCCTAATCATATTATTCCTATCTAGATGATTATCAATCGTATCTTTTATAATCCTCTCCAAGACCTTACCCACCACAGACGTTAGGCTCACCGGCCTATAGTTACCGGGGTTATCTCTACTCCCCTTCTTGAACAAAGGGACCACATTTGCTATCCTCCAGTCCTCTGGCACTATTCCTGTAGCCAATGATGACCTAAAAATCAAAGCCAAAGGCTCAGCAATCTCTTCCCTGGCTTCCCAGAGAATCCTAGGATAAATCCCATCCGGCCCCGGGGACTTATCTATTTTCACCTTGTCCAGAATTGCCAACACTTCTTCCCTACGCACCTCAATGCCATCTATTCTAATAGCCTGGGTCTCAGCATTCTCCCCCACAATATTATCTTTTTCTTGAGTGAATACTGACGAAAAGTATTCATTTAGTATCTCGCTTATCTCCTCAGCCTCCACACACAACTTCCCACCACTGTCCTTAACTGGCCCTACTCTTACCCTAGTCATTCTTTTATTCCTGACATACCTATAGAAAGCTTTTGGGTTTTCCTTGATCCTACCTGCCAAAGACTTCTCATGTCCCCTCCTTGCTCGTCTCAGCTCTCTCTTTAGATCCTTCCTCGCTTCCTTGTAACTATCAAGCGCCCCAACTGAAACTTCATGCCTCATCTTCACATAGGCCTCCTTCTTCCTCTTAACAAGAGATTCCACTTCTTTGGTAAACCACGGTTCCCTCGCTCGACCCCTTCCTCCCTGCCTGACTGGTACGTACTTATCAAGAACATGCAATAGCTGTTCCTTGAACAAGCTCCACATATCCAGTGTGCCCAACCTTTGCAGCCTACTTCTCCAACCTACACATCCTAAGTCATGTCTAATGGCATCATAATTGCCCTTCCCCCAGCTATAACTCTTGCCCTGCGGGGTATACTTATCCCTTTCCATCACTAACGTAAAGGTCACCGAATTGTGGTCACTGTTTCCAAAGTGCTCACCTACCTCCAGATATAACACCTGGCCTGGTTCATTACCCAAAACCAAATCCAATGTGGCCTCGCCTCTTGTTGGCCTGTCAACATATTGTGTCAGGAAACCCTACTGCACACATTGTACAAAGAACGACCCATCTAATGTACTCGAACTATATCTTTTCCAGTCAATATTTGGAAAGTTAAAGTCTCCCATAACAACTACCCTGTTACTTTCGCTCTTTTCCAGAATCATCTTCGCCATCCTTTCCTCTACATCCCGAGAACTATTAGGTGGCCTATAGAAAACTCCCAACAGGGTGACCTCTCCTTTCCTGTTTCTAACCTCAGCCCATACTACCTCAGAAGAAGAATCTAGCATCCTTTCCGCCACCGTAATACTGTCCTTGACTAGCAGTGCCACACCTCCCCCTCTTTTGCCCCCTTCTCTGAGCTTACTAAAACACCTAAACCCCGGAACCTGCAACAACCATTCCTGTCCCTGCTCTATCCATGTCTCTGAAATGGCCACAACGTCGAAGTCCCAGGTACCCACCCATGCTGCCAGTTCCCCTACCTTATTTCGCATACTCCTGGCATTGAAGTAGACACACTTCAAACCACCTACCTGAACACTGGCACCCTCCTGCGAAATCAAACCTTGTTCCTGTATCCGTGGCAGGGATTGTACCAGTTGTATCACAGGAGGTTGGTGTACAGCAGCTCGTTCACACGCGTGAATGGAGATGTTCTGATTCATTTAATTTGCGTCAAATATTTGCTTCACAAACATAGCTCACGTTTTTCCATTGCATTAAGAAAAAGCCCAGTTGGGAGGCACCCGAACCAAATGGACAATCAATAAGTTACACAAAAATGTACAGTTCTGAACGTAACTGATGGAACCATCAATTCACCAGACACGTGTTTCCGATGTGAATCTCGGCTTTAATCGACTTACTTCAGAGCCAGCCTGGTACCTGTCGATGAACTCGTAGTGACCCAGGCTGACTCTGGACACGGATACTTATACAGCTGCACTCGGGAGAGGAGTCATGGGCGGAACCAAGGGTGGAGCCCAGCACAAGTTCCTAAGTGCTCCCAGCGCTCCTCCCCCTAGTGGTAGGATGGTGCTACTGCGCTTACAATAACAGTGTGAATTAGTATATACACATTCATATATTACATTCACCACAGTAACCAACAAGAAATATGTTTAAAAAATGGAAGATATGTACACTCGGTTATATCAAAGACTGCAGTGAGCACTGTATCAAACAGTTATGAGGCCAGTGAAGGGAAACGGCTCATTTCCCAGCGAGGGAGGATCTAAAGTCAGTGGCTACGACAGTGCAGAGCCAAACAAAGGGTCCCCACATTGAATCCCTGGTCTGCATTGAGCTCGATGCAGGTTTGGCACGATTCGCGACAACGAGACCGTCGGGAACAGCTTCGGGAACAGGTTTGGTGGAAGTCAGTGGGAGCTCGGAGCAGGGGAGGGAGGAGGGGGCGGCCATATTCGCAGGAAGGCCCCTGGTGTGCTGGCCAGGTCTGCAGGAGCAATAAAAGGGCACGATCTGATGGTCATTGGGCATAGGTGGGTTGCAAGGTGTCTAGGCTGGGAACTGAATATTCAGGGGCCCTGAAGGATTTGCAGAAGGGAAAAGGAGATGGGGTGGTAGATCGGTTCAGTACAGTAGTGAGAAATTATCTCGGTTCGGCCGATTTGGACGCACAATCAGTTTTGGACGACGTTTTGGAATTGCGTGGTCCGTTTGAAGGTGAGAAAGCTGGGTCTGAAACTAGTGTCTTAAACATAAATAAAAACGGATTATGTATGTGGGAGGTCAAGTTTTAATAATAATAACAATCACTTATTGTCACAAGTAGGAAGTGACTGTGAAAAGCCCCTAGTTGCCACATTCGGTGCCTGTTCGGGGAGGCCGGTACGGGAATTGAACCCCAGCTACTGAGATTGTTCTGCATTGCGAGCCAGCTGTTTAGCCCACTGTGCTAACCAGCCCCTGGCTATCGAAGTTGGCTGCCGTGAGCTTGGGAAAATAAATTCAAAGGTAAAATGGGCACATATTTAAGAACACAATTTCGTAACTCTTAAAACACGATCTATTGCATCGAGACAGACTCGACGAGAAAGATGACCCATTTGTGCCGAACTATGGAAGTTAAGGATTGTAACAACTGAAAGAAAGAAAGTGGTGTTAAAATAGGTCAGAGGACTGGGGCTGGTTTAGCACAGTGGGCTATACAGCTAGCTCGTAACGCAAAACAAGACCAGCAGCACGGGTTCGATTCCCGTACCGGCCTCCCCGAACAGGCGGTGGAATGTGGCGACAAGGGTCTTTTCACAGTAACTTCATTTGAAGCCTACTTGTGACAGTACGCGATTATTATTATTATTATAAGACTGAGAAATCTTTTACAAACTGCCAACGGATGACCAAAAAAAAACAAAGGGGGCGAAACGAGATGCTGAGAATAAGCAGCAAGCAATAGAAAAACAGATTAAGAATTTCGACAAGTACGTAAAAAGGGAGAGAGTAGCTAAAGTAAACGTTGGCCCTTTGGACAAAAGAATGAAAATCGTTTATTGTCACAAGTAGGCTTCAAAATGAAGTTACTGTCAAAAGCCCCACATTTCGGCGCCTGTTCGGGGAGGCCGGTACGGGAATCGAACCGTGCTGCTGGTCTGACGGTCTGCTGTGAAAGCCAGCGATTTGGCCCAGTACGCTAAACCAGCCCCCGAGAGGGCGAGACGAAAGATTCAGGAATGGAAACAGAGTAAATGCACTGTCCATAAATGGTCCTGGAATCTCATTGGACTATAACTTCCAAAAGGGAATTTGATGAATTCTGAAAAAGAAAACAAAATAGTCGAACTCTGGGATTAAATGGGTCGCTGTACAAAGAGCTGGCACGGGAAAAATGGGCCAAATTGACTCCTCTGTGCTCTCGGAGCCTTGTGCACAGGTAAAACGAGTGGTAACGACCTGGAACCTACTGCCTATGAGGGTTGGAGATGCAGAGACGACAGAAGGATTTCATTCAGAAATTGGACGGTTACCGGGATAAATAAACTGACAGGGATTAGGGGATAGAACGGGGCAATGGACAGACAGGCTTGCTCCATAGAGAGATGACATGGTCTCAAAGGGCTGAATGGCCCCATTCCCCATCCTCCAGATGCTGTGATATCAGGAGAGAAATTCAGCTGCTCCAGTCACTCCAACTAACTGGAATCCCTCATCCCTGGTGCCATTCTAGCACAATGGTTAACACTGTTGATTTGGGCAGCACGGTGGCCTAGTGGTTAGCACAACCGCCTCACGGCGCTGAGGTCCCAGGTTCGATCCCGGCTCTGGGTCACTGTCCGTGTGGAGTTTGCACATTCTCCCCGTGTCTGCATGGGTTTCGCCCCCACAACCCAAAAATGTGCAGTCGGTGGATTGGCCACACTAAAATTTTGCCCCTTAATTGGAAAAAATAATTGGGTAATCTAAATTTAAAAAAAAAACACTGTTGCTTGACAGCGCCAGGGTCCCAGGTTCAATTCCCGGTTTGGGTGACTGTCTGTGCGCAGTCTGAGTCTCCTGTGTTTGGGTGGGTTTCCTCCGGGTGCTCCAGTGTTCGCCCACAAGTCCCGAAGGGTGTGCAAGTTAGGTGAATTGGACATTCTAAACCAGGGGTGGGCAAACTTTTTCGTGCAAGGGCCACATTCAGAAATTCACAATTTAAAAGGGCCGCATAGTATATTAAGTAAAATAATTAATATTTAAAATAGCCAAAATAAAAGGTTTTTAAAGGGGAAAAAAGCAATTAATTTATATTAATTAATATTTTAAAGTAGAAACTTTACATGAAACACATTTATTTGAAAAACAAAGTAACTCAGTTTAAAGAAAAAAAAGCAATTAATTTTTATTAATTAAGTAGAAACTTCACATGATACACATGTTGTGCAGAGCAATGATCACCCTACTCAAGTCAACGTATCCACTCTATACCAGTAACCCAACAGCCCGCCCATTAACCTTAAAATTAAAAAAAATTAAAAAAATGTAAAACATTTTTTTTTACTTGATCTTGGTGGGCCGCATAAAGACCTTTGGCGGGCCGCATGCGGCCTGCGGGCCATAGTTTGCCCACCCCTGTTCTAAACGCTCCCTCGGTGTACCAGAACAGGCGCCGGAGTGTGGTGATTAGGGGCTTTTCATAGTAACTTGATTGAAGCATTAATGTAAGCCGACTTGTGACATTTTTATTGTAAATGTACTCTACACCCCCTGTAAGAACTTCCTGAAGTGTGGTACCCATATATAGGGTTCCATTCCAGAGGGAGAGAACTGAAAAGCACGGAGGAAATGTGCAACTTGTTCAGAACCTGGGTTAGACTACACTGGGAGCACTGGCAACATTGGTGATCTCCATTTAGAAAAAGGAAATAGAGGCACTGGATAAGGTGCAACAAAGATTCATAATATACAGAACTGAGAGCATTTAACACTCAGGAAAGGCTGGGGCTGCTTTTTTCTGGACTGATGGGTGACCTGATGGAAATCTTTAAGATTATGAAGGGATTCAATAATCCAATAGGAATTTCAATAGACACCTCTTTACCCAGCGAGTGGTGAGAATGTGGAACTCACTAACACAGCGAGTGGTTGAGGTGAACAGCATGAATACATTGAACGTAAAGTTCAATACATACGTGAGGGAGAAAGGAATAGAAGGAGATGCTGATGGGTGAGATGTAGAGGGGTGAGTGGAGGATCATGTGGAGCATAAATACTGACACAGACCATGGCTAACCTCAGCCGGTATGGGAATTTAACCTGTGCTGTTGGTGTCACTCAGCACAAACCAGCCATCCAGTCAACTGAGCAAACCGATCCCCATGTAAATCTGTAATAATTCCTTAAATATTACTGATTGCCTGTCTCTACCATACTATTTAATGTAGCTTCCCAGTGCCCCTCAGCTAACCTGCCCCTCATACCCTGATAGTTTTCTTCTGTGAGACGCACCAAGATAAATTAAACGAAAGAACCATGTAACCACCATAAGCCCACCTTCATGGCCATGTGGCATGATTTTTAGGGTTTCCAAACAGAAATGGCAATGAAACATCTTCTAACCTCCAAATACACTTTCACTCCTTGTGAAATGTGAAACCAGATATTCGCAAGAAGGCTCAGAGAGACGAAGCCATGAGACCGGCCAGTCCAGCAGAAAGAAACCCTCTGACCATCCCCATTGACCAACAGAATGAACAAAATGCAGTCCTGGATGTAATTGAGAACAGAAACAACACAGCAGAATCCAATCCCTGTAATCAGTTGTGAACTTGTTGGTGTCTCAAAGTGCGATGAATTACAAAACCCCTTCGCACATTGAGAGCAGGTAAACGGCCTCTCCCCAGTATGAACTCCCTGATGAGACTGCAGGCGGCATAACCAAGTGAATTGCGCAAATAAACGTAAACGGGTGTGATGTAATCGGGATTATGGAGAGATGGCTTCAGAATGACCAGGGATGGGAACTGAATATATTCAGTATTTGGGAAGAACAGACAAAAAGGAAAAGGCAGTGGAGTGGCAGTGCTGGTTAAAGAGGAAATTAATGCAATAGTGAGGAAGGATATTAGCTCCAACAGTATGGAATCTTTATGGGTAGAGCTGAGAAACACCAAGGGGCAAAAACATTAGTGGGCATCGTATATTGATCCCCAAACTGCAGTGGTGATGTTGGGAATGGCATGAAACAGGAAATTAAGCTGATTGTAAAACTTTCTCGAGGTATGCAAAGAGAAAGATTGGTGAAGATAAATGTTGGTTCCTTACAGTCAGAAACAGGGGAATGTATAATAAGGGGCAAAGAAATGGCTGAGCAAATAAATGCATATTTTGGTTCTGGCTTCACAAATGAGAGTAAAAATTAGATACCAGAAATGTTGGGGAACGCAGGATTTAGTGAGGGAGGAACTGAAGGAGATCAATATTAGGAGAGAAATGGTGTTGGTGAAATTGATGGGATTGAAGGCTGATAAATCCCCAGGGTCTGATAATCTGCAACCAAAATACTTCAGGAAGTGTTCTAGAAATAGTGGAAGCATTGGTGGTCATCTTCCAGGATTCTATAGACGCGGGAACAGTTCCTGCAGATTGGAGGGTGGCTTATGTAACTCCACTATTTAAAATGTGAGAGAGAAAACTGGGAATTATAGGCCAGTAAGCCTGACATCGACAGTGGGGAAAATTCTAGAATCCATTATCAAAGGTTTTATACCAAAGCACTGAGAAACCAGTGGCAGGATCGGACAGAGTCAGCATGGATTTGTGAAGGGGAAAACATGCTTGACAAATCTACTGGAATTCTTCGAGGGTGCAACTGCGAGAGTTGACAAGGGGGAGCCAGTGGATGTGGTATATTTGGATTTTCAGATGGCTTTTGACAAAATCACCCAAAAGAGATTAGTGTGTAAAATTAAAGCACATGGGATTAGGGGCAGTGTATTGAGATGGATTAAAAAACTGGTTGGCAGACAGGAAACAAAGAGTTGGAATTAATGGTCTTTTTCAAACTAGCAGGCAGTGACTAATGGGGTGCTGCAGGGATCGGTGCTGGGACCCGAGATATTCAGAAGACAGATGAATGATTTTTAAAAAAAATTAAAGTACCCAATTCATTTTTTCCAATTAAGGGGCAATTTAGCGTGGCCAATTCACCTACCCTGCACATCTTATTAATAATAATAATCTTTATTGTCACAAGTAGGCTTGCATTAACTCTGCAATGAAGTTACTGTGAAAAGAGTTGGATGATAAGTCATGATCATAATGAAAGGCCTCTTCCTGTTCCTATTTCCTATGTTTCAATGTAATGCCTTCCAACACTAAGAGCAGGTGAATGGCCTCTTCCCAGTGTGAACTCGCTGGTGGGTCTGCACGCTGGATAACTGTGTGAATCCCTTCCCACAGAGGGAGCATGTGAACGGCCTTTCCCCAGTGTGAACTCGCTGATGTGTCTGCAGACTGGATGAATGTGTGAATCCCTTCCCACAGAGGGAGCAGATGAATGGCTTCTCCCCAGTGTGAATTCTCTGATGTTCCAGCAGGGCGGATGAATCAATGAATCCCTTCCCACACACAGAGCAGGTAAACGGCCTCTCCCCAGTGTGAATTCGCTGATGTCTCTGCAGTTTGCATGAATCAATGAATCCCTTCCCACACCGAGAACAGGTGAATGGCCTCTCCCCACTGTGAATTTTCTGATGGTCCCACAAAGTGGATGACAGAGTAAATCCCTTCCCACACTGAGAACAGGTGAATGGCCTCTCCCCAGTGTGAATTCTGTGATGTTCCCGCAGGGTGAATGAATCAATGAATCCCTTATCACACACGGAACAGGTGAACGGCCTCTCCCCAGTGTGAATTCGCTGATGTCTCCGCAGGGTGAATGAATCCATGAATGCCTTCCCACACTGAGAGCAAGTGAATGGTCTCTCCCCAGTGTGAACTCGCTGGTGTGACTGCAGGGTGGATAACTGAGCGAATCCCTTCCCACACACAGAGCAGGTGAACGGCCTCTCCCCAGTGTGAACTCGCTGGTGTGCCTGCAGGTGAGATAACCGAGTGAACCCCTGCCCACACTGAGAGCAGGTGAATGGCCTCTCCCCAGTGTGACTGCGTCGATGAGTCTCCAGCTCAGATGGGGCTCGGAAATCCTTCCCACAGTCCCCACATTTCCACGGTTTCTCCATGTTTTGGGTGTCCTCGTGTCTCTCCAGACTGGACAAGCAGTGGAAGCCTTGTCTACACACAGAATATGTGCACTGTCTCTCCTCACTGTGAATGGTGTGATGTTTTTTCAGGCTGTATAATAGTTGAAACTCTTTCCACAGTTCACTGGAACACTCTCACTTCGGTGTGTGTTTTGTGGGTCTCTGTGCTTTTCGCGCTTAAAATCTTTTGAAGACTACAGATCGGACAAACATTTCTCCTTCTCGCTGATGATATTCAGATCAAAAGGAATCTATTGAGTTTGTCACATCGAGACGTGACCTTTGAGATTTCTGTCCACAATCCTCCTCTTCCAATATCCTTTAAAATCAATAGGCAAAAATCATCATTGTTAGTACACGATAGAAATTCAGAACAGACAATTCTAGTTCCGATGAAATATTATTTCCTCTATTTTTCTCCAAAAGCTGTAAATCTCCATCCCACACAATCTCCCTCCATTCTCACTCTGCTGTATCTAATATCCACCCTCCCAATTCTCCTGAAGGTGCTGATTCATGTTGATTGACAGATCCAAGCTCAGCTCACTGCTTCCCGACCAGGACACAGAGATTATAAATGGAGCAAGGGTAGGCCATTCGGCCCACTGAGTCTGCTCAACCATTCAATGAGATCCTTGGCCGATCTCTCGCAGCACTATTTTCCCACACAATCTCCATATCCCTCTATATCTTCAATATCTAGAAACGTAGCAACATTTGTCTTGAACACACCTGATGATTGAGGCTCCACATTCCTCTGGGGTAGAAAATTCCAAAGCTTCACCACATCCTCGATTGAAGAAATCCCTCCTCATCTCAGCTTTCACTCTATTTTCCTACCTGTTCCCCATAACCCTGAACTCCATTGTCAATAAAATATCTGTCAAACTTGTGCTTCAATATATTCAATGAACCCCAGATACAACTGGTACCTGTGGAAGAGAAATCCAAAGACTAACAACCCTCTGAGGGAAGAGATGGCTGGAAATCTATAACGTAGCTACAGTCTTATATTAGAAGAGAAATAATAATACATTTACGTTATTACAGAACGGTAAATAATATATCCAATCAGTACCATGTAACAACGCTGGACATATCTCTGTCCATTATTAATTTAATTGCCCTGAAATGGCAGCCATCTCCTGGGGAATCCGCCCCTTTTATTGTGAACATGAGGAAAGAGCCAAGCCTTATTTAAAATAAATTTAGAGTAACCTATTTTTTTTGCAATTAAGGTGCAATTTAGGGTGGCCAATCCACCTACCCTGCACATCTTTGGGTTGTGGAGGTGACACACACGCAGATACAGGGAGAATGTGTGAACTCCACACAGACAGGGACCCGGGTCCGGGATCGAACCCGGGTCATCAGCGCTGTGAGGCAGCAGTGCTAATCGCTGTGCCGCCAGAGACCATCCTTTTAGTCAGTGAAATAAATGCGTCAACCTGTTGAGGAGATGGGTGGGAGGAGTTGGAAACACTTTGTGCAGCCGCTAACCTTCATGTAATTTTTTTTTCCCCAATTAAGGGGCAATTTTGCGTTATTCCAGGTTGGGCTCAAATCATCAATGAGGACTCTGATCTCCGGCAAGGAAGGAAACCCTGGCAGGTGGGCGGGGAGGATTCAAACACCCGCTGGAGGCCCCAAACCCCCAATAAGACCCACTGATTTTATTGTCAGTCTGCAGACAGGAGCTGGAGAACTGAACCCAGGCAGACGAGAGGGAGGGAGAAAACTGGGAGTGGAGGAAAGAAATGATGCAGATGGTGAGATGGGTTTGGATTTCAGCCCAGGGAGGCGGGAGAGTGTGTGGGATGGGGAAAAATGTTCCAGAGAAACTAGAATTGTCTGTTCAGAATTTTTATCCTGGATTGACAGTAATGGCTTTTGTTCATTTTTAATTAAAGCAGATTTTTAAAAAGAGTTCCCAATTTTTTACCCTCAATTGAGGCGTAATCTTTGCGAGGCCAATTCACCTCCCCTACACATCTATTTGGATTGTGGGGGTGAGTCCCACACAGACACGGGGAGAATGTGCAAACTACGTAAAGGCAGTGACCCGGGGCTGGGATCAAACCCGGGTCCTCGGTTAATCAGATGGAAACTCAAATCAAACTTCACAAGATTTAACAGAGTCACTCCATTCATCAGGACCTGAATATGATTGGCCTGTGAATGTGGAAGACAAAATGTGTGTCTGTTCTGTCCATAGGAAAAGATTTTCTTTTTATAAAATAAATTTTGAGTACCCAATTATTTTTTGCCCACTTATGGGGCAATAGGGAGAGAGAGAGAGAGAGAGAGAGGGAGAGAGAGATGTGTTATTTTTTAATAAATTGTT
This sequence comes from Scyliorhinus canicula, assembly GCF_902713615.1. NCBI lineage: Eukaryota > Metazoa > Chordata > Chondrichthyes > Carcharhiniformes > Scyliorhinidae > Scyliorhinus > Scyliorhinus canicula. The sequence goes on along the minus strand of NW_024055820.1, from coordinate 922,864 downwards.
GGGATCCATCCCAGACCTGGATACACATCAATTAATTCTTGGAGCAAACTTCAATTGTGAACTGGATCCAAAAATGGACTGGTCCAAGCCCATTCAACCACGACAAAAAGCAAAATGGAGTGAAATCCGGATGGACCACCCGGCATCGACCCAGGCACCGGAAACGATAACGGCAAATCCGGCCAAAGATAAAGAAATCTGTTCTCATCTGCAGATTGTAAAAGGATTATGGGACACAGATTTAAGATTGTGAACAAGATCTACAGGGGAGAGATGAGGGAGAAATTTTACACAGTGAGTGATAATGATCTGAACTCAATGCTTACACACAAAGGTCGATAATCTCCAGGTCCTGATATCCCAAATGGTGCTGTCAGAATTTGATGTGAGGATTGGTTGTGAGTTTCCTGTCTGCGAATCCCTTTCTAAGCCCCTGTGAAAGAAGTTTACAAACGCATCACTGTCAGTCCAGAAATGAAATTCAGGAAAGATAAACATTTCTCCCGGTTTGAATTTGCTGTGTGTAAATCCTCCCCTACTAATCCCCTGTAAAAGGAGTTTCCAAAATTAATCACTGCCAGTCCACGATAGAAATTCACTACATTCTCCCCTCCTGCTGCTGGGTCCAGGATGACCGCTCATGCCTCCCTGCTGCACACTGACCCTCATTGTCATCAGCAGTCCCCTGATTTGAGGGTGATGTTGACTCAGGGCTGCGAGTTTCTGCCCTCGGGCTTCATGTGACTGAACAGAGCCGCAGAGCTTCGGACATATGTGGCAGGAAGTCCAATGTGACAGTGAAATCTGGAGAGTAGGATTTCTTCCATTTCTTTCCATCTCTACCACCGCTTTGCATCATCAATAAGACATTGGGACTCAAAGACTAATCCAGTTTGATGGACAAGTTGTCTCCATTCTGAAGAATGGGGAACAAGCTCCTCCCTCTCATTGAAACATCGCCCCGACAAAGATGAGAAACGCGCATGCGCCCTGATGCACATCCAATAAAGATGGCGGCCGTTAACCCGAGCCCAACATGAGGAGCTGCAGCTCCGCTCGGTACAAACTGGGTCCCGGAAAGTATTCCGAGGTTTGCGGCTTACAACAGTTTTACACAACGTTTCCGCCCACTCCCGCGATCTTTCGCTCCCTCCGTATTGTTAAACGCCTTTTACCAATTTCGGATCTGAAGACACATCACTTCGCCTTCGCCATTACCCACACTGCGCATGCTTCAATCGCAGCGGGCGCCGCCCCTCATTCACTCCGATTGGTTGGAGGACCAGCTGCTCCCAGTCGGTCCTCAAGTTCCGCCTCCCCTCTTCCTATTGGTCGGGAGGTGCCGTCAGTCACGCGGGCATTGTGACGGTTGCAGATGATGAGAGCGGCCACAGGCTCAGGCTGACTCGCTGATTGATCAATAATAACATTGTTCCACATTCGGCTCTGGGGCCGCACTCGGGATTTGTAAACCGCGCCCCCCGATACTGACCTCTCACCTGATACCTCACAATGCCCGGGCAATGATTGACGGAAGCTCCGGAACAATAGGAGGAAAAGGAGATTGGTTGGAGGACCGAACTGGAGTGGCTGGTCCTCCAACCAATTAGTGAACGAGGGGTTGCGCTCTCAGGGTGCCGGAGCTTCAGAGAAGAAGCAACCGCGCAGGCGCACGTGCCAACTCAAACAAAGGAAGGTTCCTCTCCTCAATTTCTAACCTGGATGCAGTGATGATATTTTCAAACAGAGATTACAGCTATCGAGCAAAAATTATACAGATTGGGCATTATTTTCTTGAGAAATCAAGTGAGTCAGTCGTGACCTGATGCAAAGCTTTAAAATGATCTGTGGGTTAGACAGGGGAGAGGTGGGGCGGAAAACTGGGAGCCAAGAATAAACATGGGAGGCACGGTAGTACAGTGGTTAGCACTGTGAAACGGTGCGGGATTTGCCACTTTCACGCTTGACACTGAGGAGGCTGACAAGCACTGTTGCTTCACAGTGCCAGGGCCCAGGTTCAATTCCCGCTTGGGTTACTATCTGTGTGGAGTCTGCATGTTCTCCCCGTGTCTGCTTGGGTTCCCTCCCACAAATCCTGACAGATGTGCTTGTTCGGTGAATTGAACATTCTGAATTCTCCCTCTATAAACCCAAACAGGTGCCAGAATGTGGCGACTGGGAGCTTTTCACAGTAACCTCATTGCATAAGCCTACATGTGACAATAATAAAGATTGTTATTATAAACTAGGTCATAAATACAAGAGAGTTACTGATAAATCCAAGAGGGAGACATGGACACATTTCTTCATTCACCTGATTAGAATGTGCAACTTGTTACCAGGGAAGGTGTTGAGAAAAGTGCTGGGATGTTTCCAAAAGGAAATGGGACAAGCACATGAGAAAAGGGAATGGAATAATCATCTGACAGGCTGAGATGAGGTGGATGGAATGGAAGATGTGTCGAGTATAATCAGCAGAGCAGTTGAACCAACTGGCCTGTTTGTGCATTGTAGAATCTAAGTAATTCAATGTAAACTTCTTTTACACAATGTTAACATTGCAGATGGGAAATTCAAACCAAACATCATGTCAAGTCCTAACAGAGTCTATCGATTCATCAGGAGTTGAATATCACCAGCCTTTCAATGTGGAAGGAGAAATGTTTGTCCTGTCTGAGAGAAAAGATTGCAAACATCCGTGCGACTGGAAAAGCACTGAGGCACATACACACTGACTGTGCAAAGAGCTTTAACCAGTCACAGAGTCTGAAAAAATATTGCACCATTTACATCAGGAAGAGACCGGACTCAGGCTGTGTGTAGACGAGGCTTCAACACATCCTTCAACCTGGACAGACATAAGAACACCGGTACCACAGAGAAACCGTGGAAATGTGGGGACTGCGGGAAGGGTTTCAATTATCCATCTGAAATGGAAACTCATTGACACAGTCACACTGGGGAGAGGACACTCACCTGCTCTGTTGGAAGGGATTCACTCAGTCATCCAGCCTCTACAACACTGTGAAGTAATAAATACATTTGGGGCGGACAAACAAGGCAAAGAGAAATAATATTACTGGTATGAGTGAGAAGTGTAGAGGCACAGAAGGAGATTGAAGTGCAGGCTCACAGATCCCTGAATGCAGCAGGAGAGGTAGATGAGGTGGTTGAAAAGGCACACTGGGCAGCATGGTAGCATACTGGTTCGCACAATTGCTTCACAGCTCCAGGGTCCCAGGTTCGATTCCCGGCTGGGTCACTGTCTGTGTGGAGTCTGCACGTTCTCCCCGTGTGTGTGTGCGTTTCCTCCGGGTGCTCCGGTTTCCTCCCACAGTCCAAAGATGTGCAGGGTCGGTGGATTGGCCATGATAAATTGCCCTTTGTGATCAAAAACGTTAGGAGAGGTTATTGGGATAGGGTGGAAGTGAGGGCTTAAATGGGTCGATGCAGACTCGAGGGGCTGAATGGCCTCCTTCTGCACTGTATGTTCTATGTTCACGACATCGATATTAAGTGAGACACAGCATATAAGAGCAGCGAATATGTCCAGCATTTTCTGGTGATGAACGATTATGGGCTGGATTCTCTGTCCGCAGGATCCGTTATGACCAAAAGCCGGCGCCACCCCCAAACCGACCCTCGGCCCAGTGGGGGGCCAGCAGCCACTCCGCGTAAAGCCCCCGGCTCTACCTGCGGATATGTTGCAGAATGGCTGGGTCAATGGCCGTGCATGCGCAGGGCTGTGGCCTGCGACGGCCGTGCCGTACAGCATGGCACTGGCCACGTGCGGACCCAGCTTGCTCAAATCTGCCCCCCTGTAACCCCCTCCGCCACCCCCAGACCATCCCCCCAGCCCCCCCCCCCCCCCCCCCACGAAGCCTCCCCTGCCAGCGGAATGGTTCCCCCACCCCCGACAGTGACAACGCTGGACACAGTCCGCAGCCGCCACACAAGGTCGCTGAAAGTTGCGAGGACACATGTCCCACACCATCAGGGAGTCGGCCAATTGGGGGTGGAGCATCAGGGAGGGTCCCAGGTGATGTCTTGGGGCCGTCCATACGCTGTGCGGCTTTAGAATACCGTTTTAGGGGACGGAGCATCGGAAACACGGTGCCCCCTCTGATTCCAGCGTCAAAATGGATTGTCCGGCCGACCGCCAAATGTGATTTCGCCGATCGGAGAATCCAGCCTATTATGGGCCAGGGTTCAGAGAACTCCAAAGTGCATCATGGAGTTCATCTGACCCACAACTTTAAATAGATTGTGGTTATGAGGAGCACAATGGCCCACTTTGCAGGTGAGACGCAACAGAGAGCTAAAGTATGTTTAAAACAAAACAATGTTTATTCTATGGATCCAGTTAACATTTTATAAACACACAGTGAACAATTTATCAACTACCAATCCTGATATAGATAACCCTGGATAACTTTCCAAACAACATCCATAAGATAAATCATTTTTGAAATAAAGACAACAGGTTTAAATGCTCTAGAGAGGCAGGTATTACTATGAAATCATCAATGATGATAAGAAGTAAGACATAGGAGCAGAATTAGGCCACTCGGCCCATCGAGTCTGCTCCGCCATTCATTCATGGCTGATATTTTTCTCACCCCCCTCATGAAGAAGGAGCTTTTAAAGATCGTGTCACAGTAACTGTCACCTTGTTCAAAATCAAACCAAACTCACTGTCTTCACCAGGGAGATAGATGCTATCTGTAAAGTCTCAGACAAGCGACCACTCGGAAGCGATGACTGTAGAAAAGTTTAGATTTATTCCTCTTACTATTTACACCTTCTACTTACCAAAGGGTCTTCCACGCCGGCCCACACCTGGGGCGGGATATTTATGTTCCAACAGTCCCTTGAAAAGGTGGGGCAGCTCCCCCTCCCCTCACCTGGGTAAATAATACTCAGGTGAGGCCACTGGGACTCTGAGGTTGCAGATCCCTGGGTCTCCTGTAGGGTTAGAACACTACCCAGGCCATGGAGACAGATTAGGAAACCCTGTCCCTAGATCGGTTCAAAATTGAGGATGTGTTGAAGTGAGAATGTAAATTACAGGAGTGCTGGCAATAATCTCCCAGTCATTCCTGGAGGTGCCAGAGGACTGGAGAATTACAAATGTTATGCACTTGTTCAAAAAGGACTGTTCCAGCAATTACAGACCAGTTAGTTTAGAATATCCTGGGAAAGGAGTTCACTAAAATCAGCAACAACTCAGCCTCTTGTGCGGTTTTGGTTTCTGTTTCTCTTCCTGCACAATGTAACCATAAACTCCTGTTTACAATGATCCACTTCCGAAACAGAGATCTGTGGCTTCATTAATTTCAGCCCAAAGTGTAACCACAGGAAGAGGAGGCTTTGCAAACATCCCACCCTTACTGATGAGATTCAGTACATCAGTCCAAAAGACTGGCTCTCAGTCCAAAAGACTGGCTCTTGTGTTTGTGGTCCCGGGAGTGTTCCCAATACATTCCCTGGATCCGAGGGTTAGGAAACACTCTGGAAGGTATGGGGAGCTCGGACCTGTCCATGGGAGTAACTGAAGGTATTAGAACTGGATTAAAAAGGAGAAAAGACCCTAAAATGGGGCAGTCGGGAACAGAATACCAATTAGTTTCCTCTTATCCTTGAGAAATTACTGTCCCTGCTGTGTATCTGAAAAAACATAAATTAATTTGACACATTTCAGAATATTAAACTGCAGCAAGTTGTGAGATGATTAACATCAGCATGAACATTCTCCAACTGTCAGAATGAACATGGTTCAGTCCTGGATGTGATTAACAGCAGCATTAACAACAGAATCCAATTCCAATTGTTGCTTGTGAACTCTCTGGTGTCTCAAGAGGTGGGACGAGTGGATGAATGTCTTCCCACAGTCAGAGCAAAGAAACGGCCTCTCCCCAGTGTGAACTCGCTGGTGTGTCAGAAGATTGGATGGATGAATAAATCCCTTCCCACACGTGGAGCAGGTGAATGACCTCTCCCCAGTGTGAACTCGCTGGTGTTTCTGGAGGCTGGACATCGGAGTGAATCCATTCCCACACACAGTACACCTGAATGGCCTCTCCTCATTGTGAACTCGATAGTGTGTTAGCAGATCAGTTGAGGTTTTGTAAATCTTCTCACATTCTGCACATTTGAAAAGTCTTTTATCCGTGTGAACCAGTTGGTGTTTAGCAAGGTAGGATGATCGTGAGAATCCCTTCCCACATACAGAGCAGGTGAATGGCCTCTCCCCAGTGTGGACTCTCTGGTGTATCAGCAATTCACTTGTGGTTTTATAACTCTTCTCACATTCAGTACATTTGAAAGGTCTGTTATCCGTGTGAACTAGTCGGTGTGTAGTGAGGTAGGATGATCGGGTGAATCCTTTCCCACACACAGAGCAGGTGAATGGTCTCTCCCCAGTGTGAGTACGTTCATGTTCAATGAGTGTCTGTGATCGTATGAACCGCTTCGCACAGTGAGAGCAACTGAATTGTCGCTCGGTGGGAACCACCTGGTGGTTTTTGCCACCAGGTCCTCGGAGCTTTTAGAGTTGTTATCACAGCCTGAGGGGTTAAAGAGCCTCTCGTCAATGTGAACTTGCTGGTGTGTCAGCAGGTGGCAGGACTGAATGAATCCCTTCCCACATACGGAGCAGCCGAATGGCCTCTCCCCAGTGTGACTGCGTCGAATATTTTCAAGCAGGGATGGATAATTGAATCCCTTCCCACAGTCCTCACACTTCCACGGTTTCTCCATGGTGCTGGATTTGTTGTGTCTCTCCAGGTTAGATGATCAGTTGAAGCTTGATCCACACACAGAACATGTGTACCGTTTCTCCCCGTTGTGAATGTTTCTATTTTTATCAGGCATTGTAACTGGTTAAAACTTTCCAGTCAGTTCACTGGAACACTCTCACTCGGGTGTGTGTTGTGTGGGTCTCGGTGCTTTTCCAGTCACACTGATGTTTCCACAGTCAGTTCACTGGAACACTCTCACTTGGGTGTGTGTGTATCTCATTGCTTTCCAGTCACACTGATGTTTGAAATATTTTCCCACCAAAAGAACAGAGAAACATTTCTCCTTCCACATTCTCCGAAGTTATTCAGATTTTGATGTAGTGAATGATTCCGTTACATCTCTGCGATGTTTTGTTTGAGTTTCCACTTGCAAAATGTTTTCTCCTAATACCCTGTAAAAGAAGTTTACAAACATCATCACTGTATAGCAATAGAAATTCAGAATAGACAATTCCAGTTTCTGTGGACTAATCTTTTATCGCTTGTTACCCCAAATAAGTGTTCCAAACAAACTGAAAGAAGACAAAATTAGCAACAAAATCACAGGGAAGCTTCCTAACTAAACCAGAATGTTGCTTCCCGTGTTTTGGAGTTGCTCTGTACCAAGTTTCCCACCAGTTGTGGAAGTTAGCAAGCGTACCAGTGGACACCACTGCTCCCTTTCAGTGAAACGTTGTAAGGCAGTCTGACAGGCGCCCAACCTCCAGAGAAACTGCTCATTGAGGTTCAACAAATTTCTGTGTTAACCAGATCCAAGAACAGGTCCAGGAGAAGTACTTCTGATTTACCCAGCCTCCTCCACACTGGACAGCCAAAGATTAGGAGCCTGGGGCTCAAGTGTAACCAAAGTTGAGGAGCAGCTCCTGCAGGAAACTATACAGAGGCTGTATCCTCTCACCCTGAGTATATCCATGGCTTCATGCACTCTTCTCGACTGCAGCCTGGGGATGGGTGAAGTTGTTTAGCTTGTTGCCAGAACGATGCTTTTTCGGGCACTAGGACCAGGCCGGGAATAGACAACGAAGCCCCGCCGATTACACACGTTTCCCAGGACAATCAGTGTCCTCTCTCCTACATTACTCTGATGGTGTTCAGAGGCTCAGAGGAGGAAAAAAATGAGGACGGTTTTGGACCTGTGGGAAAGACTAGAACAACACACTTTAAGAATGAGAGATGGGGAGAACGTGAAGGCTAAAATGAGGATAATGTTTTTGTTTCCGAGGTTCATTAGTCTGTGGAATTCACTTCCCCAGAGAACAGTGGAGGCTGGGGTATTGAATTTATTTAAGGCAGAGTTGGATGATAGATTTTTGATAGACAAGGGAGTCAATGGTTCTGGGTGATGGTGTTGCTGGTGCAGATAGGCAAGGGGAACTGAGACCACAACGAGATCAGCCCTAATTATATTGAATGGTGGAACTGGCTTGGAGGGCCGAATGGCCTGTTCGTCCTCCTAAGTCCCAGTCCAATAGGTTAAACCCAGCAGCATCTCCTCCATCTCCACTCCAGCCCAAATTGCTTCAGCATCCAATGCTCCTCCTGCTCTTAAATGATCTGCTCAGCCTTTCTGTACATGTGCATTCCAGACTTTTTGATTAAGATAGAACATAGAATTTACAGTGCAGAAGGAGGCCATTCTGCCCATCGAGTCTGCACCGGCTCCTGGAAAGAGCACCCTACCCAAGGTTAACACCTCCACCCTATCCCCATAACCCAGTAACCCCACCCAACATTAAGGGCAATTTTGGACACTAAGGGCTATTTATCATGGCCAATCCACCTAACCTGCACATCTTTGGACAGTGGGAGGAAACCGGAGCACCCGGAGGAAACCCACGCACACACAGGGAGGATGTGCAGACTCCACACAGACAGTGACCCAAGCCGGAATTGAACCTGGGACCCTGGAGCTGTGAAGCGATTGTGCTATCCATAATGCTACCGTGCTGCCCACTAAGATAGGATGCACTCACATACACGACTGTTTCTGGGTTGAACTGTGCTCCCACTTGGGAGGGGTGTTCTCTCTCTCTCTCCCTTCCGCCATGCCCCATATCAGTGTGTCCTTTTCCAGCGGTCTGTGCTGCTTGTTTGGGAGCCTTTCTGCTGATGTAGTGGTGGGCGTGTGCTGGCGTGAAATCTGGTGGTTTTGTTTTCTTGTTGATTATTCATTGTTTTCTGTTTTATAACAATAATCTTTATTGTCACAAGTAGGCTTACATTAACTGCAATGAAGTTACTCCGAAAATTCCCGAGTCGCCACATTCCGGCGTCTGTTCGGGTACACTGAGGGAGAATTCAGAATGTCCAGTTTTGGTGTATTGTGGATATTTTTCCTGTATTGCTGATTGTTTTGTATTCAGCTGTGTTCTTTTGTAATATGGAGTTGTTAATAAACTAAAATATCTGTATTCGCCCATGCAGAGAATTCTGGGTAGCATGGTCCACCATTTAAATGTAAGAAAAAAGAAAGATGATGTGTCAAAACCATAGAAAAGAAGAACAATATAAAATAACAAACATAATTTGCTTCCATTCCGCATAAGTGTCAGACAAAATTAATATATTAATTGCAATCAAATACTGTGACTTAAATCCTTCAGTTTATCATGTTTCTTCAACTGAATTTCTGAATTCAGATTCATGTTCTCATTTCTTTCCTCCTCTGAGCCTCTGAACTCGATCAGACAGAGTAATGTAGGAGAGTGGACTCTGATTGCCCTGGGAAACAGCAGCAAGAGGAGCTCACAGGCCAGAAGGGCAAGGGAGCAGTGAGGTCAGTCACGAGACATGAGGGCTGGAACCTGAGTTGCTCAGTCAAGTGAGTGAATGTCTTTTTTTTATTAGTGTCGCAAATAGGCTTACACTGCAATGAAGTTACTGTTCGGGTACACTGAGGGAGAATTCATAATGTCTATTTCACCTAACATGTGGACTGTGGGAGGAAACCGGAGCACCCGGAGGAAACCCACGCAGACATGGGGAGAACGTGCAGACTCCGCACAGACAATGACCCAAGCCAGGATTCGAACTAAGGTCCAAAAATTTATATTTTAAGAATGTCTTCCATCAACTGGGCAGTTGGCTGTTTGTCGGTACTTTGATTTCCTAAAGCTCCTGTTTCGAGTTTCAGACAGTTCTGTGCCAAGTGAGATGTGTAAAGGCTTTTCATCTTCCTCTCTGCATATTGATGTTCATTAAGGATACATAAATTGTTCTCCCTGTGTCTGCATGGATCTCAGCCCCAAAGATGTGCAGGGTAGGTGGATTGGCCACGCTAAAAAGGATTCACAAATTGATTTCCCTCTCGTTAGATATCTATTTTCCAATATTAGATGGATAGGGCTTCCCACATCGACGCTACGACCAGGAAAGCATAACAGCGCCGGTAGCCTTGTGGGTAGCACAATTGCTTCACAGCTCCAGGGTCCCAGGTTCGATTCCGGCTTGGGTCACTGTCTGTGCGGAGTCTGCACATCCTCCCCGTGTGTGCGTGGGTTTCCTCCGGATGCTCCAGTTTCCTCCCGCAGTCCAAAGATGTGCAGGTTAGGTGGAGTGGCCATGATAAATTGCCCTTCGTGTCCAAAACTGCTCTTAGTGTTGGGTGGGGTTACTGGGTTATGGGGACAAGGTGGAGGTGTTGACCTTGGGTAGGGTGCTCTTTCCAAGAGCTGGTGCAGACTCGATGGGCCGAATGGTCTCCTTCTGCACTGTAAACTCTATGATATCTATAATACTTCCTCAGGAAACTATGGAAATCCAGAATGTTCACGTTGAGTCTTATGATTTTTACAGATACAGGAAAACATGCTAGGAAAACATCCTATCTGGCTGCATCACAGCCTGCTGTGGCAACTGCTCAGCCCAAGACCATCAGAAACTACAGAAAGCAATGAACACAATTCCAGTGCTCAGCGCCTAAGTCCCACTGCTGACCACTACGCCACATGTCTCCCTCTTACTTGGATTTATATATGATTTTTATCCCACTCGCCCAATCTTCACATCATCGCAAACAGAAATCACTAGTCACTAATTGGGATGATCAATGGCGCTTCCATTACCCGGCATTCGCCGCGGTGGAGAATGTCCCCAATCGACACCGCAGGACAGCAGTGCGCAGGCGCATTTCCGGGAGTAGTTGGAGTATGCGCGGCGTGTGGTGGCGCCTGGGAAAGAGACGCTTCTTTGCCTCCTGGGCAGCGGGTAAGGATGCGGAAATCTGGAGGAAGCGATAGAGCCCACTCTGAAGTGAGAGAGTTTCTAAACACCGCGTGAAGGACCTAAACTAGGAAGACGTACCTGTAGGTCCTGCGTTTGCAGCTTCGGGTCTTTTCCTGATATCAGGCATAATTCAACAGCCGCCATCTTGATTCAAATGGAGCGGCGCGGGTGCGGTGACGTCTGCGAGGCTACGTAGTCTCGCCCGGCCAGGTCCTAGTGCCCGAAATTATAGCATCAGACTGCAGTGTCCCTCAGCTTGATTCATTTATTTGCCTGGCTAAAAGGATGGTCTCTTTCCTAATGTTCCCAATTTAAGGGCTGGTTTCCCCAGGAGATGGCTGACGTTTAAGGGGGCAGTAAATTAATATTGGGAAGAGATATATCTGATGTAGTGGACCGTCACACAGTGATGCTTTACAGCACCAGGGACCTGGGTTCGATTCCCGGCTTGGGTCACTGTCTGTGCAGAGTCTGCACGTTCTCCCCATGTCTGCATGGTTTCCTCCCGGTGCTCCGGTTTCCTCCCACAAGTCCCAAAAGACGTGCTGTTAGATGACATTGAACATTCTGAATTCTCCCTCTGTGTCCCCGAACAGGTGTCGGAGTGTGGCGAATAGGGGCTTTTCACAGTTGCTTCATTGCAGAGTTAATTCATAGAATTTACAGTGCAGAAGGAGGCCATTCGGCCCATCGAGTCTGCACCGGCTCTTGGAAAGAGCACCCTACCCAAGGTCAACACATCCACCCTATCCCCATAAACCAGTAACCCCACCCAACACTAAGGACAATTTTGGACACTAAGGGCAATTTATCATGGCCAATCCACCTAACCTGCACATCTTTGGACAGTGGGAGGAAACCGGAGCACCCGGAGGAAACCCACGCACACACGGGGAGGATGTGCAGACTCCGCACAGACAGTGACCCAAGCCGGAATCGAACCTGGGACACTGGAGCTGTGAAGCGATTGTGCTATCCACAATGCTACCGTGTTGCCCTGATGTCAGCCTACTTGTGACACTAATAAAGAATATTATGTTCTGAAGGTTAGTCTTTGGATTTCTCTTCCACAGGGAGCAGTGGAGTCAAGGGGGGTGTCATTGAATATATTGAAGCACAAGTTGGACAGATATTTTATTGACAATGGACTTAAGGGTTATGGGGTTCAGGCAGGAAAATAGAGTGAAAGCTGAGATGAGGAAGGATTTTTTCACGAGGATGTGGTGAAGCTTTGGAATTCTCTACCCCAGAGGAATGTGGAGTCTCAGTCATCAAGTATGCTCAAGACAAATATTGATAGGTTTCTAGATGTTTAAGATATCAAGGGATATGGGGATCGTGTGGGAAAATGGTGCTGAGGTAGATCGGCCAAGGATCTCATTGAATGGATGAGCAGACTCGGTGGGCCGAATGGCCTACTCTTGCTCCTATTCTAATCTCTGTGTCCTGGTCAGGAAGCAGTGAGCTGAGCTTGGATATGTTAATCAGCCTGAATCAGCACCTTCAGGAGAAATGGGAGGATGAATATTAGATACAGCAGAGTGAGACTGGAGGGAGATTGTGTGGGATGGATATTTACAGCTTTTGGAGAACGAGAGACTAAATAATGTTCCATAGAAACTAGAATTATCTGTTCTGAATTTCTATCCTGTACTAACAATGATGACTTTTGAAAATTGTTTTTAAAGGATATTGGAAGGGGAGGAATTATAGACAGAAATCTCAAACATCACGTCTCGATGTGACAAATTCGCTCGATTCCTTCTAATCCGAATATCATCGGGCTCTGAATATCATCGACGAGAAGGAGAAATGTTTGTCTGATCTGTCGGCTTCAAAAGATTTTAAATGTGAGCGTGACTTGGAAAAGCACCGAGACCCACACAACACACAACCGAGTGAGAGAGTTCCAGTGAACTGACTGTGGAAACATCAGTGTGACTGGAAAAGCACCGAGACCCACACTACACACACCCGACTGAGAGACTTCCAGTGAACTGACTGTGGAAAGAGTTTCAGCGGGTTGCACAAATTGAAAAAACACCACACCATTCACAGTGAGGAGCGACAGTGCACATATTCTGTGTGTAGCCAAGGCTTCCAGTGATTGTCTAATCTGGAGAAACACGAGGAGACCCAAAACATGGAGAAACCGTGGAAATGTGGGGACTGTGGGAAGGGATTCAGAGCCCCATCCGAGGTGGAGATTCATCAACGCAGTCACACTGGGGAGAGGCCATTCACCTGCTCTCAGTGTGGGAAGAGATTCACTCAGTTATCTAACCTTCACATACACCAGGGGGTTCACACTGGAGAGAAGCCATTCACCTGCTCTCAGTGTGGGAAGGGATTCACTCAGTTATCCAGCCTGCAGGTACACCAGCGAGTTCACACTGGAGAGAAGCCATTCACCTGCTCTCAGTGTGGGAAGAGATTCAGTCAGTTATCCAGCCTGCAGTTACACCAGCGAGTTCACACTGGAGAGAAGCCATTCACCTGCTCTCAGTGTGGGAAAGGATTCACACAGTTATCCAGCATGCAGATACATCAGCGAGTTCACACTGGAGAGAAGCCATTAACCTGCTCTCAGTGTGGGCAGAGATTCCGTGCTTTATCCAGCCTGCAGACACACCAGCGAGTTCACACTGGGGAGAAGCCACTCGCCTGCTCTCAGTGTGGGAAGGGATTCATTCAGTTATCCAACCTGCACACACACCAGCGAATTCACACTGGGGAGAGGCCATTCACCTGCTCTCAGTGTGGGAAGGGATTCATTCAGTTATCCAACCTGCAGACACACCAGCGAGTTCACACTGGGGAGAGGCCATTCACCTGCTCTCAGTGTGGGAAGGGATTCATTCAGTTATCCAACCTGCAGGTACACCAGCGAATTCACACTGGGGAGAGGCCATTCACCTGCTCTCAGTGTGGGAAGGGGTTCATTCAGTTATCCAACCTGCAGATACACCAGCGAGTTCACACTGGGGAAAGGCCATTCACTTGCTCTTAATGTGGGAAGGGATTACATTGAAAATAGGAGCTGGAAAAGGCCATTTGGCCCTTTGCGCCTGCTCTGCCATTCTTTATGATCATGGCTTATCATCCAACTCAATAGCCCAATCCCGCTTTCCCCTCCATATCCTTTGATTCCCTTCGCCCTAAGTGCTGTATCCACCTGCTTCTTGAAAACATACAACGTATTGGCCTCAACTATTTCCTGTGGTAACAAATCCCACAGGCTCACCACTCTCTTGTTGAAGAAATTTCTCCTCATCTCTGTCTAAATGGTCTACCCCGTATCCTCAGACTGCGACCTCTGGTACTGTACACTCCCGCATTGGGAAAATCTTTCCTGCATCTACCCTGTCAAGTCCTGTTAGAATATTTTAGGTTCTATGAGATCCCTCATTCTTCTGAACTCCAAGGAATACAATCCCAACCGATTCAATCTATCCTCGTACGTCAGTCCCATCATCCCAGGAATCTGGTGAACCTTTGCTGCACTCCCTCGAGAGCAAGAACATCCTTCCTCAGATAAGGAGACCAAAACTGCACACAGGTATTCTAGAAATGGCCTCGCCAAGGCCCTGTATAATGACAGAAAGATATCCCTGCTCCTGTACTCGAATCGGCTCGCAATGAAGGCTAGCATACCGTTTGCCTTCTTTACCGCCTGCTGCAGCTCCATGCTTACCTTCAGTGACTGGTGTACGAGGATACCCAGGTCTCGTTGCACATTCCCCTCTCCTAATTTATGGCCAGTCAGATAATAGTCTGCCTACTCGTTTATGCTACCAAAGTGGATAACCTCTAATTTCTCCAAATTATACTGTATCCGCCATTCATTTGCCCACTCGCTCAACTTGTCCAAATCACACCGAAGGATCTCTGCATCCTCCCCACAGCTCACCCTTCCAAGCAACTTGGTGGCATCTGCAAATTTGGAGATATTTCATTCTGTTCCTTCATCTAAATCCTTAATATATGGGGTGGCACAGATGTTAGCACTGCTGCCTCACGGTGCTGAGGACCAGGATTCAATCTTGCCCAGGAACACTGTCTGTGTGGAGACACATTCACCCCATGTCTGCTTGAGTCTCACCCCCATAACCCAAAGATGTGCAGGGTAGGCGGATTGGCCACGCTCAATTGCCCCTTAATTGAAATGAAAGAATTGGGTACTTTAAATATTTTAAAATATCATTAATATATATTGTGACTCTGTGGGGATCGAGCACCAATCCCTGCCGTACCCCACTAGTCACTGCCTTACAATTTGAAAAAGACCTATTAATTCCTATACCTTGTTTCCTGTCTGCCAACCAGTTTTCTATCCATCTCAATACAGTACTGCTGATCCCATGTGCTTTAATTTTACTCACTAATCTCTTCTGCGGGACTTGTCAAAAGCCATCTGAAAGTCCAAATATACCACCTCCACTGGCTGCCCCTCATCAACTCTACCAGTTACACCCTCGAAGAATTCCAGTAGATTTGTCAAGCATGATTTCCTCTTCATAAATTCATGCTGCTTCTGTCCGATCCTGCCACTGTTTTCTAAGTGCTTTGCTATAAAATCTTTGATAATGGATTCTAGAATTTTCCCCACTGTCGATGTCAGGCTTACTAGTCTATAATTCCTTGTTTTCTCTCCATATCACTTTTTAAATAGTGAGTTACATAAGACACCCTCCAATCTGCAGGAACTGTTCCAGAGTCTATAGAATCCTGGAAGATGACCACCAATGCATCCACTATTTCTACAGCCACTTCTTTAAGTACTTTGGGATGCAGATTATCAGGCCCTGGGGATTTATCAGCCTTCAATCCCATCAAATTCTCCAACACCATTTCTCTCCTAATATTGATGTCCTTCAGTTCCTCCCTCTCACTAATTGCGGCGTTCCCCAACATTTTTGGTATCTGATATGTGAAATGAATGAAATGAAAATCGCTTATTGTCACAAGTAGGCTTCAAATGAAGTTACTGTGAAAAACCCCTAGTCGCCACATTCCGGGGAGGCTGGTACGGGAATTGAACCCGCTCTGCTGGCCTTGTTCTGCTTTACAAGTCAGCTGTTTAGCCCACTGTGCTAAACCAGCACCTCATTTGTGAAGACAGGACCAAAGTATGTATTTATTTTCTCAGCCATTTCTTTGTTCCTATTATACATTCCCCTGTTTCTGACTGTAAGGAACCTACATTTGTCTTCACCAATCTTTTTCTCTTCCCTTACCGATAGAAACTTTTACAATCAGCCTAATTTCCTGTTTTATGCCATTTCCAACATTACCACTGCAGTTTGGGGATCTATATACGACGCCCACTAATGTTTTTGCCCCTTGGTGTTTCTCAGCTCTACCCATACAGATTCCACATTGTCGGAGCTAATATCCTTCCTCACTATTGTATTGTTTTCCTCTTTAACCATGGGCCTCATGGGTAGCACAGTGGTTAGAACTGTTGCTTCACAACACCAGGGTCCCAGGTTCGATTCCTGGCTTGGGTCACTGTCTGTGCAGAGTTTGCACATTCTCACCATGTCTGCTGGTTTTCCTCTGGGTGCTCCAGTTTTCTCCCACAAGTCCTGAAAGACTTAGGTGAGTTAGACATTCTGAATTCTCCCTCATTATACCTGAACAGGTGCCGGAGTGTGGCGACTAGGGGATTTTCACAGTAACTTCATTGCAGTGTTAATGTAAGCCTACTTGTGACAAGCATAAAAGTTATTATTAACCAGCACTGCCTTTTCCTTTTTGTCTCCCCTTCCTAAATACTGAATATATTCAGTTCCCATCCCCGCAGCCATGTCTCCATAATTCCCATTATATCACATGAGTTTACGTCTTATTTGCGCAATTCACTCGGTTATGCCATCCGCAGTCATAACAAGGAGTTCACACTGGGGAGTGGCCGTTCACCTGTCCTCAATGTGCGAAGGGATTTTGTAATTCATCGCACTGTCTGCATTTTGTTCATTCTGTTGGTCAATGGGGATGGTCAGAGGGTTTCTTTCTGCTGGTCTGGCCGGTCTCACGGCTTCATCTGCAGTGGGGTGATTCTCTCTGAGCCTTCTTGCGAATATCTCGTTGCACATTTCACAAGGATCAAAGAGAGAAAGGGTGTTTGGAGGTTAGAACATAGAACATAGAACGATACAGCGCAGTACAGGCCCTTCGGCCCTCGATGTTGCACCGACATGGAAAAAAATCTAAAGGCCATCTA
Source organism: Scyliorhinus canicula (assembly GCF_902713615.1). Lineage (NCBI taxonomy): Eukaryota > Metazoa > Chordata > Chondrichthyes > Carcharhiniformes > Scyliorhinidae > Scyliorhinus > Scyliorhinus canicula. The sequence continues at coordinate 905,614 of NW_024055820.1, read as the reverse complement.
ACCTACACTATGCCCTTATCATCCATATGCTTATCCAATAAATTTTTAAATGCCCTCAATGTTGGCATGTTCACTACTGTTGCAGGTAGGGCATTCCACGGCCTCACCACTCTTTGCGTAAAAAACCCACCTCTGACCTCTGTCCTATATCTATTACCCCTCAATTTAAGGCTATGTCCCCTCGTGCTAGCCACCTCCATCCGCGGGAGAAGGCTCTCGCTGTCCACCCTATCTAACCCTCTGATCATTTTGTATGCCTCTATTAAGTCACCTCTTAACCTTCTTCTCTCTAACGAAAACAACCTCAAGTCCATCAGCCTTTCCTCATAAGATTTTCCCTCCATACCAGGCAACATCCTGGTAAATCTCCTCTGCACCCATTCCAAAGCTTCCACGTCCTTCCTATAATGAGGCGACCAGAACTGTACGCAATACTCCAAATGCGGCCGTACTAGAGTTTTGTACAACTGCAACATGACCTCATGGCTCCGGAACTCAATCCCTCTACCAATAAAGGCCAACACACCATAGGCCTTCTTCACAACCCTATCAACCTGGGTGGCAACTTTCAGGGATCTATGTACATGGACACCGAGATCCCTCTGCTCATCCACACTACCAAGAATTTTACCATTAGCCAAATATTCCGCATTTCTGTTATTCTTTCCAAAGTGAATCACCTCACACTTCTCCACATTAAACTCCATTTGCCACCTCTCAGCCCAGCTCTGCAGCTTATCTATGTCCCTCTGTAACCTGCAACATCCTTCCGCACTGTCTACAACTCCACCGACTTTAGTGTCGTCTGCAAATTTACTCACCCATCCTTCTGCGCCCTCCTCTAGGTCATTTATAAAAATGACAAACAGCAACGGCCCCAGAACAGATCCTTGTGGTATGCCACTCGTAACTGAACTCCATTCTGAACATTTCCCATCAACTACCACTCTCTGTCTTCTTTCAACTAGCCAATTTCTGATCCACATCTCTAAATCACCCTCAATCCCCAGCCTCCGTATTTTCTGCAATAGACGACCGTGGGGAACCTTATCAAACGCTTTACTGAAATCCATATACACCACATCAACTGCTCTACCCTCATCTACCTGTTCAGTCACCTTCTCAAAGAACTCGATAAGGTTTGTGAGGCATGACCTACCCTTCACAAAACCATGCTGACTGTCCCTAATCATATTATTCCTATCTAGATGATTATAAATCGTATCTTTTATAATCCTCTCCAAGACTTTACCCACCACAGACGTTAGGCTCACCGGCCTATAGTTACCGCGGTTATCTCTACTCCCCTTCTTGAACAAAGGGACCACATTTGCTATCCTCCAGTCCTCTGGCACTATTCCTGTAGCCAATGATGACCTAAAAATCAAAGCCAAAGGCTCAGCAATCTCTTCCCTGGCTTCCCAGAGAATCCTAGGATAAATCCCATCCGGCCCCGGGGACTTATCTATTTTCACCTTGTCCAGAATTGCCAACACTTCTTCCCTACGCACCTCAATGCCATCTATTCTAATAGCCTGGGTCTCAGCATTCTCCTCCACAATATTATCTTTTTCTTGAGTGAATACTGACGAAAAGTATTCATTTAGTATCTCGCTTATCTCCTCAGCCTCCACACACAACTTCCCACCACTGTCCTTGACTGGCCCTACTCTTACCCTAGTCATTCTTTTATTCCTGACATACCTATAGAAAGCTTTTGGGTTTTCCTTGATCCTACCTGCCAAAGACTTCTCATGTCCCCTCCTTGCTCGTCTCAGCTCTCTCTTTAGATCCTTCCTCGCTTCCTTGTAAATATCAAGCGCCCCAACTGAAACTTCACGCCTCATCTTCACATAGGCCTCCTTCTTCCTCTTAACAAGAGATTCCACTTCTTTGGTAAACCAGGTTAGAAGATGTTTCATTCTCTTTTCTGTTTGGGAACCCCAAAAATCATGCCACATTGCCATGAAGATGGGCTATGGTGGTTACATGGTCCTTTTGTTTAATTTATCTTGGTGCTTCTCACAGAAAAAAACTATCAGGTTATGAGGTGCACATACCGGCTGAGGTTAGCCAAGGTCTGTGTCAGTATTTATGCTCCGCATGATCCTCCACCCGCCCCTCTACATCTCCCCCATCAGTATCTCCTTCTATTCCTTTCTCCCTCATGTATGTATCTAGCTTTACGTTCAATGGATTCATGCTGTTCACCTCAACCACTCACTGTGGGAGTGAGTTCCACATTCTCACCACTCACTGGGTAAAGAGGTTTCTGCTGAAATTCCTATTAGATTATTGAATTTCATTTCATTTTCATTTCATTTCATTGAATCCCTTCATAATATCAAAGACTTCCATCAGATCACCCATCAGTCTTCTCTTTTCCAGAAAAAAGCAGCCCCAGCCTTTCCTGAGTGTTAAATGCTCTCAGTTCTGTATATTGTGAATCTTTGTTGCACGTTATCCAGTGCCTTTATTTCCTTTTTCTAAATGGAGATCACCAATGTTGACGGTGCTCCCAGTGTAGTCTAACCCTGGTTCTAAACAAGTTGAACATTTCCTCCGTGCTTTTCAATTCTATCCCTCTAGAATGGAATCCTATATATGGAATCCTATATATACTTTAGGAAAGATGTGAAGTTCTTAGTTGAAAATTGAAATTGAAAATTGAAAATCGCTTATTGTCACGAGTAGGCTTCAATGAAGTTACTGTGAAAAGCCCCTAGTCGCCACATTCCGGCGGCTGTCCGGGGAGGCTGGTACGGGAATCGAACCGTGCTGCTGGCCTGCTTTCAAAGCCAGCGATTTAGCCCAGTGTGCTAAACAGCCCTATAGTTAGGATGTAGAGGACATTAACGAGAATGAAATGGAAAATGAAAATCACTTATTGTCAGAAATAGACTTCAAATGAAGTTATTGTGAAAAGCCCCCAGTCACCACATTCCGGTGCCTGGGGAGGCTGGTACAGGAATTGAACCGTGCTGCTGGCCTGCCTCAGTCTATAAAGCCAACTATTCAGCCCTGTGATAAAGCAGCCACTTAGATGGCACCAGAGATAAGTGACTCCAGTCAGTTGGATTGAATGGAGCAGCTGAATTTCTCTCCTGAGATCACAGCATCTGGAGGGTGGGGAATGGTGCCATTCAGTCTTGTGCGATTATGTCGGCTCTCTGTGGAGGAAGCCAGTCTGTCCATTGCCCCGTTCTATCCCCAAATCTCTGTTGGTTCATTTCTCTCAGTAACCGTCTAATTTCCTATTGAAATCCTTCCGTCATCTCTGCAACTCCGACCTCATAGGCAGTAGGTTCCAGGTTGTTCCCATTCCCTTCACATGGACACAAGGCTGCTGGAGCACAGAGGAGTCTATTTGGCCCATTTATTCCATTCCAGCTCTTTGTACAGTGACCCATTTAATCCCATAGTTCGACTATTTTGTTTTCTTTTCAGAATGCATTAAATTCCCTTTTGGAAGTTACAGTCCAGTGAGATTCCAGCACCATTTATGGACAGTGCATTACAAATCACAACAACTCGCTGTGTTTTACAACAAATAATTGTGAAATGAAATGAAAATGAAAATCGCTTATTGTCACGAGTAGGCTTCAATGAAGTTACTGTGAAAAGCCCCTAGTCACCACATTCCGGCGCCTGTCCGGGGAGGCTGGTACGGGCATATGGTGTGTCTGGATTTTCGTAGAATATTCAAAGGTGTCAATGACATGGTTCTGGCACAAAATTAAGACTCAATCTTTATCAATTATTCTGGTGAGGACACCGAGTGTAATATATCCAAGTTTGCGGACAATTAGAACAAATGTACATTTCTATAAAACCTCACTCCCACTGAACCTCCAAAAGAGTTTTAAAGGCAATGGAGTACTTTTGAAATATATTCACTGTTGTAATGTTGGAAGCTAAATACGCATGTGTAATCACATTTAGTTTTAAAATTGTTATTTTCATTATAAAAAAAATTTAGAGTACCCAATTCACTTTTTCCAATTAAGGTACAATTTAGCCTGGCCAATCCACCTACCCTGCACATCTTTGGGTTGTGGGGGTGAGACCAACAAAACCACGGGAAGAATGTGCAAACCCCACACTGCAGTGACCCAGGGTCGGGATTGAACCTAGGGCCTTGACGCCGTGAGGCAACAGTGCTACCCATTGCGCCACCTTGCTGCCCGTAAATTGTTATTTTCATAATGTATTCACTGGCCTTAGTAATAAGGTCAAGGAAGCCCTTTTATACCTCTTAATATGTGCCTTGCTGCAGCCATTTCGCCTTCTGTACCTTTTCTATATCAACTATGTATTGATTTAATCGCAAAAAACAATAATTAAATTCAAGTTTATTCAGTAGTGAACATTGATTATGATCAGTGAATTGGTGTGTTAGGTCATTATATTGCAAAGACTAGATCTTTTTTTTAAAAAATAACACGATCAACCAAAATGTTTACAGAAACTGCAGGGCTATCAGAATTTGTTTGAAAAAATAAATTACTCGATAATTTTGAGAAGTTACGAGATGTGGTGATAAGCCTGCATAGAATATTACATGTACTCAGCAGTGTGACCTCCCACCAGTAGCTGGCATCAGGCATCAGTCAGGTGACATCCGGCTACCAGCAGAAGGTTGTTTGGCATACACGAGGCCAGTCGCACATAAGCGTAATTCCAAGAGAGTCTAATGTAACTCTGTGATAACTTAGTCTGTACAGCATTCTGATCGTTACCTTACCATGTGTACAAATGATACACTAACTGAATTAGAGGAAATGTTAGAGATTTAACTGAACCACATTTTTGAAAGATTTGGCCTTCATGATGGAGAAACAGGAAAAGGCACTCAGGGAGATGAGGAAATCCAGCCTCAGTGCGGATTTGCTGTCACCCCTCCTTTCTTATACATGAACGGTATTTAGGCTGCAAAACGTTTCACACCAAAACACAGAGGGGTCAAATATAAGCATCACATAATTCTCAATTCACTTCCATTTAACTATATTTGACTTTGTTTGAAAGCTGTCTGTGGTCAAACTGAACAAAGATTCATGGGATTTGTGTTACCCAGTGAAAAGGTTTCTTTTCTTGGTCAGTCATGTTTGCAATTCAATGGTATATATTTCAGAGTTATTCAGGGTGAAGACTCGAGAGCTATTCAATTCAAAATTAAGTCATATATAACAAGTAAATATACAGATGTTCAACATTAAATAAACAAATATTGAGTAAAATTGGTGGAAATTTTCTGTAGGAAGATAAGAATGATTGAACAGAGAGCATTGTTCCGTTAGATATTTACTGAACAAATGCTAAAGTTCAATATAAGTTCTATATCTTATGGTCTTACAAATTGAGACATCTGTTTTAAAGGAACAGCTGTCTTCATGTAATAAGTGACCTGGCCTTCCAGCCGAACCATTGAAAGCTGCAGCAAGGCTGTGCAGTTGAACGTTGCACAGGTCCATTAGTACTGTGCTTCCAGCTGTTTCTGTAGCATGGAAGTTATCACATTCACCTAACGCGCAAAAGGTGTCTGGTTCAAAACTAGCAGAAGCATTAAATACTTCTCATTTATGATGTGGAGATGCCGGCGTTGGACTGAGGTGGACACAGTAAGAAGTCTTACAACACCAGGTTAAAGTCCAACACGTTTGTTTAGAATCACTAGCTTTCGGAATGCAGCTCCTGCCTCAGGTGAATGAAGATGTGGGTTCCACAAACAAATATGTAGAAAAATTCAATGATGCAAATTGGTACTTTGAATGCGAGTCTTTGCAGGTAATTGTCTTTACAGGTCCATACGGTGCGACTAGAGAGAGGGATAATCACAGGTTACAGAGGTGTGAATTGTCTCAAGCCAGGACAGTTGGCAGGATTTCACAAGCACATGTAATGTGACATGAATCCAGGGTCCCAGTTTAGGCTGTACTCATGTGTGCGGAACTTGGCCATCAGTTTCTGTTCGGTCGCTCTGCGTTCTCACACGTCCTGAAGGCCAAACGCTTACCCAAAGATCAGAGGCTGAATGCCCTCGACTGCTGAAGTGTTCGCTGACTGGAAGGGAACATTCCTGCCTGGCGATTGTTGCGCGATGTCTGTTCGTCCGTTGTCGCAGTATCTGTTTGGCCTCGCCAATGTACCGCTCCTCTGAACATCCTTTACTGCAGAGTATGAAGTATATAATGTTGGCCGAGTCGCACCATTACACGTGTTCTCACGTGTAATGTTGGTACCCATGTTAATGATCTGGCACGTCTTGCAGAGGTTGCCATGGCACGGTTGTGTGGTGTCAAGATCGCTGTTCTCCTGAATGCTGGGTAGTTTGCTGCAATCAATGGTCTGAGGTTGTGCAGTTGTTTGGAGGCAAGCAGTGTTGATGGTCTTGGCAAGATGTTCGTCTTCATCGATGATGTGTTGAAGGCTGAAAAGAAGATGTCATAGTTTCTCCGCTCCAGCGAATTCATCAGGCAAATGAGGCACCGGGAGTTTTTCCACAGACCCCAAGAGGCCTACAGCGAACCCAATGAGACAACCAATGAACCGGAACAGCGGACTAAGCGAACTGTGGGACTGGAAGATCCAGCCAGCAGCAAGGATTTGAAAACCCCACCCATTGAAACAATCCGATCAGCTGATTCTACAGCTCCTCTTCCACTAAACCACTCAGAAGAACTGCCTCAAAGACTTTCTTGTCCAAATTCTGAACTCGCATCTTTCCCCTCTTTACCTGTTGTTTCCCATCATTACATATTACATAGAATTTACAGTGCAGAAGGAGGCCATTTGGCCCATCGAGTCTGCACCGGCTCTTGGAAAGAGCACCCTACCCCTACCCATAAGACCATAAGACATAGGAGTGGAAGTAAGGCCATTCGGCCCATCGAGTCCACTCCACCATTCAATTATGGTTGATTTCAACTCCATTTACCCGCTCTCTCCCCATAGCCCTTAATTCCTCGAGAAATCAAGAATTTATCAATTTCTGTCTTAAAGACACTCAATGTCCCGGCCTCCACCGCCCTCTGTGGCAATGAATTCCACAGACCTACCACTCTCTGGCTGAAGAAATTTCTCCTCATCTCTGTTCTAAAGTGACTCCCTTTTATTCTAAGGCTGTGCCCCCGCGTCCTAGTCTCCCCTGCTAATGGAAACAACTTCCCTACGTCCATCCTATCCAAGCCATTCATTATCTTGTACGTTTCTATTAGATCTCCCCTCAACCTCCTAAACTCCAATGAATATAATCCCACGATCCTCAGATGTTCATCGTATGTTAGGACTACCATTCCTGGGATCATCCGTGTGAATCTCCGCTGGACCCGCTCCAGTGCCAGTATGTCCTTCCTGAGGTATGGGGCCCAAAATTGCTCACAGTATTCTAAATGGGGCCTAACTAGTGCTTTATAAAGCCTCAGAAGTACATCCCTGCTTTTATATTCCAAGCCTCTTGAGATAAATGACATCATTACATTTGCTTTCTTAATTACGGACTCAACCTGCAAGTTTACCTTTAGAGAATCCTGGACTAGGACTCCCAAGTCCCTTTGCACTTTAGCATTATGAATTTTGTCACCGTTTAGAAAATAGTCCATGCCTCTATTCTTTTTTCCAAAGTGCAAGACCTCGCACTTGCCCACGTTGAATTTCATCAGCCACTTCTTGGACCATTCTCCTAAACTGTCTAAATCTTTCTGCAGCCTCCCCACCTCCTCAATACTACCTGCCCCTCCACCTATCTTTGTATCATTGGCAAACTTGGCCAGAATGCCCCCAGTCCCGTCATCTAGATCGTTAATATATAAAGAGAACAGCTGTGGCCCCAACACTGAACCCTGCGGGACACCACTTGTCACCGGTTGCCATTCCGAAAAAGAACCTTTTATCCCAACTCTCTGCCTTCTGTCTGACAGCCAATCGTCAATCCATGTTAGTACCTTGCCTCGAATACCATGGGCCCTTATTTTACTCAGCAATCTCCCGTGAGGCACCTTGTCAAAGGCCTTTTGGAAGTCAAGGTAGATAACATCCATTGGCTCTCCTTGGTCTAACCTATTTGTTATCTCTTCAAAGAACTCTAACAGGTTTGTCAGGCACGACCTCCCCTTACTAAATCCATGCTGACTTGTCCTAATCCGACCCTGCACTTCCAAGAATTTAGAAATCTCATCCTTAACGATGGATTCTAGAATTTTGCCAACAACCGAGGTTAGGCTAATTGGCCTATAATTTTCCATCTTTTTTCTTGTTCCCTTCTTGAACAGGGGGGTTACAACAGCGATTTTCCAATCCTCTGGGACTTTCCCTGATTCCAGTGACTTTTGAAAGATCATAACTAACGCCTCCACTATTTCTTCAGCTATCTCCTTTAGAACTCTAGGATGTAGCCCATCTGGGCCCGGAGATTTATCAATTTTCAGACCTTTTAGTTTCTCTAGCACCTTCTCCTTTGTGATGGCAACCATATTCAACTCTGCCCCCTGACTTTCCTGAATTGTTGGGATATTACTCATGTCTTCTACTGTGAAGACTGACGCAAAGTACTTATTAAGTTCCTCAGCTATTTCCTTGTCTCCCATCACTAGATTACCAGCGTCATTTTGGAGCGGCCCAATGTCTACTTTTGCCTCCCGTTTGTTTTTAATGTATTTAAAGAAACTTTTACTATCATTCCTAATGTTACTGGCTAGCCTACCTTCATATTTGATCCTCTCCTTCCTTATTTCTCTCTTTGTTATCCTCTGTTTGTTTTTGTAGCCTTCCCAATCTTCTGACTTCCCACTACTCTTTGCCACATTATAGGCTCTCTCTTTTGCCTTGATGCATTCCCTGACTTCCTTTGTCAGCCATGGCTGCCTAATCCTCCCTCTGATAACCTTTCTTTTCTTTGGGATGAACCTCTGCACTGTGTCCTCAATTACTCCCAGAAACTCCTGCCATTGCTGTTCTACTGTCTTTCCGACTAGGCTCTGCTTCCAGTCGATTTTCGTCAGTTCCTCCCTCATGCGCCTGTAATTACCTTTATTTAACTGTAAAACCTTTACACCCAAGGTCAACACCACTTTATCCCCATAACTCAGTAACCCCACCTAACACTAATGGCAATTTTGGACACTAAGGGCAATTTATAATGGCCAAACCACCTAACCCGCACATCTTTGGACTGTGGGAGGAAACCGGAGGAAACCCACGCACACACGGGGAGGATGTGCAGACGCCGCACAGACAGTGACCCAAGGCGGAATCGAACCTGGGACCCTGGAGCTGTGAAGCGATTGTGCTATCCACAATGCTACCATGCTGCCCATCATGCTCTCTCAGTGCTCATCTTGTCTGTGAGATTTACCCTTTGCTCCTTTGACCCAATTCTCACAAATTTATTTAACATCCAACTTCCACAATTATATAATTTACAGTGCAGAACAGGCCATTCGGCACATCGAGTCTGCACGGGCCCTTGAACAGAGCACCCTTCTCAAGTACACACCTCCACCCTATCAGTACGGGATAGAAATTCTGAACAGTTAATTCCTGTTCCTGCGGAATATTTTAGTCTCTCTTCTTTCACCAAAGCTGTAAATCCCCGTCCCACACACTCTCCCTCCTCCCTGGGCTGAAATCCAAATAAAGTATTAGATCATTATTTCTGTATCCTTTTACCAAAGTTATATAATTAGAGGTAAGAATATTCTTCATAAGTCACTTCATTCATGACTTGTGACAGACATTAATCTGAATCACCCTGACTGACCAGACAGAATAACAGAGGTGAACCTTGTGTCCAGAACTGACCATGTGGAGATTTGATGAGCAATCGCGAAGGACGTTTCTCCAAATCTTCCAGGGTTTCCTTTGTTCTTCCTTGCCCGCTCGAACTAAGTTATACCGGATATCAGACTCGGGGTCCATTCTGGTTCTCTTCCTACTGACTAAATAACTTCAATCAAATATGGAGAAGACTGAATCCACTGTTCGGTCCCTGCTCCAAACTCCATTCCTGACATACCAACTCCATCCCTCTCCCTGGCAACAGTCTGAGACTTAGCCAGTCTCTTTGTAAATTTGGTTTCATACTTGATCCAATATGAGCTTCTGACCTCATAGAATTTACAGTGCAGGAGGCCATTTGGCCCATCTAATCAGCACTGGCTCTTGCTAAGAGCACCCAAACTAAGCCCACACCTCCACCTATCCCCGTAACCCCCCCTAACCTTTTTAGATAATACGGCAATTTACCATCGTAACCTCCAGATTCGACAATTCCATTACATACCTGGCTGCTCTCCCACATTCTACCTCTGGAAACTTAAATACATCCAAAAGTCTGCCACCCATGTCTTAATTCACAGTAAGTTCCTTCCCCTGTGATCCCTGTGCTCCGAGACTTGCATTCGCTCCCAGTCAATTCTCACCCTTGTTTTCAAATCCCTCCATGGACTTGTCTCTTCCTGTGTCTGTCATCTCCTCCAGCTCCACAACCCCCTGAGATATCTGCACACCTCTGATCCTGGACTCTTGTACACCCCCAATTCTAATTACTCCGCCATGGTTTTCAGTTCCCTCGGCCCCAAGCACTGAATTCCCTCCCTGAACCTCCCCGTCTCCACCTCACTTACCTCCTTTCAGACTCTTTAAAGCTCACCTCTTTGACCAAGTTTTTGGTCACCTACCCTAATATCTCCTTTTGTGTCTGGGTGTCTCACTTTGTTTTATAATGTTCCTGTGAAGTTGACTGGGATGATTTATGATGTTAAAGGTGTTATATAAATAGAAGTTGTTGTTGTTGACTGGAACCCTGACCTCCTGTTTTACAATATCCCATTGGTTTCACAACAAACTCTATCTCTGATGTTTTGCCCCCTGCGGGTTTGCAGCTTCTATAAAGACGGCGGCCGTTAACTCAGGCCTGTCACCGGGAGCAGGCCGCAGCTGTCCCCCAGCTCGATTCAAACCCGGGCCCGGAAACTTCTTATTGGGGTTTGGAGCATCCACAATGTTTCAGTGAAACCTGCCACTTCGCGGCTCTGCTAAGAGACCTGCTCCTTTTGCGGCCTGGTGGAGACCGTGGAGCACGTTTATGTTGTCTGTCCGAGGCTGCACCCCCTCTTTGATTTCTTGACGTTGTTGTTGAGGTTTTATTTGCACTTCAGCCCCACGCTCCTGATCTATGGACATCCGGTGCGGCGAGGGGCAGGGAAGGCGGAGGACGTCCTCGTGAACCTGCTCCTGGACCTGGCCAAACTAGCCATTTATCGGTCCAGGCAGCGGGCGAGCGAGGGGGTCGTCCAGCCCGACTGTCTGCCCCTCTTCCGCGGCCGGCTGTCCCTGGAGAGGGAGCATGCGGTGTCCACGGGCACACTGGAAGATTCCCGGGCTCGGTGGGCACCGCAGGGGTTGGATTGCTTTATCTACCCCGATTTTCACACTCTAATTTGACGGGTTTTAGATAAGTTTCTGTTCCCTTTCTTGTTCCATTTGGGTTGTGCTCCACTCGTTGTTTTAGCAGCACTCCCTTCTTTTGTTTTATCCATTATTTACTTTATTTTCTTTTGCTTAGTTCTTTTCACACCCAGCATCATGCTAAGGCAGATGCTGGCTTAATCCTGCATATGAACATAAATGTGCAGGTCTCAAAACTCACAAAATCATTAAAAAAAACGAACATCAACCTCAGACATAAACTAAAGTAGTGAAGCCCCAAAACAGCTTCAGTGAAACCTCCCGGCCGAGTCCAGCATCGGCACTGCGCATGCCCGAACTCACAATGCCCTGGGAATGATTGACGGCAGCTCTGATCCAATAGGAAGAGAGGGATGGGCCTGGAGGACCCAGTGGTTGTAGCGGGTCCTCCAACCAATCGGAGTGACTGAGGGGCGGGGTCTGAGCCCGGTCTCCCACGTGAGGTGGAGCATGCACTGTGCCGAGTCCAGTTCAGAATTCAGGTGGTGGGCTGGAGATCCCTGGTCAGATCCCGCTCGGTGAGTCATGAGGGAGGGATGGAGCCGGCGGATGGGTCGGGAGGCTTCATAAACACTCCGTGTCACCCCGAATACGAATCTCGGATTTGCAGTTGAACCGGCGAAAGTTGCTCGGCCTTTTCACCGAGATAGGCCCGGGTGGCCTGGCGCATGCGTACGGAGCGAGAGTCCCGGCTTTGCTCCGCCTCCCATTCACTCTGATTGGCTGGAGGACCAGCCGCACCGGTTAGTCCTCCAGCACCGCCCCCTGAGTTGGAGCAAACCCTTCAGCTTCATCCAACAGATAGAACATAGAAACATACAGCACAGAATAGGCCCTTCGGCCCACGATGCTGTGACCAACCTTTGTCCTAGATTAATTCTAGATTATCATAGAATTTACAGTGCAGAAGCGGCCCATCGAGTCTGCACCGGCTCTTGGAAAGAGCACCCTACCCGAGGTCAACACCTCCACCCAACCCCATAATGCAGTAACCACACCCAACACTAAGGGCAATTTTTGACACTTAAGGGCAATTTATCTTGGCCAATCCACTGAACCTGCACATCTTTGGACTGTGGGAGGAAACCAGAGCACCCGGAGGAAACCCACGCACGCACGGGGAGAATGTGCAGACTCCGCACAGACAGTGACCCAAGCCAGGAATCGAACCTGGGACCCTAGAGCTGTGAAGCAATTGTGCTATCCACAATGCTACTGTGCTGCCCTTAAGAACAAATTAATCTACACTTCATTATTCTACACTTCATTATTCTACCATAATCCATGTACCTCTCCAATAGCCGCTTGAAGGTCCCTAATGTTTCCGACTCAACTACTTCCACAGGCAGTGCATTCAATGCCCCCACTACTCTCTGGGTAAAGAACCTACCTCTGACATCCCCCCTATATTTTCCACCATTCGCCTTAAATTTATGTCCCCTTGTAATGGTTTGTTCCACCCGGGGAAAAAGTCTCTGACTGTCTACTCTATCTCTTCCCCTGATCATCTTATAAACCTCTATCAAGTCATCCCTCATCCTTCTCCGTTCCAATGAGAAAAAGCCAAGCACCCTCAACCTTTCCTCATAAGACCTACTCTCCATTCCAGGCAACATCCTGGTAAATCTCCCTTGCACCTTTTCCAAAGCTTCTACATCCCTCGTAAAATGAGGTGACCAGAACTGCACATAATACTCCAAATGTGGCCTTACCAAGGTTTTGTACAGCTGCATCATCACCTCACAGCTCTTAAATTCAATCCCTCTGCTAATGAACGCTAGCACACCATAGGCCTTCTTTACAGCTCCATCCACTTGAGTGGCAACTTTCAAAGATCTATGAACATAAACCCCAAGATCTCTCTGTTCCTCCACAGTGCCAAGAACCCTTCCGTTAACCCTGTATTCCGCATTCATATTTGTCCTTCCAAAATGGACAACCTCACACTTGTCAGAATAGAAGTCTTACAACACCAGGTTAAAGTCCAACAGCTTCAAATCACTAGCTTTCGGAGCACTGCTCCTTCATCAGGTGAATGAAGAGGTATGTTCTAGAAACATATATATAGTCAAAGATGGAAACAATGCTTTGAATGCGAGCATTTGCAGGTAATTAAGTCTTACAGAGATAGGGGTATAGCCTAGTTTGCGGGCTACTTGAATAAATGTACATTTCTATAAAACCTTGCACTGCCACTGAACCCTCTGAAGTCTTTTAAAGCCAATGAAGTACTTTTGAAACATATTCACTGATGTAATGTAAGAAGCTGTAAGTTAGTATGTGTAATCACATTTAGTTTTAAAATTGTTATTTTCATAGTGTATTCACTGTCATTGGTAACAAGTAGTCTTACTGTGCTCACCCCAGTCCAACGCCGGCATCTCCACATCATTGGTAACAAGGTCAAGGAAGCCCTTTTATACCTCTAACACGTGGCTTCCTGCAGCCTTTTGTACCTTTTCTATATTAACTATGCATTGATTTGATAGCAAAAAACACTTTTATACCTCTAACATGTGGCTTCCTGCAGCCATTTCACCTTCTGTACCTTTTCTATATTAACCATGTATTGATTTCATACCATAAAACAATAATTACATTGATGATTATTCAGTGGTGAACATTAATTATCATTAGTGAATTGGTGTATTCGGTAATTATATTACAAAGGCTAGATCTTTATTTTTAAAAATAACACCTTCAACCAAAATGTTTCCAGAAACTGCAGAGATATCAGAATTTGATTGAAAAAGTAAATTACTCCATAATTTTGTGAAGTTACTGGACATCATATTCTGCCAAGACTGTGTGGGCCAGGCAGTAGAGTAATGGTATTGTTACTGGGCTAGTAATCCAGAGACCCAGGTTAATGATCTGGGATCCAATCTGCCTATGATAGATATTGAAATTGAATAAAAGTCTCAAAGTATAAGTCTAATGGTGACATTGTCGACTGTTGTAAAAACCCGTCGTGTCCTTCAGGAATTCTGCTCTCCTTACGTGGTCTGGCCTACACTTTACTCCAGATCCACAGCAATGTCATGGTTGATTTGTAAGTGCCCTCTGAAATAGCCTCACAAGACACGCAGTTCAAGGGTAATTGGAATGAGCAGTAAATGCTGGCCCAGCCAGTGACGCCCACCTCCCATGAATGAAGAATTTTGAAGAAGGCTCAGTGAGGTACAGTGAAAAGTATTTTTTCCATATAAATTTAAAGTACTGTTCCAATAAAGCTCAAAGGAAACTTGAGAAACAGAACCTCATGTTTGATCAGGCAATTTATCTTTTATTTGTATAAATTTAGAGTACCCGATTATTTTTTTTCCAAATTAAGGGGCAATTGAACATGGCCAATCCGCCTAACGTGCACAATTTTGTGTTGTGGGGTTGAAATCCACGCAGACATGGGGAAAATGTGCAAACTCCACATGGACAGTGATCCAGGGCCGGGATTCGAACCTGAGCCCTCGGTGCCGCAGTCCCAGTGCTAACCACTGCACCATATGGTGCCCTGTATTCATTAAAAATTACTGTATTAATTAGCTAAAAGTCTGCAACAGATGATTAAATAAGTGGTGATCATTAATTGAGTTACAATTAGTGAAACAATTTTTTTAATGCATTGGACGTGGGCGTCGCAGGCTGTGCCAGCATTTATTACCCATCCCTAATTGCCCTTGAGGGCTGGTAAGAGTCAACCACATTGCTATGGGTCTGGAGTCACATGTAGGCCAGACTGGGTAAGGACGGCAGATTTCCCTCCCGAAAGTACATTAGTGAACCAGCTGGTTTCATAGACTTTTAATTCCAGAAATTTTATTGAGTTTAAATTCCATCACCTGTGGTAGTAGGATTCAAACCCGGGTCCCCAGATCATTATCCTGGGTTTATGGATGACTAGTCCAGCGACAATACCACTACACCACTGCCTCCCCACTGTGTAACTGGTTAAAGCTCTTTCCACAGTCAGTTCACTGGAACACTCTCACTCGGGTGTGTGTTGTGTGGGTCTCGGTGCTTTTCCAGTCACACTGATGTTTCCACAGTTAGTTCACTGGAACACTCTCACTTGGGAATGTGTTGTGTGAGTCTCGGGCTTTTTCAGTCACACTGATGTTTGAAATCTTTTCTCATTGAGAACAGAGAAACATTTCACCTTCCACATTCGAAGGATGATACTCAGGGCCTGATGAATCAACTGACTTCTGTCCGACCTTGATGCAATACTTAGTCTCAATTTACCGAATACAAACCTTCTATTGTCCCGGAAAAAGAGTTTACAAAACTACGGTACTGAGGACCCGGGTTTGAAACCCGGCCCTGGGTCAATGTCCGTATGGAGGTTCTGTTCCACGAGTTTCCTTTGAGCTTTATTGGAGCAGTGCAGGAGGCTGTGGACAGAGTGGGAGTGGGGCAGGGAATTAAAATGTTAAAATGATCAGAAGCTCAGGATTATGTTTGCAGACTGAATGGTGATGTTCCACAGTCACCCAATCCAGATTTAATCTCCTCAGTGTAGGGGAGACCAAATCGTGAGCAGTGAATACACAACACTGGATAGCAAGAAGTACAAGTAAATCACGGTCACCTGGAAAGTGTGTTTGGAATCCTGGAATATGGGAAGGATGGCGATGAACTGGTGATTGTTCCATCTGTTGTGTCTGCATGGAAATGGTTTACAGTGCTGTTCATAAGAACACATGAAATGGAAGCGGGGGGAGCCTAGATGGATCCTCGAGCCACTGCATTTCTTGCTGGCTGTAACCTGCCCTTTGAGGCACCATTCTGATACACTTTCCTGTATCGTCCCCAGTCCTTCCAGATCCATTTTATGATATGGATACATTAGCTCAACCTCCTGTGAACTAATTTAGTCTGGCCCAGTGTCACCGAGCTGAAATCCAGTCTTTCTCTGAACATTATTCTTAATGCCACAGCTGACAGGTTAAGAGTTTAGCAGTAAGTGGAAGAGGCAAGTTTGTAGATGCTCTGCAGTGTTACAGACTGGCTCGTTGGATCTTGTTCTGTCCCATCTTACATTCAGCTGACAGTAAAATGACTAAAATACTGCAACATACAGGCATTTGGTGCACCGGTGAGTTTGCTGCTCAGATTAGTTAAAGTCTCCATATTGGAAAATGGATCTCGAAGGACTGGAGAAGATGCAGGAAAATATATTTCAATTATGCCTGAACTGGCAGGTTATACCCAGCAAGAAAGATTGGACAGGGCATCACCTTTTCTCTGGAAAAGGGAATGAAGGATGACCTAATCCTGCAAGATTATGAAAAGGTTTGATATGATAGACAAGTGGAAGGTGTTTACACTGGATAAGAATAAATATGAGTTAGTCATTAATTAATCTAATGTGCTGTTCAGAGGGAGATCACTCACACACTTCATGTGTGCAAAGAAATGGAGCCGGTGGGTAGCCGGGAAGCAATAGAAGCAGCGGAGTGACTTGGGGAGGCTTCAGAAAAACCCTGAGGAGGCTTCAACTCCCGAGTAAAATGTTAACGGTGCGGTCTTAACGGGCACCGAATAGAGTGAGAGCTGAGCGGTGACAGGCCCAGGTTACCGGCCGCCATCTTTACAGAGGACAAGGTGCCGCAGGGCGCATGCGCTGTGAGCCTGGACCGGATGCCAACTCTCCCGGATTGACTGACTGGAGTCTCCAGGATTTTATTTTATTCATTTGTGGGAGTCACTGGCTGGGCCAACATTTATTGCCCGTCCCTAATTTCCCTCAAACCGAGTGACTGGCTCGGCCATCTCGGAGGGCATTTAAAGAGTCAACCACATTGCTGTGGTTTGGAATCGTGTCGGCCAGACCAGGTAAGGATGGCAGATTTTCTTTTCTATTCATTCCTGGGATGTGGGTGTCGCTGGCTGGGCCAGCATTCACTGCCCATCCCTAATTACCCTTGAACTGAGTGAATCTCAGAGCATTTTAAGAGTCAACCAGCTGACTGTAGATCTGGAGTCACATGTAGGCCAGACCAGGTAAGGATAGAAGATTTCTTTCACTGAAGGACAGGAGTGAACCAGATGGGTCTTTGCAACAATTGACAATGGTTTCATGGTCACCACTGGACTTTCAATGAATTCAAAATTTTACTTTCTGCCTTCGTGAGATTCATGCCTGTGTGGCTGGGAAATCATTAGGACAGTAAAGAAGATTTTTATATAATTTTCTTTGAACATTTCTCTTAAGCAGATATAAAAATTTTGAAAATGGGATAAAGGTTGATTGGCTGTCAGTCAATCACTGTCCTGTAAGGTAATGAGTCCTTTTGCTTCCCAATTGGCTGAGGAAGGCAGTGTGTCACAAGGATGGATGTGTTGACCGATTAATGGCTGGAGGATGGGGGCAGGTCATGTGATCAAACCTCCAAGAATACATTTAATCAAAGTTGGCGAGGAGAGAATGTTGTGAATTTCTATCCTAAACTGACAGTGAGGTTTCTGTAAATTTACAGGATACTGGAAGAGGTTTAATAGACGGGAAACTCAAACCAAACGTCACATCGCGATCTGACAGAGTCACTCGGTTCATCAGAACCTGAATTTCAGCAGCATCTGGGTGTGGATGGTAAAAGGTTTGTCTGTTCTGTCTGTGAGGGAAGATTTCAGGTCTCAGTGTGACTGGAAAAGCCCCGAGATTCTCAAACCCTGGTTAGACCAAACCTGGAGAACTGTGTTCAGTTCTGAACAACAAACCTGAGGAAGGATAGAATTGCCTCGGAGGGAGTGTAGCACAGATTTACCTGAGTGATATCTGAACCCCCCCAGGGTTAAATTACAAAACTAGATTACACAAACGAGTCAGAGACATGATGGCACAGAGAATGGCATTCGGCCCATTGAATCCATGCTAGCTCTCTGGAGCAATCCAGTCAGTGCCATCCTCCTGCTCCATCCCTGTATCCTCGCAGGTTTATTTCCCTCAAATCCAATTTCCTTTTGAAATCAAATGATTCATGTATCTATTTTCAAACTCCCTGATAGGCAGCAAGTTTCAGGTCATTGCCGCTCGCTGTGTAAAAACATATCTCATATCACCTCTAATCTCCTGTACCTTTTACATACAAACTAGGAACAGGCCACTCGGCCCCTCAAGCCTGATCAGTATTCAATAAGATTGCGGCTGATCTCATTCTAACCTCAACTTCTAACCTCAACATTCTAACCTCAACTGAGGGGCTGTTTAGCACAGGGCTAAATCGCTGGCTTTGAAAGCAGACCAAGGCAGGCCAGCAGCATGGTTCGAATCCCATAACAGCCTCCCCGAACAGGCGCCGGTATGTGGTGACTAGGGGCTTTTCACAGTAACTTCATTGAAGCCTACCGTGACAATAAGTGATTTTCACTTCATTTTTTTTCATTTCAACTCCACTTTCCTGCCGACCCCGATAACCTTTCACCCCATGCCCATCAAGAATCTATCCAGCTCTGCCTTAAACATATTCAAGGACTTTGCTTCCACTGCCTTTTAAGAAGTCTTACAACACCAGGTTAAAGTCCAACAGGTTTGTTTCAAACCTGATGGACTTTAACCTGTTGTTGCAAGACTTCTAACTGTGCTCACCCCAGTCCAATGCCGTCATCTCCACGTCGTGACTGCCTTTTAAGGACGCGAGGTCCAAATTCTTACAACCCTCAAGAGAATAAAAAATCCACATCTCCATCTGAAATGGGGGCCCCTTATTTTGCAACAGTGACCCCCTTGTTCCAGATTCTCCCACAAGAGGAAACATCCTCTCTACATTGACCCTGCCAAGACCCCTCAGGATCTTTTATAGTTCAATCCAGGTTTTACCCAAAACTTTTAATCTGTGACCTGACTGCTTGTACGATCAGTGAATGGAAACAGAGTTTCTTTGTCCACCTGATCGAATCCTGGCATAATCTTGTGTACCTGAATCAAATCTCCCCTCAACCTCCTTTGCTGGAACCATTCTGGTAAATTTCCTCTGCACCTTCTCCAAGAACCTTCACTTCCTTCCTTTTTTTTAAATTTTAGAGTATCCAATTCATTTTTTTCCAATTAAGGGGCAATTTAGCGTGGCCAATCCACCTAGCCTGTACATCTTTGGGTTGTGGGTGCAAAACCCACACAAACACAGGGAGAATGTGCAAACTTTACATGGACAGTGACCTGGAGCTGGGATCGAACCTGGGACTTGGGCGCTGTGAGGCAGCAGGGCTAACGTTCTGCACCAACGTGCTGCCCACTTCACATCCTTCCTGAAGCGTGGTGACCCGAGCTTCATAGAATTCCTACAGTGCAGAATCATAGAACTCACAGTGCAGAAGGAGGCATTTCAGCCCATCAGGTCTGCACTGGCCCTTGCAAAGAGAACCCTCCTTCAACTTAAGCCCACGCCTCCGCACTGTCCCCGTAACCCAGTGACCCCGACTAACCTTCGGACACTAAGGGGCAATTTAGCATGGCGAATCCACCTAACCTGCACATCTTGGGACTGTGGGAGGAAACCCACACAGACACGGGGAGAAAGTGCAAACTCCAGACATAGTCACTGAGATTCGAATTGAACCCGGGACCATGGAGCTGTGAGGCAGCAGTGCTAACCACTTTGCCACCAGAAGCATAGTTTCAGCATCAATATTTCAATTTATGAAGCTCAAGGTCAAATATGCTTTGTCTTAATATGTCTTGTACAAAATCCCTCTTCACCTCTTTCTCTCTCCTCCCAAAGAGGTCAATTTAGTTTTATAACAATCCAGCAGTTTTCATGGTCACTTTTTCCCAGTGCCGGCCCCACAAATGACCAGAATCAATCAGCAATTTCACAACCTGCCTTTGTATTTTTGTGGGTTCTCTCTCACTCCCTATTTTCTGTTTTAAATCACTTTCACAGGGTGTTCAAAGGAGAGGTTTCAAAGTCCGGAAAATCAAACCAAGCATCACGCCAGGATCTGACAGAATCCTCATTTTATCATATCCTGAATATCAGCGGATTTTGAACATGGAAGGAACAAGCATCATTGACAGTGGGGAGAAACCGTACTTGATTTGTGTGTGTGGACGAGGATTCGCTCTATCATCAGGCCTCACAGGCCACAAATGCAGTCACACTGAGGGGAAACCACGGAAATGTGCAGACTGTGGGAAAGGATTCATTTCCCCATCCAAGCTGGAAGCTCATCGACGTAGCCACACTGGAGAGAGACCATTCACCTGCTCCAAGTGTGGGAAGAGATTCATTGTTTCATCGGCTCTGCAAAATCACCAGCGAATTCACACTGGGGAGAGACCGTTCGCCTGCTCCACGTGTGGGAAGAGATTCACCCAATCATCCACTCTGTCCACACACCAGCGAATTCACACTGGAGAGAGACCGTTCACCTGCTCAGAGTGTGGGAAGGGATTTACTATTTCATCCGACCTGCTGAGTCACCAGCGAGTTCACACTGATGAGAGACCGTTTCAATGTCCAGACTGCGGGAATAGCTATAAAACGTCTGGAAATCTGACACGCCATCAACGTGTTCACACTGACGAGAGACCGTATAGGTGCTCCCACTGCGGGACTGGGTTCACACAATTAATTCAGCTCACTATACATCAGCGAACCCACACTGGGGAGAGGCCATTCACCTGCTCCAAGTGTGGGAAGGGATTCACTGCCTCATCCTCCCTACTGAGACACCAACGAGGCCACAAGTAAGGGCTGCGATTGGGTTTTGATGTTCCTCACATTCAGGACTGAACTATGTTCGTTTGGGTCTCTTTCTGCTGATAACAATTCCAGCCCATTTACAGGGGCTAATATTCTGGCTAAAAGTCTAATAAATTAGATTTGTGTAAAATACGCAGTGTGTTGAAACTTTTTACTATCTCTGACACAAGTTAGTTCCTTTTGAAGTACTCTCACTCTCCCCTGTCTCTTCCATCCTCACCTCCAACAAGAAGTGTGAGGAGCTTGTGGAGCTTCTTTGTGACTGAGATTGAGTCAATCCGATCAGCTTCACTCCCTTCCACGAGCCCGCCGGACCAAACTGTCTCTAAATTTCATCCTTTCCCGAGCCCTGAACCCACATCTTTCTCTAGTTTCTCTCCCATCTCCCCTCATGCCCTCTCAGAGCTCATCTTGTCCATGAGACCCAGCTCCTGCTTCATTGACCCTATTCCCACTGAGCTACTGATCAGCCAACTACCCTGTGTCCATGGATATTGTCAACATTTCTCTCTCTTCAGGTACTGTCTCTCTGTCCTTCAAATCTGCCATCATCACCCCCTCCTCAATAAAACAAACCCTTGACCCTGCCATCCTTACAAATCACTGCCCCATCTTCAACCTCCCGCTCCTCTCCAAACTCTTTGAACATGTTGTCACTCCCAAATCCTTGCCCATCTTTCCCAGAACTCCCATGTTTGAATCCTTTCAATCAGGTCCTTGCCCTGTCACAGTTGTGAAATACAAGAGACAATCAGTGGTTAGCACAGTGAAGCAACATTGCTGACGTCAGGGAAATACCACCAGACAGACCCATCGGAGGAGACTGTGAGAGAGAAAATCCTACAGAATCTTAAAATTTACAATGCAGAAGGAGGACATTCAGCATTCGAGCCTGCACCGGCCGTTGGAAAGAGCACATTGCTTAAGCCCATGCCTCCACCCTATCCCCGTAACCCAGTAACTCCGTAACTCCACCTAAATATTTTTGGTAACACATTGGTTAGCACCATTGCTTCACAGCTCCAGGGTCCCAGGTTCGATTCCCAGCTTGGGTCATTGTTTGTGTTGGGTCTGCACATTCTCCCTGTGACTGCATGGGTTTCCTTCGGGTGCTCCGGTTTCCTCCCACAAGTCCGGAAAGACGTGCTGTTAGGTAATTTGGAAATTCTGAATTCTCCCACTGTGTATCCGAACAGGTGCCGGTATGTGGCGACTAGGGGCTTTTCACTGTAACTTCATTGCAGTGTTAATGTAAGACTACCTGTGACAATAAAGATTAGGATTATCAAAAAAAATGTTCCGGCAAATTTCCATCCCGCCCGCAACAAATGGGATGAAGCCAAATCTTTAAAAGTCAAAGTCTTTCTTTCAATTTGTTGCCGTGCTGTCAGGGGAAAGGGTTAACTTCTCTGCTTGTTTACAAAAGGGGCTGTTTAACTCACTGGGCTAAATCGCTGGCTTTGAAAGCAGACCAAGGCAAGCCAGCAGCACGGATCGATTCCCGTAACAGCCTCCCCGAACAGGCGCCGGAATGTGGCGACTAGAGGCTTTTCACAGTAACTTTATTTGAAGCCTACTCGTGACGATACGCAGTTTTCATTTCAGTTCATTTTTCAAAGCGAAGAGGAAACATTTACAAAGCTTCCCACAGCTTGTGAGCTCCGAAACATAACTTCAAGGCTGAAATTTATCTTCAGAGATTGAAACATTTTGGTGCCTTTTCCAATTGTCCCAGTAAATTGTGACTCACACTGAAAGGTCTACTTTCACTCAGTAATTAGAACATTTCACTTTCTCAGCACTGACACTTCAGATCAAATCCCAATTGTTCTCTTCCCTTGTAGCTGGTGTGTGGAGAAGATCATGTTCACCGTAGATCTGTCAGCACAGAAACCGCACTGTGATTCTGGATAAACTCAGACTGCAAGTAGATGAATCTTTTAAACATCACCCAAGTGAAGGTCTTCCCCTGACTCTAAGGAGTGAGATGTCCCTGTAGTTGATGCTGTCTCCTCTGTCACTGCTGTTTTTATTGCATCACACATGTTCCATGGACCAGTCTCACAGCCCAAAAGGGGAGGGCAGGAAGGTGGGACAGTCGATGGGACTTTCTGTGTGTGAGCAGTTCAGCTGGAATTCCATCCTTGCCAGGCACCTTTCTGCTTGCTCAGCAATCAATGGCCTTTTCCAGCTCAAATGATGAGAGTTCCTTGTCCAACTCAACCATGACAGGAAGCTGCAGGAGAGTCAAACACAGACTGGGAGATGCCCGTCTCACAGGGGTACAGCTCACTGTTGTGTTCAACCCAGCTCGTCCTCACTCTCTTACCATGACTGACACTGAGCATGCTCAGAGCACACACCCACACTGCACCTGCGCACTGGCCTTGTACACTCACTGATAGGGGACTTACTGCAGCCCGGGGGATTCTGGGTAACACAGCCGCCATAGAGAGCAATTAGTAACCAGGAAGATTCTATTTCCTAGTTAGCAAAACAGAAGATCCACAGTTAGGCAAGATGCTGGACATGAAGCACAATGAGAGGTTTGGATACTTTATTTAATACAGAAGCACATTATTCTGATATCACTGAGACATGGGCAGCAAGCAGGCTGATCTACAGTATGTACAGTATTTACAATACCTGGGACACGGTATATCATATCATCAAACCAGTGATAGGTTTGTTTACTGTTCATAATTGTGACTGGGTCACACTCACGATTCATGCAAAATGCAACTCTCCAGGTTCACTGACCCACTCCCTCCAGACCTGTTTTCACGCCAAGGGTCTTGTCATCTGCCTTAGTTTTTATCCAGCCATGTATGTTCAGCTCACACTGCCCAACAACCAGCCTCTCCTGCACTGGGACACAGGGTTTCCATCACCATAAATCTGTCCTGGTCTACGCACATCGATGCTGCCACCAAGAAAGCACAACAGCGCCTATACTTCTTCAGGAAACTAAGGAAATTTGGCATGTCCATACTGACTCTTACCAAATTTTACAGATGCTCCATAGAAAGCATCCTATCTGGCTGCATCACAGCCTGGTATGGCAACTGCTCGGCCCAAGACCACAAGAAACTTCAGAGAGAAGTGAACACAGCCCAGTCCATCACACAAACCTGCCTCCCATCCATTGACTCTATCCACATCTCCCGCTGCCTGGGGAAAGTGGGCAGCATAATCAAAGACCCCTCCCACCCAGCTGACTCACTCTTCCAGCTTCTTCCATCGGGCAGGAGATACAAAAGTCTGAGAACATGCATGAACAGATTCAAAACAGCTTCTTCTCCGTTATTACCATACTCCGAAACAACCCTCTTATGGACTGACCTGATTAATACTACACTCCTGTTTGCTTCACCCAATGCCTTTGTCTATATATTTACATTGTGTACCTTGTGTTGCCCTATTATGTATTTTCTTTTTAGTTTACTTTCTTTTCATGTACAAAATGATCTGTTTGAGCTGCTCGCAGAATAATCATTTTCACTGTACCTCGGTACACGTGACAATAAAATCTAATCCATATCGCGGGAGCAATCTGCCTCTCTTGCATTGGTGCACTGCATTTCCCTCATAACACAGTGGCAGAGAAAGGTGACAGCACAAAACAAAGGCACTCAACAACTTGTATCTGTGCCAACTTTCTGCAACAGTCACAATCCCCTGTCATTGGCCCTGAACTCTGCAGATAGTTTTCTCCTCAAAGGATACGAACAGATGCGCAAGGAGCTGGAGTTGGCTATTCAGCCCAGTCTGCTCCACCATTTAATAAGGTCATGGCTGATCTGACAGTAACAGATAGTTGTCCAATTCGCTTTTCAAGGAATCAATTGAATCTGCCTCCACCACATTTTGGAGCAGTGCATTCATGATCCCACATGCAGCACAGAATGTTTTTCTTCACATCATAAGACATAGTAGCAGAATTAGGCCACTCGGCCCATTGAATCTGCTACGCCATTTAATCATGGCTGATATTTTTCTCATCTCCATTCTCCTTCCCATAACCCCTGATCCCCTGATTAATCAAGAATCTATCTATCTCTATCTTAAAGACACTCAAGTGATTTGGCCTCCACGGCATTCTGTGGCAAAGACTTCCACAGATTCACCACCCTCCGGCTGAAGAAATTCCTCCTCGTGTGTTTTAATTCCTCTTCATCACCTGAGGAAGGAACTGTGCCCCGAAAGTTAGTGAGTCGAAACAAACCTGTTGGACTTTAACCTGGTGTTGTAAGACTTCTTACTCTGTTTTATAAAGGATTGCAACTGTAGTCTGAGATTGTGTCCTCTGCTTCTAGTTTTTCCTACAAGTGGAAACATCTTCTCCATGTCTACTCTACCCAGGCCTCGCGGTATTCTGTAAGTTTTAATAAGATTCCCCCATATCCATCTAAACTCCAACGAGTAAAGACCCAGAGTCCTCAACTGTTCCTCATACGACAAACTCTTCATTCCAGGGATCATTCTTGCAAACCTCCTCTGGACCCTTTCCAAGGCCAACACATCCTTCCTTCGATACGGGGCCCAAAACTTCTCATAATACTCCAAACGGGGTCTGATCAGGGCCTTATGTAGCCTCAGAAGTACATCCCTGGTCTTGTATTCTAGCCCTCTTGACATGAATAGATTGCATTTGCCTTCCTAACTGCCGACTGAACCTGCACATTAACCTTTTGTTTTTACATTTTTTTAAATTTAGAGTACCCAATTCATTTTTTCCAATTAAGGGGAAATTAATTTGGACAACCCACCTACCCTGCACATCTTTGGGTTGTGGGGGTGAAACCCACGCAAACACGGGGAGAATGTGCAAACTCCACACGGACAGTGACCCAGAGCCAGGATCAAACCTGGGACCTCAGCGCCGTGAGGCTGCAGTGCACCTGCACGTTAACCTGAAGAGAATCTTGAACAAGGTCTCCCAAGTCCCTTTGTGCTTGTGATTTGCTCAGCATTTTCCCATTTAGAGGATAGTCTATGCCTCCATTTCTCCTTCCAAAGTGCATAACCTCACACTTTTCCACATTGTATTCCATCTGCCACTTCTTTGCCCACTCTCCTAACCTTGCTCAGCATTGCTTCTTTTTCTAATCACTTTAAATCAGGGGTGGGCAAACTACGGCCCGCGGGCCGTCTTTATGCGGCCCACCAAGATCAAGTCATAAAAAAAAATTTAAAAATTTTTTTTTAAATTAAAAAAAAAGGTTAATGTGGGGGGCTGTTGGGTTACTGGTATAGGGTGGATACGTTGACTTGAGTAGGGTGATCATTGCTCGGCACAACATCGAGGGCCGAAGGGCCTGTTCTGTGCTGTACTGTTCTATGTTCTATATGAGGCGCCCAGAATCATAACCGGGTGAAGCGCCATTTTTGAAAAGTAGAGATAAAGAGGGCTAAAGGCAGGATGCCGCTGGGGGAAGCACGGAGGTATATGCCGCACGCTAATTGGTTACAACCGGGACTATTAATACTATGCGGCCCTTTAAAATTGTGAATTTCTGAATGTGGCCCTTGCACGGAAAAGTTTGCCCACGCCTGCTTTAAATGAATGCCTTCTGTTTATAATCTTGCCCTAAATATGACTTGCTGGATCAAACATCTATTGTAGATTCTTAGTTTTAATGTGGTCAAGTGTCTTTCCATTTGAGAACTGTTCAATCAAGTTATTAGAATTATTTTAGGCTAGGGCAGCACGTGGAGCAGTGGTTAGCTGTGGGACTACAGCGCTGAGGACCCGGGTTTGAATCCCGGCCCTGGGTCACTGTCCGTGTGGAGTTTGCACATTCTCCACGTGTCTGCATGGGTTTCACCCCCACAACCCAAAGATGTGCAGGTTAGGTGGATTGGCCAGGCTAAATTGCCCCTTAATTGGAAAAAGAAAATAATAATAATTGGGTACTCTGAATTAAAAAAAAAAATTTTTTAAGGATTATTTGTAGCTTCCCCACCAATCAGTTTTTTCCATTATCCTGAAGTGACCTTATTTTTATTGGGAGTTAATTGAAGTGAGTTCATAACCTCTCATTATCTAAATTTCCATTTACCACTTTTCTGTCCACCTGACCCAGTCCATGGCTTTCTCCCTCATTGTCTAAAACACATCAGCAACTTTTGTATAATCCTGGTGTGTACATTTCAGTCTAAATCATTGATATATACCGGAAAACTGTGGAGTCCCACTGGAAACAGACGTCCAGGCATCATTCAGTCCTGGATGTGACGAACAGCAGCAACAACAGCTGAATCCAAACCCTGCTGCTGCCTGTGAACTTGCTGATGTCTGTTCAGGTTGTTTGACTGAGTGAATCTCCTCCCACACGCAGAGCAGTTAAACAGCCTCTCCGCAGGACCACTCCCACATGTGGGCGACACAGCAGCAGTGGTTAACACTGTTGCTTCACAGCACCAGGGTCCCAGGTTTGATTCCCGGCTTGGGTCACTGTCTGTGCGGAGACTGCTCATTGTCCCAGCGTCTGTGTGGGTTTCCTCCGGGTGCTCCGGTTTCCCCCCACAGTCCAGGTCAGGTGGATTGGCCATGCTAAATTGCCGTTCGTGTCCAAAAAGGGTAGGTGGGGTTATGGGTTAGGTTGGAGGTATGGGCTGAAGTAAGGTGCTCTTTACAAGGGTCGGTGCACTCGATGGGCCGAATGTCCTCCATCTGCACTGTAAATTCTATGATTCTGTTTCAGTGTGAACTCGCTGGTGTTTCAGCAGGTTCGATTTACTTTTAAATCTCTTTTCACAATCAGAACATTTGAAAGGTTTCTGATCAGTGTGAACAAGCTGGTGTGAAGTCAGGTAGGATGACCGAGTGAATTTCTTCTCACACACGGGGCAAGTGTACGGTCTCTCCCCAGTGTGAACTCGCTGGTGTATCAGAAGGTAGGATGAACATGTGAATCTCTTCTCACACATGGAGCAGGTGAATGGCCTCTCCCCAGGGTGAGTGCGTTCGTGTATCAGTAAACAGCTTTTTCAAAGCTCTTACAGTCAGCACATTTAAAAGGTCTCTGGTCAGAGTGGACCTAACGGTGAGCCCGGAGATTTGACGAAACATTAAATCCCTTCCCACATTCCAGACAGGTGAATGGCCTCTCCCCAGTGTGAGTACGTTGATGTCTCAGTAAATCCATTCTGCGTTTATAGCTCTTTTCACAGTCAGCACATTTAAAAGGTCTCTGATCAGTATGAACAAGTTGATGTTTCTGGAGGTGGGATGACCGAATGAATCCCTTCCCACACACGGAGCAGGTGAATGGCCTCTCCCCAGTGTGAGTGCGTTGATGTGTCAGTAAATCATATCTGTTTTTATAGCTCTTTTCACAGTCAGCACATTTAAACGGTCTCTCATCGTTATGAACAAGTTGATGTTTCAGGAGGTGGTTTGACTGAGTGAATCCCTTCCCACACACGGAGCAGGTGAACGGCCTCTCCCCAGTGTGAGTTCGTTGATGTATCAGTAAATTAATTCTGCTTTTAAAGCTCTTCTCACAGTCAGCACATTTAAATGGTCTCTGATCAGTATGAACAAGTTGGTGTCTCAGGAAGTGGGATGACCGAGTGAATCCCTTCCCACACACAGAGCAGGTGAATGGCCTTTCCCCAGTGTGAGTGCGTTGATGAGTTTCCAATTCAGACGGGTAATTGAATCCCATCCCACAGTCCCCACATTTCCATGGTTTCTCCATGGTTATCGACATGTTATCAGGAGTAGGTGGGATGCAGATTTGACGTCACTATCAGATCAGCCGTGATGTAATTAAATGGTGGAACAGGTTCACGGGGCTGAATGTCCTGTTGCTGCTTCTTGATTCCTTTGGTGCGAATGTCCTTGTGTCTCTCCAGCTTGGATCATCAGTTGAAGCCAGAGTACGGTGTCTCCCTGATGTAAATGCTGCAATTTAATTTCATGCTGTGTGATTGGTTAAAGCTCAGTTCCAGCTAACTGTGGAAAATTACTTAGATGTCTGTGTCTCGGTGCTTTTCCAATCAAAGCGATTTTTGAATTTTTTTCCCAAAAGACAAAACAAACATTTCTCCTTCCACGTTGAAAGGCCGGTCCTGATGAATCAAGTGACTCTGTCAGATTTCAACATGATGTTTGCATCCGCAAATATTCTGTAAAAGATTACATTGAATATTGTGAATATATAAGATATAAAGAGGCCATTCTGTCACAGATTCTGCTGCTGTCAATACTCAGCACACATCTCCAACTGTCACACCTATCAAATCTCAGCCCTTCAGCTGAATTTCGGTTCCATTTTCTCTCATGTGCTTGTCCCGTTTCCTTTTGAAAACATCTCAGCACTTTCCTCAACTCCTTTCCATGGTAATGAGTTGCACATTCTAAACCTGTGAGTAAGTACATTGGTCCGTATTGTCCCCTTGGATTTATTCGTAACTATCTTGTATTTATGACTTGTTGTTTATTGATGGTCACTCTTTCACATCACCCCTCTCCAAACTACTGACAATTTAAGAGATTTATAGCGGGTCACTGCTTAATTTGTTGTTGTCAATAGAAATAGGGCCCCACTTCATTTAATTTTCCTGATCGCTGTAATCTCTCATGTTACAAAAGTCATCACTGTCAATGCAGAATAAAATTCGCAAAGAGACAAACCTTTCTGTTGGGTTCAGTTTGTTGTGTGCAAATTCTCCAATTCTAACCCCCTCTAAAAGGAGTTTACAAAAGCCATCACTGTCAGTCCAGGATAGAAACTCTGAACAGACAATTCTAGTTTCTCTGGAACATTTTTCTCTCTCTTGTTCTCCCAAAGCTGTAAATCCCCGTCCCACACACTCTCCCTCCTCCCTGGGCTGAAATCCAAACCCATCTCACCATCTCTTTCCTCCACTCCCAGTTTTCTCCCTCTCCTCTGCCTGGGTTCAGTTCTCCAGCTCCTGTCTGCAGACTGACAATAAAATCAATGGGTCTTATTGGGGGTTTGGGGCCTCCAGCGGGTGTTTGTGAATCCTCCCCGTCCACCTGCCAGGGTTTCCTTCCTTTCCGGAGATCAGAGTCCTCACTGATTTGAGTGCAAAGTGTAAGCTCTTACTTCTTGTCCCCCCTCCCCCATCCTGTGATGTGAACCACCCTCCAGTGTGTGAAGCAGGATGGTGCCCGTTAACCTGGGCCTGTTCCCGGGAGGGAGGGAGAAGTTCCGCAGCTGCAAACCAGGGAGCTGACAATGATGGTGAAGGGTTTGCTCCAGCTCACAATGCCCGGGAACTGATTGACGGTGGGTTCAGACCAATAGGAAGAAGGGACGGGCCTGGAAGACCAAACAAGAACGGCTGGTCCTCCAGCCAATCAGAGTGAATAGGAGGCGGGGCAAAGCCGGGGCTCTCACTTCCTTCACATGCGCTCAGCCCCCCGGGTCTGTCTCGGGGAAAAGCCCGAGCAGCTTTCGCCAGTTCAGCTGCTGTTTCTGAGCTTCGTATTCGGGGCTTGGGCTGCACGGAGTGTTTATAAAACCTCCCGACCCATCCGCCGGCTCCATCCCTCCCCCATGCCTCACCCGATCGAATTTGACCGGCTGAGGATTTCCACCCTACCGCCTAAATCCTGAGTTGTCATCGGTACTGCGCAATCTGAAACATCACAGCATTCAGAACGGGGAGAGACCCTACTCATGCTTCTGTGGAGACAAGGGCACCACGATAGCACAGTGGGTAGCAATGTCGATTCATAGCACCAGGGACCTGGGTTCGACTCCTGGCTGGGTCACTGTCTGTGGAGACTGCACATTCTCCCCGTGTCTGTGTGGGATTCCTCCGGGTGTTCCTATTTCCTCCCACAAGTCCCAAAAAACGTGCTGTTAGGTGATTTGGACATTCTGAATTCTCCCTCTGAGTACCCGAGTAGGCGTCGGAGTGCGGCGACGAAGGGATTTTCTCAGTAACCATTGCAGTGTTCAAAGCCTTTTTGTGACACTAATAAACTTTATTATTCAATTGATTGTCAAACGTGGAGAGGGACAAGGACACCAGCAGCATGCTGAAACCGTGGAAATAGGAACTGGTTTAGCACAGGGCTAAATCACTGACTTTTAAAGCAGACCAAGGCAGGCCAGCAGCACGGTTCAATTCCCGTACCAGCCTCCCCGAACAGGCGCCGGAATGTGGCGACTAGGGGCTTTTCACAATAACTTCATTTGAAACCTCCTTGCGACAGTAAGCGATTTTCATTTCATTTGTCATGTGGGGACTGTGGGAAGGGATTCAAGTCCCCATGTGAGCTGGGGACTTATCTCCGCAGTCACACCGGCGACGGACCAATCAAAGGGATTCACTCAGTTATCCGAGTGAGGATTTACCAAGATGTGGGAGCCAAGCTGGTGAGTGAGCGGCCTTTAATAAAGTTCAGGCTGCTCTATGTAAGAAAGGAGTTTGATTCGGGATGGTTTACCCGGCAAAGCTGCGGGTTACAAATGAGTCCAAAGATTTCCATTTCAAGACACTGGAGGAGGCGAATACCTTTATTGTAAAGCATGGACTGGGGTCCAGTTATCTGTATTGGACAAGATCTACGTTCCCTGTGGGATGGGATGGGTGTTGTGATATCCTCTATATAGATTTGATATTTTCTGATAGAATCTGTTTCTCTGTGTGGGGTTGAAGAGAGATTGTCTTTCCAAAGCACAACGTAGATCTATGGGATGGGCCTGGGGGGAGAATTGAGTCTAGTGAGGCACTGCATTCTGAAGTATGTTTTATCCTCGAAGTGGGCAATATCGTTATTTTTATTTTCTGGTTGTCCCGGAGAGGAGCTGCCCCACCAGCAGTCAGCTGGTGACTGGGAGTGAGATGGAGGGGGGGGGGATGTGAAGCTGCAGCTGGTGAACCAATTTTGGCTGGCTGAACTAGCACAGCGTCTAGGCCGGAGCCCGGCGGGGGGGGGGGGGGGGGGGGGGGGGTTGGTTGGTGGAAAATGGGAGAGGGGGGTTCTAATCAATAAACGGGTCCCTCTTTCGGTCACCAGGATCGCTGCGGACACTAATGGGAGATATGTGGTGGTCAGTGGGTCACTGGCGGGTATATTGGCGGTGCTGGTGAATGGCAAAGCCCCTAACTGGGACAATATGGCATTTGTAAAAAAAATTGTTTGGATCCATCCCAGACCTGGATGCATATCAATCAATGCTTGGCGGAGACTTCACTTGTGTACTGGATTTGGAAATGGACTGGTCCAAGCCCATTCAACCGCTATAAATACACAATAATGGAGTGGAATCCGGACGGACCATCTGGCATGACCCAGGCACCGGAAACGACAACAGCAAACCCGGAAAAAAGATAAATCAATCTGTTCCCATCAGTAGATTGTAACAGAATTATGGGACACAGATTTAAGATTGTGAGCAAGATCTACAGGGGAGATAGGAGGTAGACATTTTACACAGTGAGTGATAATGATCTGGAACTCAATGCTTACACACAAAGGTCGATAATCTCCAGGTCCTGATAACTCGAATGGTGCTGTCAGAATTTGATGTGAGGATTGGTTGTGAGTTTCCTGTCTGCGAATCCCTTTCTGAGTCCCTGTGAAAGAAGTTTACAAAGGCATCACTGTCAGTCCAGAAACAATATTCAAGAAACATAAATATTTCTCCTGGTTTGAATTTGCTGTGTGTAAATCCTCCCCTACTAATCCCCTGTAAAAGGAGTTTCCAAAATTAATCACCGTCAGTCCAGGATAGAAATTCACAACATTCTCCCCTCCTGCTCCCTGGTCCAGGATGACCGCTCATGCCCCCGCTGCACACTGACCCTCTTGTCATCAGCAGTCCCCTGATTTGAGGGTGATGTTGACTCAGGGTTGTGAGTTTCTGACCTGGGTCTTCCTGTGGCTGAACAGAGCCGCAGAGCTTTGGACACATGGGGCAGGATGTCCAATAAGACAGTGAAATCCAGAGAACATAGAACATAGAACAGTACAGCACAGAACAGGCCCTTCGGCCCTCGATGTTGTGCCGAGCAATGATCACCCTACTCAAACCCACGTATCCACTCTATACCCGTAACCCAACAACCCCCCCTTAACCTTACTTTTACGACACTACGGGCAATTTAGCATGGCCAATCCACCTAACCCGCACATCTTTGGACTGTGGGAGGAAACCGAACATGATTGGCTTCCATTTCTTTCCATCTCTGCCACCGCTTTGCATCATCAATAAGACATTGGGACTCAAAGACTAATCCAGTTTGATGGACAAGTTGTCTCCATTCTGAACAATGGGGAACAAGCCCCTCCCACTCACTGAAACATCGCCCCGACAAAGATGAGAAACGCGCATGCGCCCTGATGCACATCCAATAAAGATGGCGGCCGTTAACCCGAGCCGAACATGAGGAGCTGCAACTCCGCTCGGTACAAACGGGGTCCCGTAACTTTTCCGAGGATTGCGGCTTACAACAACTTTACACGTTTCCGCCCATCCCCGCGATCTCTCGCTCCCTCTATATTGTTAAACGCCTGTTATCAATTTCCGATCTGAAGACACAGGCCTTCACCTTCGCCATTACCCACACTGCGCATGCTTCAATCACAGCGGGCCCCGCCCCTCATTCACTCCGATTGGTTGGAGGACCAGCCGCTCTCTGTCGGTCCTCCAGGCCCGGGGCGGGGCTCCTCTTCCTCTTGGCCGTGAGCTGCCATCAATCACCCGGGCATTGTGACGGTGACAGATGGTGAGAGCGGCCACAGGCTGAGGCTGACTGGCTGATTGTCCAATAATAACAGTGAGAGTCTCAGTGGGACAATCAGACAATAATAGTGGAGATGGGGCCCAGAGGAGAAACAGCAAAGGATTCACTCACTTTGAGAGCAACAAACACAGTGTCTGTTCCCATAACAAGAGTCAGGCTGCAGTGTGTGAGTGAACACATCATTGCATCCAATGTAGAATCATAGCATTCCCTCAGTGCAGAAGGAGGCCATTTGGCCCATCGAGTCTGTAGCAACCCTCTGAACGAGCACCATACATTGGCGAATTCCCCACCCTATTCCTGCAACACCTCCCAGGGACAAATCAGCACAGCCAATCCATCTAATCTGCACACTTTTGGACTGTGGGAGGAAACCTGAGCACCCGGAAAGGAAATCTACGCAGATGCAGGAAAACGCCACAGAGACAGTGACCCAAGGTCGAAATGAATCATAGAATCTACAGTGCAGAAGGAAACCATTCGGCCCATCGAGTCTGCACCGGCGTTACCTGATCTGGCCAACTCACTGAAATGTGGTTAATTCTGAATTGCCTAGCAAGCCACTCAGTTTAAGGGCAATTAGGAATGGGCAACCAAGCTGGTTTGCCCGTAAAACTCACATCCCATAAAGAATAGAGAAAATAAAAGGGCTGTTTCCAGTTCCAGTTTCCAAGGAATCGGTACTGGGCCCTTCACTCCTGGTTTACATCATTGATTTGAAAGTAAATGGAGGAACATGAGGAAGAAGTTTACCTGTGACACAAAAATTATTAAACACCAGTGATAGTGAGGAAGGAAGTTGGAGGGAAAACAAGGCAAAGGATTACATGATAAATGGCAGGACAGGGCTAGTTAGGCCAGAGCTAGATTCCTGTGCACATGAAGATTGCACAGAGAGAGCACAGAGGGTATTTAAGAACATTGACCAGAAATTGACAATGTTTGCTCAGAAGAAAGTTTGGATAAACTGGGGCTGTTATCTTTGGAACAGAAAAGACTGAGGGGAAACCAAAATGAAATTATGAAAAGCAGCCTGGCTAGCTCAGTCGGTAGAGCATGGGACTCTTAATCCCAGGGTCGTGGTTCAAGATCCACATTGGGCGCTTCAGCTTCTTTAATGTGAGAAAATTGAGCCGAACTGTTTTATGGGTGGCATGGTACCAGTGGTTAGCACTGTTGCTTCACAGCACCAGGGTCCAATTTCCACTTGGGACACTGTCTGCACAGTCTTCACGTTCTCCCAGTGTCTGTATGGGTTTCCTCCCACAAGTCCCGAAAGACATGCTTGTTAGGTGAATTGGACATTCTGAATTCTCCCTCTGTGTACCGAGCGTGGTTATGGGGATTTTCACAATAACTTCATTGCAGTGTTAATGTAAGCCTACTTGTGACAATAGTAAAGATTATTCTAAATGTATAAAATTCTGGAGTTTCATGGTGGCACAGTGGTTGTGTGCCTGCGTGCGGGGGGACCCGGGTTCAATCCTGGCCCTGGGTCACAGTCTGTAAGGAGTTTGCACATTCTCACATTGTCTGTGTGGGCTTCACCCCCACAACCCAAATATGTGCAGGGGAGGTGGCTTGGCCAAATTAAATTGCCCCTTGATTGGAAAAAATATAAATTTATATATTTTTTTAATTTGGAGGGATCTAAATAGATTGGATAGGAGGATCCTATTCCCTTTGGTTGAGGGATACATATAAAAGAGGGCAGAGATTTAGGAAAGGACTAGGAGGTTCAGAGGGTGGTGAGAATCTGTGACGTGCTGCCCAAAATGATGGCAGAAACCCTCATAACATTTAAAAACTATTTAGATAGCCATATGAATTGATGTAACTTAAATGTACAGAGCACAATCTGGAATTAAAATTTTTTTTTAAAGAGTATCCAATAATTTTTTTCCAATTAAGGGGCAATCTAGCATGGCCAATCCACCTATCTTTGGGTGGTGGGGGTAAAACCCACGCAAACTCACGTACAGTGACCCAGAGCCAGGATCGAACCTGGGACCTCAGCACCGTGGTACAGGAAGACGAACCCACTGCGCCGCCATGCTGCCCTCACAATCTGGAAATTGAGATTAGGCTGAATACCTTACCCAGTAGCCATGATCAGCTGCATTAAATGCAACAGGAACAATAAATTTTGATAAAATCCGGGATAGTATCAAGGTCAGCAGTTTGCCCAGTTTACCTGCCAAGTATGCAAATGTGGTAATTGAAAAATTTACCTGCGTACATAAGAGTACAATAGCAAATTATTTAACTTCCCCAATGTGATTGGTGTAATTAGTCTCAAATTTAACCCGGAATGGTCATTAAAAGTTTCCCAGTCACTCTGATATCTGAATTATTTGTCCAGACAGAACAGACAAACCATTTTACCTCCCAACGATATTCAGGTCCTGATGAATCGAGTAACTCAGTCAGAGGATGTGATGTTTGGTTTGAAGTTCCCGTTGGCAAATCCTCCTCTTTCCAAAGGAATTTCCAAAGGAATTTCACTCAATCCTGGAGAGAAATTTACAAGATTCTCTCTTCTGGCTTCCGGTTCCTGGATGGCCGCGCATGCGCCCTGCTGCACATTTCCGCTGAGAAAGATGGCGGACGCGCAGGCGCCCTGCGGCATATCGCCCCCTAAACAGATAACAGCCATTAAGAGGGGCCGATCAGACAGAAAATCACCGATGCGGCCGCCCCATTCGGTACAAACACCGAACTGTATCAAAAGTGCCGGAACCAATTTATCGCCCTGAGGAACGTAATTGAATAATGGCGGAGAAGGTTACCCAGAATGCCGGGCGAGGAGGAATACACCCTGTCTCCATCACAGGAGCCAGAACACGCAGGCGCCAGTATGCCCCACCCCCCGATGTCGTCTCTCTGTGCGGAGCATGCGCGGTGCTGCTCCGGGCTGAGCGCAGCCGCAGTGAGAGTGAGTGCGGCTCCCAGAGGCTGAATGAGAGCCGCCGCGAGCGGGGACAATGGTGAGAACCCAAACCCCCCCAATAAGACCCATTGGTTTTATTGTCAGTCTGCAGACAGGAAGTGAACCCAGGCAGAGGAGAGGGAGGGAAAAAACTGGGAGTGGAGGAAAGGGCAGCACGGTAGCATTGTGGATAGCACAATGGCTTCACAGCTCCAGGGTCCCAGGTTCGATTCCGGCTTGGGTCACTGTCTGTGCGGAGTCTGCACATCCTCCCCGTGTCTGCGTGGGTTTCCTCCGGGTACTCCGGTGTCCTCCCACAGTCCAAAGATGTGCAGTTTAGGTGGATTGGCCATGATAAATTGCCCTTAGTGTGCAAAATTGCCCTTAGTGTCGGGTGGGGTTATTGGGATAGGGTGGAGGTGTTGAACTTGGGTAGGCTCTTTCCAAGAGCCGGTGCAGACTCGATGAGCCGGTGCAGACTCGATGGGCCGAATGGCCTCCTTCCGCACTGTAAATTCTATGATCTAATTCTATGAGATGGTGAGATGGGTTTGGATTTCAGCCCAGGGAGGAGGGAGAGTGTGTGGGACGGGGATTTACAGCTTTGGGGGAACAAGAGAGGAAAAAATGTTCCAGAGAAACTAGAATTGTCTGTTCAGAATTTCTATCCTGGACTGACAGTGATGGTTTTTGTAAACTCCTTTTACAGGATATTGGATGTGGAGGATTGGCCGACAGAAAACTCAAAACCAAACATCACATTGAGATCTGACAGCCACTCGATTCATCAGGAGCTGAATATCATCAGTCTTTGAAACTGGAAGGAGAAATATTTGTCTCTTCCATTTGAGGAAAAAAATTTGAAAGATCAGTGTGACTGGAAAAGCACCGAGACACACACACCCGAATGAGAGTGTTTCATTGCACTGACTGACTGGAAAGAGCTTGAACTAGTTACACATCCTAAAAGA
Organism: Scyliorhinus canicula; assembly: GCF_902713615.1. NCBI lineage: Eukaryota > Metazoa > Chordata > Chondrichthyes > Carcharhiniformes > Scyliorhinidae > Scyliorhinus > Scyliorhinus canicula. Next base: position 867,809 of record NW_024055820.1, on the reverse strand, counting down.
AAATCACACCATTCACAGCAGGGAGAAACTATACTCCTGTTGCGTGTGTCGACAATGCTTTAAGCGGGAGTGACATAACAACACCCTCACCATGGAGAAACCGTGGAAATGTGCGGACTGTGGGAAGGGATTCAGTTACCCATCACAACTGGAAGTTCATCGTCGCAGTCACACTGGTGAGAGACCGTTCATTTGCTCCATTTGTGGGAAGAGATTCACACATTCATACAACCTTCTGACACACCAGCGAGTTCACACTGAGGAGAGGCCATTCACCTGCCCTTTTTGTGGGAAGGGATTCACTCGGTCATTCCACGTTGTGACTCATCAGCTTGTTCACACTGGTAAGAGACCGTTTATATGTCCTGTCTGTGAGAAGAGTTTTAAATGTAAAAAGGATCTGCTGACACATCAACGTATTCACACTGGAGAGAGACCGTTCTCCTGCTCCCTGTGTGGGAAAGGATTCATTCAGTCATCCCACCTGCAGACACATCAACTTGTTCATTCTGATAACAAATCTTTTAACTGTCCTGACTGTGAGAAGAGCTTTAAAAACAAAAAGGATTTACGAACACACCAATATGCTCACACTGGGGAGAGGCCATTCACCTGCTCTGTGTGCGGGAAAGGTTTCAGCCGTCCATCTGCCCTACTGACCCACCAGAGAATTCACACCGGGGAGAGGCCATTTACCTGCTCTGACTGTGGGAAGGGATTCATTAATTCATCAAACCTTCTGATACACCAGCAGCTTCATACAGGGGATAGACCGTTCACCTGTTCTGACTGTGGGAAGGGATTCACACGTTCATACAACCTTCTGACACATCAGCAGGTTCACAGTGAGGAGAGGCCGTTCACTTGCACAGTGTGTGGGAAGGGATTCACTCGTTCATCCAACCTATTGAATCACCAACGAGTTCACACTGGGGAGAGGCCATTCACCTGCTCTGTGTGTGGAAAGGGATTCAGTCAGTCATCCAACCTGCTGACACACCAGAGAGTTCACAGTGGGGAGAGGCCGTTCACCTGCTCCAGATGTGGGAAGGAATTTTCTCATTCATCTTATCTTCTGAAACATCATCGCATTCACACTGGGGAGAGGCCATTCACCTGTAATGTCTGTGGAAAGGGATTTACTCAGTCATCCCACTTGCTAACACACCAGCGAGTTCACAAGCGATGACAAATTTTGGATTCTTCCTTTATTGATGCTGTTAATCATGTTCAGGAGTGAATCAGTTTCACTGTGACAGTCTTAATCTGTTGATGAGGTTTAAAATTCTGAATAAATGTGAAATAAATAAGCTTGGTTTGAAATGTTGTCGCAGATTTTTGTCTTTCCCACCTGAGTGTTTAACATCACCTGTCTGGAGCTCAGAAAGGACAATCTGGGGAAGTATCATACAGCAGGAACAGAACTTCAGCCTGGACACAGTCCTTCAGGGTCACACTGAGAGGGACAAATGACACTTGGGTCTTTCTCATCTCTCTTCACTGACAGCAAAGTCCCCGTGTGGGTTAATCCTGAGGTGTGAGTGGAATATTTCCCAGCTGTTCTCTTCCATGGTTCAGCGCTCCTCAACACGGAACAGAAGCTCCTTTATGACTGTGTTTAGAGTCAGGAAGAACAATGGTGAATGCTGGAAATGTGCTGTCAAATCAGAGGTTGGTGGACAACTGTGATGTTCCTGATTGAATGTAAAGCAGCTTATTTAAGTTTCCAGACTGAAAATGTGGTCATGTGACAGTCACAATGAATTAATAGAAACCTACTGAAAATAGATTGTTGAAGTCTGCATTAAAATAGCAGCTGGAGGACTTCACGGGAGCCTGGTAACTGCCGGGACAATTTAAACAACAGTTTGATTCCCAGATAAAGAAGGATTGCCCAGCTAAGAATTCCACAGATTCTCTACCTTCTGATGGAAGAAATGTCTCCTCATCTCTGTCCTAAATTTGAGATCCCTTATTCTGAGATTATGCACTCTGGTCCCAGACTCTCCCACAATGCCAGACGCGACCCCGGAAACGAAACAGCGCCCTGGACCCCGCTAGCGCCCTGGACCCCGCCAGACGCAACCACCTACCTTCCACAAGGGCTGACGTCTCCCATCGGATCCCAGGATCATCCAGCAGCAGCCGCCGACCGAGGGAGCGAGGGAAACGCAGCTGTCTGCAGGTTAGACTGAAGCAACGCGGTTTCAAGACCCCTCTCCCCAGCATACTCCTGGCAAACGTCCAAGCGATTGAAAACAAGCTGGATGAACTTAACGCCAGACTTACATCTCAGAGGGAAGTAAGAGACTGCTGTGTGCTCTGTTTCACAGAGACATGGCTCATCCCCGCCTCACCGGACTGTGCCATACAACCTGAAGGCTTCTCTATTCACTGGGCGGACCACACGGCATCTTCAGGCAAAGCGAAGGGTGGAGGGGTTTGCCTCCTCATCAACTCCTCCTGGTGCTTGGATGTGGTGACCCTGGTGACCTACTGCTCCCCAGACCTGGAATACTTGACCATAAAGTGCCGCCCATACTATCTTCCACGTGAGTTCACTTCAGCCATTATCACAGCGATCTACATCCCACCCCAGGCAGAAGTGAGGAAGGCGCTGGATGAACTGTACACAGTCATAAACAACTATGAAACAGAACACCCGGAGGCCTTGTTCATTGTGGCCGGAGACTTCAACAAAGCCAACCTCAAGAGTGTACTGCCAAAATTCCACCAGCACATCTCCTGTCCCACCAGGTGCGACAACACTCTTGACCACTGCTATTCAAAAATCAAGGGCGCCTACCGTTCCATCCCCCGACCGCACTTTGGGAAATCAGACCATAAGACTGTGCTCCTTCTCCCGGCTTACAGGCAGAAACTCAAGCGGGAGAATCCAACTAAGAAGCTTGTGCAGTGCTGGTCCGAGGAGACAGAAGAGCTCTTACGTGACTGCTTAGAGACAGTGGACTGGTCCATATTTAAGAACTCAGCGACTAACTTAAATAAGTATGCCACCACCATCACAGACTTCATCAGCAAATGTGTGGACGACTGCGTGCCAAAAAAAAGCAGTACTTACGTTCCCCAACCGGAAACCATGGCTCACCACGAGATTGACTCCCTACTGAAGGACAGATCTGAGGTGTTCAAGGCAGACGACCCTCTCCTATACAAGAAATCCAGGTACGACCTCTGCAAACCCATCCAAGATACCAAGAGAGAATATCAAACTAGGCTAGAGTCACAGACAGACTCTCGGCGGTTGTGGCAAGGACTAAACAACATAACGGGCTACAAAGCGAAGCCGAGCAGTATCTCTGGCAGCACCACACCCCTCCCCGATGAACTTAATGCATTCTATGCTCAGTTCGAGCAGGTAACCAACAATCTGCTGTCGAGTGCTCCAGCAGCCCATAATTTACCCATACCCACCATCACAGTTTCCGAAGTCAGATCGGCCTTCCTGAAAGTGAACCCATAGAAGGCGATGGGCCCAGGCGGGATCCCTGGTCGTGCACTCAGAGCCTGCGTGGACCAGCTGGCAGAGGTAGCCACAGACATCCTTAACCTGTCCCTACTCCACTCCGAGGTCCCCACCTGCTTCAAGAAGACCACCATTACCAAAGAAGAACCAGGCAACGTGCCTGAATGACTACTGCCAGGTGGCCCTGACTTCAGTCGTAATGAAGTGCTTCGAGAGGCTGATCATGAAGCGCATCACCTCCATACTCCCGGAACGCCTTGACCCACTTCAATTCGCATACCGTCGCAACCGGTCCACATCAGATGCAATTTCCCTGGCCCTACACTCATCCCTAGAGCATCTCAAAAACAAGGACTCCTACATCAGACTCCTATTTATTGACGACAATGAATACCGCCCAGTCCATCACACAAACCTGCCTCCCATCCATGGACTCCATCTACACCTCCCGCTGCCGGGGGAAAGCGAACAGCATAATCAAGGATCCCTCCACCCGGCTTACTCACTTTTCCAACTTCTTCCATCGGGCAGGAGATACAGAAGTCTGAGAACACGCACAACCAGACTCAAAAACAGCTTCTTCCCCACTGTCATCGGACTCCTAAATTACCCTCTTATTGACTGACCTCATTAACACTACACCCTGTACGCTTCATCCGATGCCAATGCTTATGTAGTTACATTCTATATCTTGTGTTGCCCTATTATGTATTTTCTTGAATTGTGTTAATTCCCTTTTCTTCCATGTACTGAATGATCTGTTGAGCTGCTTGCAGAAAAATACTTTTCACTGTACCTCGGTACACGTGACAATAACAAATCCAATCCTAATCCAATAAACAAATACAATACAACAAGTCTTGTTACCCATCCCTGGCCTCACTTTCCTTTTAAGAAGTACCAAAAGTTGAAATTTCCCATTCTTCCTTTTCCTGTAGTTGTGACCCTCCTGATCTTTGTAATCTCCTCCACACCCCTTCAAGATCTCTGCACTCATGTAATTTCGGCCACTATAGCATTCCTGATTTATTCGGTCCACCATTACTGGCCTTTTATCATTTGACTGGGCCACAAGCTCTGGAATTTCCTCCTTCAATCTCTCCGACTCTCTCACTCACTTTCCCTCATTAAGATTATCCTTAAAATCTAATATCTCCTCTTGTGGATGAGTATCAATTGTTATTTTGTAACATTTCTCTGAAATGTCTCAAAAAGCTTTATTCTGTCAAAATAAATCTGAATTATTGTCACTGACCTGGCACATGTATCGTGTTCTGCCTCATAAATAGGAATTTGTAACTCAGAGTGAACAGTCTGTCATGATGAAACATTTAAAAAATGTTGCCCTTAACAATGATGGCGACTGAGCCTGAACTGCGCTGCTGCTGCCCCCAATACAAATGGTGGGTGCGCGTGCGCACTGCTGCTAGTGCCCAAATAATGTTGATGTTTGCGGTGCGCATGCGCAACCTCCGCTCGCGCGCGATGGAGATGGCGGCTCCATCGTCCTGGTCTGTGAGAAAGCTGCAGGCCCCGCTCAGGGCCCCCGGTACCGGTAGGTTATTTTTACGGGTTTTCGGTTTATGTAACATATTTACGAAGTGTGTCCAATAACGCGCCTGATTCATTTTTCCCTCGGTTACGCCATTCCCACCTTTACGGATTGTGGCATCCGAGAAAGAACTTTCTCTGCGCCGCCATTAATTGCACTGCGGATGCTTCACTCGGCCCGTCATTCACTCCGATTAGCTGGAGGACCAGCCACTCCCGACTGGTCCTCCGAATCCGCCCCCTGAACCCTATTGGTCAGGAGCTGCCGTCAATCATTGTCTGCGCATTGTGAGGTGTCAGGTGAGAGGTCAGTGCAGGGGGGTGGGGTTTACAAATCCGAGCGTGGCCCCCAGTGCCGAGTGTGAAACAATGAACATTCTCCACTCTCACTGTCCGCCGGGATTGGACATGCGCCATGTGACTTCCGATTGTACTGTCACTTCCGGCTTCTCTCCACAACAGACCAGGGGGAGACACTGAAGGATTATTTCCACAGAAGGAAATAATCTATCTCCACTTGGAGAGGTAAGGTTTGATCAGGAATAGTCAACATGGCTTTGTCAGAGGGATAAAAGCAAATTACTGCGGATGCTGGAATCTGAAACGAAAGGGAAAATGCTGGAAAATCTCAGCAAGTCTGGCACAAAGAGTCATCGGACTCGAAACGTTAGCTCTTTTCTCTCCCTATACAGATGCTGCCAGACTTGCTGAGATGTTCCAGCATTTTCCCTTTCGTGCCTTTGTCAGAGGGATGTCTTCTCAGTAAAGTGAAGCAGGGTGACACCAGGGTGAAGAAGGAGGAGAAGCCCCTGGTCACCAGCAGCGTATGGGTGTTGAAGGGGTATTCGGGCCGCAGGCCGGCCCGGGCATCGGAGCGCCCGGCCAGGCCCAGCTCCTGCAGTGAGAGCGGCCACACCTGTAGCGAGACCGTGTTGTTTCCGCCAGCGTTGCGGGCCACACAGTGGTAGATGCTGAAGTCCATGCGGCGGACCGAAGTGATCTGCAGGCTGCCGTCCGGCAGAGCTGGGGCCTGGAGAGGAGCGGGGGCAACAGGGGGCAGGCGGGGGTCCCACCTCCCCAGACACACATCCACACACAGCACACCTTCCCGCAGACACACACCCACACACAGCACACCTCCCCCAGCCACACACAGGACACCTCTCTCCCCCCCCCCCCCCCCACACACCTCACACACACACAGGATAGATTAGGTGAATGAATAAATTTGTGGCAGACTTGAATTGAATGTAAGCAAGTGTGAGATTATCCGTTCTGGACCAAAAAAGGATAGAGCAGAGTATTTCTCAATGGAAAGAGGTTAGGGGTACAGTAAATGTTCAAAGAGACTATGGTTCAGGTGCAGAGATTCTTAAAATGTCACAGACAAGTCCAGAAAATAATCAAAATGGCTAAAGGCATTTAATCTAGAGGATTGGAGTATAAAGAGACAGAGGTTATGCTGCAGCTATACAAAACCCTGTAAGACCCCACTTGGAGAACTGTGAGCCATTCTGGGAACCACACCTTAGGGAGGGTATTTTGGTCTTGGAGGGACTGCAATAAAGATTTACTAAAGTGATACCCCACGATACCCAGATGAAGGGGGTTACGTTACGACGGGAGATTAACAAATTAGGCCTCTTTTGCAAGAATTTAGAAGGTTAAGGTGTGATCTGGTTGAAGTAGTGAAGATATTAACGGAAGACGGGTAGATAAAAGATAACTATTTCCACTGGTTGGAGATTCTAAAACTGGGATCATTGTCCAAAAATCAGGGGCTGGACCGTTTGGGAGAGATGTTCAGAAGAACTTCTTCACACACAGGGTGGGAGAGGTTTGGAACTCTCTCCCCACAAACAGCAGGTGAAGCTGGATCAGTTGTTAAGTTTAAATCTGTAGGTAGAGTTTTGTTAGCAAAGATATTAATGGATGTGAAGTTAGGTCACAGATCAGCCACTGATCTTACTAAATGGCAGGACAGACTCGAGGGGCTGAATGGCCTTCTCCCTGTCCCTATGTGTATTCTGTGAAATTCAGACAACACCATGACAGGGAAAGTGTCCGGATTAGAACCTGAGTTAGTCCGAGCTGCAAACCATCCCTCCAGATGCTGGCTCCTTCATGGATTTAATGAAGGTCAAGGCAATAGTTGGATTATTGAAAGACTTGACGGAGTTGTTGGATACCATTTTTCAGGTTGCAGGATAAAGCCTGACAGAATTCGCTCCCCACAGCCTTCAAACGCTTTTGAACTTCATCGAAGCCTCGATGCTTTGTTGTGTTGCTGCTGCCGAAAAGTCCTGGAAGAAGTAAATCCTCACTCCCGCCTGGAGCCAGGTGCTACCTCGCCGTTCCCTCTCCAGGACTTTCTGTCAATTTGTGGAAGTGAATGATTACAGGCCTGGGATGAAAACTATCCCTCGGACTCAAAGACCGATGCACCCTTTCTAATTTGAAACACCCAGGCTTCATAGCCAGCTTGAGAAAACGTCACAGTCAGTCCTCGAAGAACCTACGGGAGCCTCACCCTCCACACTAAATGGACAGAAAATAACATAATTTATGGGGAGCGCGGTAGCGCAGTGGTTAGCACAGTTGCTTCACAGCTCCAGGGTCCCAGGTTCGATTCTCAGCTTGGGTCACTTTCTGTACTGAGTCTGCAAGTTCTCCCTATGCGTGCATGGGTTTCCTCCGGGTGCTCCGGTTTCCTCCCACAGTCCAAAGATGTGCAGGTTAGGTGGATTGGCGATGCTAAATTGCCCTGAGTGTCCAAATAAAAGTTTAGGTGGGGTTAGGGGGATGGGGTGGTGGTAAGGGCTTGGGTTCGGTACTCTTTCTAAGGCGCAGACTCGATAGGCCGAATGGCCTTCTTCCGCACTGTAAATTCTATGATGACCATCTGACAGGCCGATGACTCGGATTTTCTTTCTCTGCCCTCGGTCCTCCAGGACTTCCACCACACCACTCGGCTGGTTTTCAAAGGATTGAATTCTTGCCTCTGTTGAGGAGGCATCTTGCTGAATGTTCAGGATTCTCTCCTCCGGATCATTGAGTCAGCACACTCAGCCTCTGGTCAATAACATGGATAATGTCGGCAGTTATCATTTTCGCCGCCTCCCGGAGCCCCAGAGACCGCGGGGTCGAGAGACCTCCCGAGGGTCAGGCCGCCATGTTGAAAAGGCGGCTCCACCCCCGCTGAATCCACCGGCGCTGTTTATCAACGCATTTCTTTTTCTTTTTCCGGGCATAATCCTACCATCCGAACCCTGAAGTCTTCCAGGGACACGATAATAAATATGAATTCAAGGATTAGGAAGATGAGTGCCAGGCAATTAGGATAAGTATCAAATTATAGGTGAGTGGTGCCAGAACCTGTGGAAAGCAGCTACTCCCGCACCCGTATCACATGGCTGACCCCCCCCCCCCCCCCCCCCCCCCCCGATAGATTTCAGATTGAGGGTGTCGAGTGTTATGGGGAACTGGCAGTTAAATGGAGAGAAAGCTGAGATGAGGAGGGATTTCTTTATTCGAGGATGTGTGAAGGTTTGG